>NC_049215.1:13480929-13855929 GCF_013347855.1 Anguilla anguilla
CCGCTGGTGGGGTCCGAACCAAAATTTGGGAACTTCTTATGTAAGGCACCACATGATTTGAACACATTTTCCACAAAAAGGAGGGTATGTTTTTAATTGTATCCATGTTTCCCAGCTAACGGTTGTTGCCCTAAACCAAAGAGAGAGATCGAGAAAATATCGTTGCATTTTTAAAAATGGCCAGGGAGGAAGCCTTAATTGTACACAGAATTCTGTGTGAAAGGCTGTGAGTGTGTTTATCGGACATCCCTGTGTGGCTATATAAGTGCTAGGCCTCTGGCTGAATGTTAATAAAGGCTATTTGGGCTGAGGCGTAACAGTGCACAGGGGCAGATCATTCAAAGAGCAGCCTTATTTTTTGAACCATTAAAGCTAGACCCACTCGCAGGCATGGCAATGGTCTTGAAGGTTGGCTCAGATTCTCATTAGTTGCCCTGGGTCAGCTGCCACATATCCAAAACCACAGGAACACCTCACTCAAGGACTCGCATAGACGGGCAGCCTGACCAAGCGCCTGAACAGCATTTCAGGAAATGATTTAGGATGGAGAAGGAGATTAATGCCGTTGGGCCGGAGTCAGGCTCGCTCCTGTGTTACTTGCTGGTGTCCTGCTGTGTTTGCATCAGGCCCTGACATCGCTCTGGGGAAAACGGGATATAATCTCTCCCACCTTTCATTACGGCTTGAAATCTCCTGGAGTATTGCTGCCCTCGGGAACCATTAGCTGCAGAAATTGGGGGATCGAAAACCTGTGTCTCTTTCATGACACTCCAAAATGCATCTACGACTTACTGTACTCACCTGGAGTTTATTTGCACTCATCTCCTGGTTTTTAATGGAATACAAACAAGTTTTGAGCCTGTGAGTTTAAAAAATGCAATACATATTTCCATCAATACCATTTTATAAAGTAATACAGATCTACTGTATATTTTGTGTTTATTTTATAAGTCAAACACTTTTTAAAAACATTTAGCCATTGGGCATTATTCAGTTAATATGTTGCTGTTCTGGTAATCTCTGTATAGATTACTGTACAATCCACTCTAAAACATCATCAGGTGTTTAGATGAATTGAGATAAATCACAAGTGAAGAGATCACATGTCATGGCAACAAATTCAAAAAGTGATTTCATTTAATTATGATTATTCATGAATTCATGATGGTCAAAAATAATTGTATAAAAGTAGCTCAGGAACAAAAATGAATTTTAAAATATTAATGTTTCCATGTCTTCCTGTTTCTCACTTAAATCTGTGTGACTGAACCCCTTGGGACATGACCTGATGAGTCTGCCTATGGTAATATTTGGGCAGGGTTCAAAGGTGTTGTGTGAGGCAACATGAGGATATAAGAAACCAAAATTCCATATGCAAACCGCAAAGCCTACTGAGAAACCCAGTTCCTTCTTTCACATATATATATGTAATATATATGTCTGTGTAAAGACTATACATGTCATGTCTGTACTGTGAGCCCTGAGGATAGTTGGAAGATAGCCCTCTGCAGCAGCTCTTATCGCCATGGCAATCAGATTAATTCCTGCTACAAAATATGAACTGTCTTGGATTTGGAACATTTATCTGATGTTCTTTTCTGAGCCAAAAAGCAATGTGTCTGACAGCATTAGAAGAATGCATTACCGTGTAAGAAAGTGTTGAGTTCAATGATGACCTGTCATAAGGTGGATAAAATAACAATATAAAATTAAATATTGAAACGAAATACAAAATCAGATTACAGTTGAAAACACAATTACATTGTGTTGTGTTGATGGCCCAAATGTGAATTAAACAGCCTTAATAAAATTAGATTAGGTAGATCCAGTTAAGGTTGGAACTGTGCCGTTAAATTCCAGGTGGTTAGTTCAGACTCCATTAGATCAAGCTGTACAGTGAGACAGACAGTTACTCTATTCTTTCAGTGAAGGAGAAAGAATGAACTATCATTAATTCCTCCCTTTTCATGACAACTGTGCTCTTAATGTAATTACCATAAATTAACATAATTAACAGTTAGCTCATTTAAAATGCTGTGTTATCAGTGTTTAACAGGAGCTGCTTTGCCCTTATGCCCTTTGGTTGTGTAAGAAGGGTTGCAGCTAGTTGGAATATAGTCCTATACTTCTCATACGTAAATAGAAAATTAAAAGGAATGGACAAGGAAAAACAGAGCCCTGTTTAGGCAAACAAATCTGGGTGAAATAATTATTCAAAGTACTATAGAGAGAAAGCACAGTAGCTTCAGATTAGCAACAATTTTTTTTTTTAAATAGCAATTTTCCCCAATCTTCATAGTGAAGCATTCTTTCATATGTGTTTACACATTTTGGTAAGTAACATGATTCATTGAACATTTTCAGGGATTTGCAGTAGTTTTTTTATTTTTATTTCACTGTCATCTGAAGAGTTTAAGCATTTGCAATAATTAGTTGACCCAGGTCTGTTTGCAATCAAAAGGCAGCCTTGGAACGCAAGGCCCAATCAACAAGGCTGAAGGAGTAAAAAGGAACAATTTTTCATGCTTCATATTTCATCATCCTCCCCTAGATAATTTGAAGAAATGTGTGTGGGGAACAATCATTCCCACTGTGATTGGATGCAATGGTGCTCCAAGGACACGTAAGCCACACCTATTTATAGAATCAGGCAAGTGTGAAAGCAGCAATATTGGAGGAAAAGCTGCTGTTGTGCCCTCTAACATGGTACTAAACCTGAAACTGCTTCAGTAAGGAAAAATCCAGCTGTTTAATTGAATGGTGTGTAAAATATAACCTACTCTACTATAAGTCACACTGGATAAGAAAGCCTGCTAAGCAAATAAGCAATATAATTCTAATTATGTTCTCTTCTAACTAATAATGTGGAAAAAAGAGATTAGTCTGACAATGGGAGCTCTAATTCAATTCACACAGAGACTAACCAGATTCCACTGACTCTAATTCACTGGTTGTGTAGTTAGATGGCTTATCAGTGTGTACAGGATGCAGACAGGCAGGGTTGATGGGTCCCTGTTGTTTCTTTCTCAGGTAGGTGCATTTTGGAAGCTCTAAAACATCACCGGAGGATAAGCATCTACCTCTATCGGTACCTCTACTCAGCATGTACAATTTGCCTCTGAACCTTTGACTGCGATATCTGTAGTGGTATTACAAGGTGTATACGAACCGGTAATAAATGTTCTATTTTCTATAGTTTGCACATAATTAATGATTTTATGGTAAGATTTTATTTTTCTCATTTGAAAATGAATTCAGTTTTACTACAGTGTGATATATTATACTAAATTGATTTATTCATCAAAATTACATAATTAGTAATTATCTGGAATAGAACAGAACAAAATAGATGTTTAATTTTAATTGGCATCAGCCATGTTTAACCATTGTGGCTTTTGTCAGTCACATACATTTGTAAATGTGGACACGCGCCAAAGATTATTTTTCTGTTTATTATTTTTACATTATTACTCTTTTTTCTTACTACGTTTACTAGCCTAGATTGTTTTTTTCACCCTGTGCAGTTGGCTTCTCCTGATGTAAAGCGCACACCTGAAATAGCCGTGGTGTGCAAAGTAATTTTACATTTGTTTCAGTTGATTATGCACACCATCTGGAGGGGGTTCAGCGTACACAGACACACATAAATGCATGCATGCACATGTACACACACACACACGCACACACACACAGGGACCTTTTTTCTGCACACAAAAATGCTTCTGGAGAGTGCACTCAGTATGACAGTAGGAGCAGGCCTGTATTAGTCTATTTCTCTATTTTTGCATTGGCATGGAGTCATTCACGTTGTACTGCACGTACACTGAGGCAAACATGGTCAGTACCGTAGTACTGCAGCTTTCAGACCTGAGATTCTGAGAAAATTCATATGCAGTGTCACATATATGCCGTTTGGTAGAATACAATGCTACAATGAAAATACATTGTGAGATTAAATTGATAGTTGCTAGATAATTAAGCCGATGCACTCTTTTTGGCTTTCAGAAAGGTGACATATACACGGTGGTTTCCCTGTGGATAGGAAACTACAAGCACCAGATGCTATCATTCTCTTACTCACGCCTCACGGTTTTGCTGTCACTAAATACAGGAGCCATTGTAAGCATATAACTGTCTGAGGTTTCAACTTCCTTCCAATCATCTAATGTTTGTGATAACAGCACAGACATTAGACGCTTGTCACCTATCAGCATGGGAGGGGCATTCAGAGCGGCCTGCCTCCAGAGGCCTCCTGCCTACCTGCTTTCATCACAACGCACAAGGCAGAATCCCGCAGCCCTTAAAATGCCAGTGGCCAATGGTACAAGCAAAAACATGCTTTGATGGAGGAAGAGGGGGGCCTGTCAGATTCTAGAGCTAGAAGTTTCACAGGTGGAAAGAGAGGAAGAGAAAGAGCCCTTGTCCTTGATTTAATGATAAAAATAAGAGAATATCAGGTATTCCTGGAATATTTCCTTCTTTGTTCCTCCTGAAGTAAAACTTACATGGTATATTAAGGAGGGGTTAAGTAAGGCTGATGCATAAAAAACAAAATGGCTCCTCTCTGCGTTTTCATTCCCCGATAAGATAACATTCCTCCCATCACCCTTTTCATTATTTCTCTGCTTAACATAGCTTTTTTAGAAGTTACAACTCAGGAATAAATTAGACAAAACACTTCTAAATGTGAAACATGACACAAAGATAGTTTACTGGAAACTACATAACCATTTGTAATATGATTCCTTACCCACCTCAGAACACAGTGGTCCTATTTACTTTGAGTCTGTGAGAAATATCCTGGCATCCCTGTGTACCAGGAATTGAGTGGCAACCTGCCTAACTGGCACACTGTCGAGATCATACCCAGGCTTAAAGAGAAGATTTAGGCCCGGGGACAACTATATGGAAATCGCATCAAACCAGCTTCCAGCAGAGATGGGATATTATTGGAATCCCCAGCAGAGAGACTAATTTAGCCCGACCGGAGATGCTTCTTCCCTATAGTGGGGTATAATATGAGGAAGTCAGAAAAGGCCTGACTACTGAAAACAGATAACCCAGGAATGTGAATAACAGTGGGTGAATAATTTCAAATGTGAAGGTTATACTAGAGGCTATCCTGCTAAAATGCAATATATTATATTCACATTTTAACCATGATTTTGGAATGTAGCCTATGTGTTTCTTTTCAGTTGCTATTAGAGTTTTTTTCCAGATCTTTCCAGGCTTTAGTGGAGCTGACTGTCAGATATGGAACTTCAGAAATCAAGGAGGGTAGTGTTAGAGAAACAATTCAATCTTCATATATTAGCCTGTGTGATCAGCAGGCCGGGATTAAAATTATTATGGAAATCATGGTCTGGAGATTAAGATCTGTTAAGATGTTGGGGCTAAATGATCATGGAAATTAATATGTGTTTTGAAATGTCCAGTTGCTCAAAATGTCAATGACGATTAATCAAAAATGATCTTTGACTGCTGATATTTTCAGTTGGATAGCCTCCCTACTGGTGCAACTTAAAATATTGCCGAGATGTTTGCCTTTCCCCTCCAAAAAGGTGGTCATGCCTTGTTTCCCCTTGGCTTGTTTCACTGGCTTCTGATCCACTTCTGGCACCAAATTCAACAGCCTGGTGTTAGCTTAACCTCAGCCGCCCAGAGCACAATATCAAACTGCGCACCCCTGAACAAATGTGCATATCAGCAGCCTCTGAACCTTCGGCTGTGTCTCTCTTCCACGCTTGGACATTTCAAAAGTGTTCACGCTCTAGGTGGAAATGAGCCACCTGCCGCCAACAGAATCTCTGTAGACAATGCCCCCATGATCAATCTTCCCATTAAAAACCAATCTACCCAGAAATTCCCTTGGCTCACAATGTCTCTAATTCTTGTGCCAAATCTAATATACCTGTAGAGTAATGTACATTATTCACTGTGTTCCATGCTGCGTACCAATATTATAGTCAGTTCAGTGAGGTGTATTTAATTTATTGCCACAATTGCATAATATGTCTCTCTGGAAAATAGAATCTGCCAAATAATTCAATAAATATTTTACAATCTTCAAGAAATCTGGGAAGCTACAGTCCTTATTTTTATGCAATATTTTTGGAGTAATAATTAACGTAATTCCTAGAGGTCCAATAAGAATGGTGTTATAATTCTATGTATGCCACATTTTCATCATTCCACTCACTGAGGATGCTACCCATGGCCTTATATGCAGAACGTGTATTTATATATCACCTTCAGAAGCACATAAGGAATATTATGCATGGTAATTTCAATCTTTGAACCACTGCTACATCTTCACGCCCGAAGACTCCAAATTTCAATCAAGAGGAAATTACAGCCAGGGACCCACTACTGTGCTTGCTCTGTCTGTGCCAGAATCTGCATCCCACAGATGCTGCCTTTCCAACACTTAAATGATAAACAATTTTAGTGATCAAAGCCCCTTTAGTGATTGCATCCCTTGAAATGATGCAACAAACTATCAGTGTTTTCATTTTGGAATGCATCGTGGTGTCTGGAAGCCTTCAGGACCGAGGACAGCAGCCTGCTGAGGATGACTGGTAATCATCCCAGCTGTTACTCACTGTTTTCCGTCGGCTGACTTAACCCTCCAGTTGGCCAAGACTCCTGGAGGAACACGTTAGCCCGGTCATGACACGTTTTCAGTTTGGTCTGCTGCATTGCTTTCATTTACTGTTTTATCACCAACGGTAAAGTAACTACTATTTATGTCCATAGAAAGGACACCTTTTGTTTGTGTTCATCTTTGTTCTCCTTCCTATACAGTGGATGCTCCAGACATCTCGTGACATCAGACATACAAGCATCCTTGCATCCTGAACAAAATTTCAGGTCTGTGGAAGCAACTGCTTCTTTACAGACAAACATTTAAATTCTTCTGCATTTGAAAACTGTCCATGCTGTCAGTTCTTTTGGGGCCTTTTTAAAAAGTTTCTGTTGGTGAAGTATGAAGCGTGGGTTGAAAGTCTGGCTGTTTACCAGAGTGAGTCCTTTTCTCCCCTGGCTGGTAGTGGGTAAAATGGTAAATTGCCAGCCAATCCCTTTTCAGAATAGAGCATTTCATTCTGTTTGTTCTTGTTAAATATATACTTTTGGAGAACAGGTTTCAAAATATGTTTTGGTACCTTTCTTTCTGTGATAACCGAGGATACACTCTCACAGAGAGTGGAAACATTTTGGTTCATGTGGGTGAGATTACCTCTACCCCTGGGTTAAATACGTATTTGAAATGCCCAAACTCTTTAATAGTTTAGAACATTCCTCCAAAATCGTTGCAAACATTTTAATGAAACCTATAACTGACCAAAAGAATCATTTCAGAATATTGGTGAACATGGATTCTCAACACTGTCAAGGATCTTCCATAAATTTACCAGTATCTGGAGTGTTAAAGTATTTCAAATAACTACTTGACCAAGGTCTGTTGTGACTGTACACTTGTTGTACAAGCTTGCACTCTGTAAAAAGCCATCTGAGCTTTCAGCATCAATGGGGTGAGCCTGCTATGGACTGTTAATGAGGGGAAAAACTGCCCGTCTGCCTCATTGCAAACTATTCTAATTGGCAAATTAAGCGCAGGGATAGACAGGATGTGCTTCCTGAGAGATTCATTTGGATATTTTCAAACTCAGGAAGAGAAGGCACCTGCTGTGGGGACATCTCTGTGATTCAATTATCTTGGAGAGGTGATGTGATTAGTGAGTTTCTGTGATTACACAATCGAAGCCTGAATCAGCTTATGGAGGTTTATGTAAATCCAATTATTCTGAAATGCTTCTTCAAATGTATCTCTGGTCTGTGTAATCTAGTGATAACTGCCACTGTCTGGTCTAATTACAGAATATTTTATAATCTCCATTAAGGTATGCACTAAATCCTTTATCAGACGATGAACCTGTTTGATGGTTGGTTCTGACTTATGCAAATTAATCATAATTGTGTAAATTTGTTTATAGAGGAATTCCTCTTTGTGTGGGCTGATGCAATTGCTGAGCATGAAAATACAGTCCCAGAGTTCTGGAATCCACATTACCTGGGCAACAAAGGGCCAATGAACATGTTTGTCAGAAACAAACGATCCAAGACCCTGAAACCAAACCAAAGCTTTTCCATCCCTCTGAAAAATTAGCATAATGTAGATTGACACCTACTGAGGCCAATGTGCAGATTTCATTTGAGATGGGGAATTAAATTACTGTCTTAGTAAACACTGAAACACTGAGAATTTTAAGTTTCCAGGCTTCCCCGTTTCTTGCCCCATTACACTGTAGTGACGTACCCGCCCTGGTACTGAATACTGACGGTGCCAGTGCCAACTGCGCCTGGCAGCCACGCAGGGTGGTGTGGTGCATGATGGGACAGCAGATGAGCATTCAAATTCTGGGAGACTATAAAATAGTTTAAAAATAGATAAAAAAATAATCAAAGTTATTACAAAAATTCAATCCATCATCAACATCAGCAATTACATCTGTTTACTAAATCATCATTACCATCATCCAGGTGATCTCCAGCATATTCAGTCGGCAAAATCTTGCGTGACAGGTGGGCAGCAGTTAAAGAAGATAAACACAGTCATTTGCGCTGAAGATTGAGTCACCAATTTCCTTTAGTTTCACAGTGCTCCATAGCAGTTAGTAGCTCGACAGGCGTGAATTAAAAATGTAATGCATTTGGCTCAGCGCAGAGAAAAACAACCTCCCTCTGTTAGTCTGGGGGAGTCTGTGCACAGCGTATGTAATGGAAAAAACATTGATGGAAAATTCTGGTTACAGTTTCCATTTCTTAAGGAAGCATTGCAATGAAACTGCCCCCAGACAGTTAATGTATTTGTTGCCTGTTGTCATTGGGTTGCACCCTGGGATTGTAGTTCAGATTAACTGGCTGCGGAGCACTAGCAGCTCTGTCCATTGCAGGATGAAGTGTCTGTCTGTGGAGTGATTAATCACCGTTTATGGATATTATCAGCATGGTCACTTAATTAGCGGTCCAAGCCTGGGGCATCCTGGTCTTATGAGTTCACCGTCTCACCCAGCCGGTGCAACAACGGCCACTGAAATCTTTATCTTTGATTACTGAGGTCATGGTCTCTATCTACTGCTGTTATGGTCACTGTATCCATGGTCTCTCTTTGCAGGGTTACTGAGTTCGTGTTGTATTTGATGGAAGAATATAGAATGGCGAAGATAATACATCACTGAAGATGTGAACTGTCAAATTTCTGAGAAAGAATTCTGTAGAAATCTGTGGAATTTTGTTGACAATGCCTGAAACACAATATTGATTTGACCTAATAATTCAAGTTTTGCTTTAATGTTGAATCAAAGAATCAAAGCACTTGTCAAGTATTATTCTATTTATGTAGAAAACCCTTTTCATCAGTACATTTCAGAACGCAATTTCAAACAACAATAAAGAGACAGAGACAGCACTGACAGACACTCCCATCTATAAAAGCACAAAGTACACCATGCAAACAGCACTCTGGATACAAGACAGAAATGTCATATTTGCCATGTTTACATAGACATGTCTCCACGGGCTTATTGGCAAACACAGATAAATATTGTATAAGCTTTGTTTTGTATTAAAGGGGAAAAACTATTGTTTAACTCCAGAAGCCTGAAGCAAGATCAGCTATTCATGTTTCAAAGATGATGCCAGCTCTTATCCTAAATAAAGAGCTTCAAAAGTTCTTTTGTATTTATTGTGGCTACAGGCACTTGGGAGTCTGCAGAACGTACACACACAGTTCAAATAAGTTTAAAACGTACCAGGTCTGTTAATCTAAATCAGGGTAACAATATGATCCAGAGAAGAGATTCAAAGCTTGTCACTTGGTTAACAAAGATTCTCCAAAAAAGAATGCAGAAGTATATTGTTCAAAAGTATACCACAATTCTTCACTAGGTTCAAATGTGGTGACCGAGTAGACCACAACAAATGGATAACACCAGTGTCAGTGGGCAACGACTCGTGGATGGGTGTATTTTCTCTCTCAGAAAAAACACCTGTCTGCAGGAAAGAATTGTGCAAATCTTGGGTAAAGATGATCACTCAGTACCATTAAGGACTGATTGACATCGTCTTTGAATTCAAAGGGAATGAGTGCAGCAAAACCATGTTGGGATTATATATGTATTATATTATTACAGGACCATCAGAACTATTTAGTCTTGAGTGAAAAAGGTGGGCTCAAGTGTGTAACCGTAATCTGTCACTTTGCTGTCTGGCCCCAGTTTGTGTCTTCATGCCTGCATCTTGAACAAATAATTATTCTACTTTCCATACCACTTTCGCACGGAAAACAGAGCGAATTTTTGTCGTCTTTAAAGAATAAAGTTGAAATTTAAAGAATAAAAACCAGTTCCTACATCTGAACAGATGCAATTTTCGGCAGTCTCTTCAAAGCCTGTACACATTATAATTCTGTGCACATGGACTAAGATAAAGAATTTTCTGGTTATTGAAGTAAAGCAAAATTTCACTAGCCCCTCGACAGAAGGCGTGCCTACAGTGCTAGTGCTAGGCTACTCTAGGCTCAAAAAATTTGAATTTAATCTCAATATTTCAGCTTTATTCCCAAAATTTTCACTTTATTCTCCAAACGGAATTCAATTTTAAGAGATTATTCAAGAAATAAATCACCCTATTTCTGCTCATGGCTCTATTACTCTTCTGGACTCATTCTGTGGATTCAGCTCCACAAGGACAGAGGAAAGTCTGTGCGCTCTGTGTACGGCGCGTGTGATTGCTCTTCTGAATAAAAGCAGCAGGCCATTTTTGGTGTTCTATGCATTTAATATTTTCTTTGATCCCCACCCCCCTGAGCCTTTTAAATATCATACAGAAGACAGAAGTGGTCTTGTTATTTACAAAACAAATAAAAAAAATTTAGTGAAGTGTTTGGTCTGGAGGGCCACAGAATGTGAGGACCAGACCAGAATGTGTGCGCTCTTCGTCCTGGTTACAGCAGCTAATGTGGGAGGTAAGGGGGTTTGGTTGACACGGTGGCGAGACCAGCACATAACAGGCTTTCACTATGAGGGGGTGTGGAGGGGGGGCAGCACTGCCAGGAAACCACTGCCTGACAGTTCCTACCGGTTACACCTCTCTTAAGAAAGACATTATTTTGGCTATTGGAGTCTCCACAGGGTCCGCTTGCTGCTCAGAAACCCTGCCAATTCAAACGTATTTTGAAAAGCATTCACCGTATTTTTCTGTTTTAACAGTGTGCTTACGCTTACGCTTAACGTGCATGCAATGTAATGTGAGCAAAAATGGCTGCTTTAAACTGTAATTGGGGCCAATTTGTTTAATAATAATTTGAAGGGTAATTTCAGATCATCAGGAGACTGAGTGAAGGGGCTTGATACTCTTTAAGTTAACAGAACCGCATTAAAAGAGGTCATCTTTAATACTGCATCCAAGTACAGCAGCAGTACTCCTCTTCACCCGAACGCAAACGGCACGCCCACGTTTCCATGGTGAAAGCTGTGAGTGAAGCTCGCCGTCCCTCACAGCCTCGGTGTGGCTGCTGGGTGCGTCTCCTTTACCATCAGCTGTCCTGGCTGGTCTCGTGGGCTGATGCTGCCACCTGAGCAGCTGGGACTGGACCGAAAGGCCTCCCACCCCCCCCCTCATCTTATTCCTCTCTTTCAATACCAACCATCAAAGGCACGCCTGAATGGGGCGGGGGGGGGGACAGTAACGCAGCCTTCAAGGCTGTGTGCTGCCACCTCTGAGAAAGGTTAAAATGATCATAACCCACCGGGGTTCGCTGGAGTCTAACTGCCACGCTCCCAACAAGAGCATGCAGTCTGTGGAGTGGATATTTGTGTGTGCGCCCGTGAGTACTACATAGGACTACTCTAGAAAGGAACAGTGTGGCCAGTGGAGAGGACACACTTCCCAATGACACAGATGAAAATATATCACAAATATATCCCTGTCATACGGAGAACCAGCAATAACAACATACTGTTTGGGTTTGACGCCTCTATGGCAATAATTTAAGCCAGTATAAATATTCCCGGTTCGTTTTTTTTTTCAGTCTTATTTTTGAATAAAGGAAAGAACTAGAAGGAATGAGTAACAGTTGCAGAGCGACACGTGAGCAGGAGATTTAAATTTGAACGGAATGCGGCGGGCAGGTGATGGAAGCTGCAATCTTGGAAGCACCGACTCAAACAGCCACGGGCGGACAGGGCTGCAGAGTTAGCTGGGCAGTCTGGGTTTTGCTGAGATGAAGCCTGTCGCACATAGCCGACGTAACAGAGGTTTGAGACCATACCACCGAAACAGACTGAAAAGAAAAAGCAAAAAAAAATTAAAAAATAAAACTGAAGGGTGGGATTGGAGGATGCTTGGAAGGATGATTCTCTACAGCGAGGTCTTTCGGCTGCTCGAGGAGGGGGGCGGGTCCTAGATCGGGAGCTGAAACTTCACGTCCACCTGGGCCTCCTTCGCTAGCGAGACGATCTCAGAAAGCTTTACAACCTGCAGACACAGAAATATAGTCCTTTACAGACTGCAAACGCAGAGATACAGAGTCCTTTATAGACTGCAAACACAGAGATACAGAGTCCCTTACAGACTGCAAACAAGAGATGCAGAGTCGTTTCAGACTCCAAACACAGAGATACAGTCTTTTATAGACTGCAAACAAGAGATACAGAGTCGTTTCAGACTCCAAACACAGAGATACAGAGTATTTTATAGACTGCAAACACAGAGATACAGAGTCCTTCATAGACTGCAAACACAGAGATACAGAGTCCTTCATAGACTGCAAACACAGAGATACAGAGTCGTTTCAGACTCCAAACACAGAGATAGAGTCCTTTACAGACTGCAAACACAAGGATACAGTCTTTACACACTGCAAACACAGAAACAGAGTGGGCGTGGCTATAATGGGCGTGGCTCTGGGCAGAATGCACCTGCTCATTGGCCCAACAGCGGTGCGGTGACGTACCATTTTTGCCGCTTCATCCAGGTCGTCGCAGGCCAGGATCTTCAGGGGGCTGGCAGCAATGAGAGCCTTCGCATCGTCCACCCGTGTCCCTGAAACACAGCGCAGTGGGCGGGGTTACAACTACCATAATAACATGCACGCTGCAAGGACTAAACCACGATGCAGTTTTAATGTGATGGACGCATAGGTGTGTGTGTTTCTGCCCATCACGGAGCATAGCATATGAAAGCAGGGGTGTGGAGGGTGTGTGTGTGTGTGTGTGTGTGGGTGTCTGTGTGTGAGTGTGAGAGCATGCGTGTGTGTTTGAATGACAGCAGTCCACTCTCCTGCAATCACAGTGATCACCCTGCTAAGGTACACACACTAGCACAGAAAGACAGAACACAATCAGCCAGGAGAGGAGAATCTGACAATGAGGTCATCAGTAACACCACCCCCCCCCCGATCTTATCATTACCCTCATTATCATCATCATCATCACAGCAGACCCACAAACCCTCTCTTCTTTTGCACAACAACCAAAACATAATTTGGCCTTTCCTTTAAAATGTTTCATTTGCCCTAAAACAAAAGTGTTTTGGTGATGCGGGTAAGCATGTGAAGACAATTCCCATGAAATATTCAGTCATTCAGTCTGTCCTACAGAGAGTAAAAGATGGAAAAAGATTCTCACCTTGCAACCTAACAACGATGGGGATTCTAAGTTCCAGATCTGTCACAGCCATGATGATACCTTGGGCGATGACATCACATCTCATAATACCTCCGAAAATATTTACCAGGATGGCCTGCACCTGTACAGGTAAAGGGAAGACGGCACTGAGAGGCCACACACCCCACCCCTCTCACCTGTACAGGTAAAACACACGCCTGTGGAACACTGTGAACCTCATTAAGCTCCTGAAGCTGAGCAGAGAGCAGGCTAACGCACACATTAAAATGATTTACACTGAATCCTCCAGTCAGAGTCTTTGCTACAATTCATACCTGTGGAGCATAAATACATCACAGCTGCTCTACAGCTTAAAGTGGCTAATCCTGTTCAGGGGAAATACCTCCAGGACCGTGACCACCGATCCACACCGCCTTACCTTTTTGTCGGAGGTGATGAGTTTGAACGCTTCCGTCACCTGGTGCGCAGTGGCTCCGCCCCCAACGTCCAGGAAGTTGGCAGGAGTGCCGCCGTGGAGCTTGATGATGTCCATTGTGGCCATGGCCAACCCTGCCCCATTAACTGCACACACACACACACACAAATGCACACACACGCACACAAAAAAATTCTAAATATGCTGACAAAATAACATACACATTAGAATAAAAATTCCCTTTCTCTCTCTCTCAGTAATCCACCCCACAGTAATTGTCCCACACCCCCATATGAGAGTTTCCACTGCATGTTTCCACAAGGCTGTGCCAGCTACCCTGTGCAGGTCAAATACAGGTCTGCCCATGTGTGTGAAACCTACTGATCTGGGCCAAGCCTTCACCCCACTCAATACTTCTAGTTACAGAGAGCGTGCAGGCAGACATGCAACACTCAGCATTGCAGCAGTGTTGAGAGAGCCAGACATGCGACAGGGAGGCCGGGCTGACCCAGGCAGCCGATGGTTCCGTCCAGTCCAATGTAGTTGAGGTCGGCTTTGGCCGCCTGCCGGTCTCGAATGTCCTCCTGGGTCCAGTCCTGCATGTCGAACACTTTCTTCTGCCGGTACGCCGCGTTGGAGTCAAAGTTTATCTTGGCGTCCATGCACATCACTGCCCAGAACCAAACACAAGCACACACAGGCAGTGTATGAGCTCAAAGGTATATGAAGAGCTCACAAAATAACATACATTTTTATGTACATATTATTATTCTTCTTCAAATTGCATAGTATTTTCACAGTATGACAAACACTACTTCCTCATCCTGACACTATGCTCATTATGGACAAACCAGCAAAAACCGTGCTGCTGAAGAGACTCGCAGACATCATTAAATAACAGGGAATCCCAGATTAGAGATCAGAGAAGAGCTCTAACACTGACACTGCTGTGTGTGTGAGAGTGTGTGTAACGCACCGATGCCAGATGAATCCTCCACCATGGGGTTGATCTCCACCATGGAGGCGTCGTACTTGATGAAGAGGTTGTAGAGCTTGATCATGTTCTCAGCTGCCTCGTTGATCAAAGCGGGGGGGAAACCCATTTTCTCTGCCACCTGCAGAGGAAGAGAGAGGGAGGAGAAAGGAAGACAGGGGGAGAGAGAGAAAGAGAGAGAGAGAGGAGTGCATCAGTTCAGATCACAGCCGGTTCTCCTGAGACAGCACCCTTGGTCTAACAGAATCTCACTCATTCTGTACTGCACCTTGACGGCCTGCTCCATTTTGATGCCCTCCACAATGTCGATGGGCTCCTTTACAATGGCGTCAGGGTTCTCCGCTGCGACGTCCTCAATGTTCACGCCTCCCTGCGAGCTGCCGATCAACACTGGGCCCTTTCCAGGAAGAGGGAGAAACACATTACTGCCTAAAACTCAACCAGTCAAAACCAATCTCCGTCAGGAGAGCCAGATTCTCAGCTAAGCATAAATAGGCCTTATTGGGCTGGACAAAAGCAGGGCCCAATCAAAACTGCACCCTGATAAAAAGGAACGACAGAAACGTATCACTACCCACAGCACAAGGAGATAAAACTGTGGATGTAGAACTCATTGCGTACTTTGGAGCACAGCAAATCAACAGCTGTATAATTCTGAAAGCACAGCCAATTAGTCGCTTCATAATCTGGAGGCTACAAGCCAATCATCTGCCTCAAAATCCTGACAGTACGTCCAATCAGCTACTCTGTAATACACAGAACACTAAATCTACTAGCGTGTGCAGGCAGCCCTTTCATCACACAGACAATTCTGCCATCTGTTGGTGAAAGTCTGCCATGTCAGCAAACCTTATATTTCTCAATCTACCTGCGCACATGAACAGAAATCAGAATTCCAGTGATCATGTGATTAAGTAGAGCTCACCTGATAGGACCTCTCCATGGTGATGGCAAAGTAGTACTCCCTGCGGGGGTACCTGCGCTCGCAGATGAACACCTGGTTGCAGATGCGGCCCTTCTCTCCCGTCTGCTTTGTGTACAGCTTCTGGCCAATCATCTGAGAGGAAATATCCCGGGCCTCCTCTGGTCTGAGATCACAGCACGCACACGCACGCACGCACACACACACACATATACACACACACGCACACACACATATACACACGCACACACACATATACACACACACACGCACACGCACACACACACACACACACACACACACGCACACACACACACACACACACACATATACACACACACACGCACACGCACACACACACAAAAAGCACACACACACAGACACACACACAGACACACACACACACGCACACACGCACACACACACAAAAAGCACACACACACACATACACACACACACACAAAAGCACACACAAATGCACATGTCAACCATTTCTCTGTTGGCCCATTCTTGACCTCAAACACTCCACAGGCTTTTTATTTCTGTGCTATGAAGAATATCACAGGAATGTAAATAAGTGAAGTAGGTGACAGCATATAGGATGTTTATGTGTATGTATGCAAGCATATGTGCTTGTGTGTGTACTGTGTATGTCAAACAGTGTATAGGAATGTTTTTCAAAGAAGTACTCAAACACAGGAAGGAACATGTATCTGGAAGCACAGAACTTCTGCCTGGAAGCACTGAGATAAAAAAGTCATGATATGTTAAAGTAGGCCTGCAGCAGCACATGCTTTGAGGAGAAGCCTGTGTGTGTGTGTGTGTGTGCGTGTGTGTGTGTGTGCTAGAGTGTGTGCGTGAATGTGTGTGTACAGAACACTCACGAGTAGACAATCTTGACTCCTCCCTTCAGGCCTCCCTCAAAGGTTCCCTTCCCCCTGCCTCCTGCCAGCACCTGAGCCTTCACCACCAGGTCCTTAGAGCCTGAGACAGAAAACAGTGCCCTCAGTACAACACACACGCACTGCACACACATACACACACACACACACTACATACATGCACTAGACAGACACAAGTACATACACACAGTACCAGTGGTCAGGCTAGCCCATGGATTGCAGCATCATTAGAATGCATGACATTTCAAAATCTGCATTTTACAATGATTCACTTGTGTTCTGAGTAAAATAACTATTTTTGCCATAATATGCCAACTCACAATAATAACACAATAAATGTATGTTCTGGTGTCCTGATCAAAACAAATTTCTGCCTCACTTATTAATAATATTAAAAAATCTCTTTGAATCTCACAATGCTACTGATGGCTGTGTAAATATTATGATCAATAAACAACACAAATGTCAGACATCAAAAGACAAATGGCTTAAAGAAACAGAAGTAATTATTTCATTGTGGTTCAAGTCTGGGTCTTTCAGTCCCATTGTAATCTTACACAAAGGACCTCAGAATATCTGTTTTTATAGAATGCAGTATTTTTTCCCCCTGATTTTTGGCTCCTTTTTATGTGAAAAAAAAACACAGAATCCTGCATTAATGCAACTCCCTAGTATATAAACAGACACACACACACACACACGGAGTACATACAGGCACACACAGCTCTGTCATCACTCTGAATCAACGTTATCAGCAGGGCACGCTACCTCCAGATCACTAAATACTGCTGACCACATCATCACACCCGACCATCACATTACAACACAACACTTCCACATCATCACAAACATTATCATCAAACAAGTTTAAACCTGTCTATTCTGTAATCCTATCATGGTGAGGAAATGTTTTTCCTCTCACTGGAAAGTTTCTACACAAACCAAAGGGACGATATTTCTCAAAAATGTATTGTCTGCTTGTCTCCGAATGGTTACCAAATGAATTAATATTGCTGCAGTAAGAACCATTAAGCAAAATAAATAATGATATCTCCACAAAGAGAAAACAAATCCTTAGGAGAGTAAAAATAACCACTGTGCTCTATCATGTTGAAACACACAGATAACCATGGTTGCACTTGTCAGAGTGCTCAAAGTCTGGAGCCATCAGAGTGGTGACAAGCATGTAACAGTGTGATTGTGCAACCAGGAGAGTAACCCCAACTCACTAGCATAGAGAACACTACCAGAACACATTGGAGCGTATGACTGTCTGTACAAACAGGAAAATCTGGCTAACTCTGTGCTTCTACACACATCCCAACCACTCAAATAACAGTAATAACATGGTGGAAATGTAACAGCATATTAAAGGCATTCACTTGTATTGCCAGCTGGTTCCACCTTTAACCAATACGTGTCCCACCTTTCTGTTTATCTTACACATTATGAAAATGAGTCAATTCAATTTCAATAATAAAGAGCAAGATAAAACAAGTCTCTGGGTTTGGTTTGAAGTCAAACCACCCACTATGCCAGGTACAAAACCATTTCTCCAAAGGAACATACACAATCTCTGGTTTATGACTGCATATAATCCTCCAACACCCAGTTTAATATCAAGAGACATTATTTCGCAACTACAACTTCGCCATAAAAGTCCAAACTAGTCAAAGGCCAGGCGAACTGGAGAAACTGAGAACACAGAACGTAGCTGCGACACAGTTAGCACTAAACATTTCCATATTGCTTACACAACACTGAGGCATAGTGGATATACAATGACAGTGTGAGGTTAACCATGCTGAACATTTCTCTCCACTATCAGCAATCTTCTCTGCAGCAATGCCAGCCCCCCTGGGGGGCGCCTTACCAATCTGCTTGGCGACGGAATAGGCCTCCTCGGGCGTGCTAGCCACCATGCCCGCGGGCACGGAGATGCCCGCCTCCTTCAGCAGGCCGATGCTCAGGTATTCGTGCAAGGAGAGGTTCCTCTGCTGTTGCTGCAGGGGCAACTGCTGCGCCCCATGGTTCCCAAACAGGCCGGACGTCCCTCCCAGTACCTGGGGCAGAGGGGACACACAAACACCCTTTAGCAAGAAGTCAGAACTGGATGCAAACCTATTAGGACCAGACAGCAGTCTGTTTGTTATCTCTGCAAACACAAAAGGAATCTACGGTGAAGGCAATCTCAGGTAAAGATTACATGCTTCACAACTCTGGTATGTGTGGCTTAAGGTAGAGTGGCAAGCGTGGAAGGGAAATCCAGGGAAAACGGCAAGTAAAGATTATAGTTGCATTTTGAAAAATTGGTGTACTAGAAGTACCTATTTTAAGACTATAACATATGTTTTTTTTATTTGGAGTTGGAGTCCTATATGGGACTTTTGCATAAATAGCTTTAAGATGACTTGGCTGTGTTAGAGCATGTGTGCAAGTATAGCACTTTGAGTGCCATTCCTGTCTGCTGGTTCATGTGAAATCACAAGGAAATGAATGCTTTGGACAACTTCATATATTTAGATGTATGTTTGAGCCTTGACAGATTTACAAATATCAGTTTCCCATTTCTTCAGTGATACAATTATGCAATGCATTATTAGGCATGACAGCAATGTACAGTTAGAGAATAAATAAATTACGTTTTTTTACATGCTATTTCTGCATCTGTCTGAAACCCAGAAGAACCAGTCAGCATTTGCCCCTTGACCTGCCTTGAAACCTGACCCACACTTTCAGAATATAAACAACGGGGTCCTCTAACACAGAGGGACCTGAAACATGCCTTAAATGGGCCCTACCCTGTGTAAAGGCCTCTACAGCACTCATACAGGAGTCAGAGACACAACACACCTGTGCATTTACAAATAGTCACACGGCACAGAAAAATAACATTCTTGGGAGAACACCCATGCACCCCCACCCCTGCTTTTAGTTTTAGCCTTTCACCTAAATACCTGCAGAATTACTAGCTGCTCTTATAAATACACTATTCACCTAATTCTTTGGAGAGTTCAATTTATTGTTTTTTAAATATAAATATGATGCCTGGGTATGACTAAAAGATTGGTTTATAATCTGTTCAGATTTTTAAAAATATGGCACACAAATGTTGAGATAACTAACAAAACAATACATCATAAGAAAACGCAAAAACCATTCATACTTTGGGTCGAGCAAAGCATACTGTTCGACTGTGACGATCAGTGGTTGAAGTCTTAGAGGGAACATGGTTAATCAAGAAAATATATATGTATCTTTAATTCATATTTCAAAATCAATTGTGACTGTACGTTAACTGTCCCGAATAAGCAGGTTCCCTTGGCCATTAACATTTGAAAAGAGCATGCAAAAATGGATACTCCGAGGATACCAAGGCCTGGGATTCACAGAATTGCCAAATATATTACAAGTCCCTCAGATTGCACAGCATATTGAGAAACCTTAACAGAACAGTTGGCGAACAATAACGTCAACTAACTAGTGGCCTTTCAGATTCCGCTACAACTTTAACTGAACTCTCCGGGTCAAAACAGATTGCCAAACGTTGGTGTCTGTCTCAACTACAAACGAAGAGGCTAATGAATTCGACAACTCTCGATTTAGAAAAGCTGTCAGTGGCTAACGTTAGCAAGCTACATTCCTGGACAGTACAGCTGGAGGTCAACCCATAGGATTCTGAGCAACGAATTATTTACAATGATAGCTCACAATTAACTAACTAAGGCTATTTATAACAAACGTGCTAAGAGAGAAGCTTATGTTTAAATATGATCGCAGAAGCACAGTAACATACGTTCGCTGAATAGCTAACAAGATAGCCAAGTTTGCTATATTGTCTACTGTACCTAACGACATCTAGCTAGCTAGCTGGCTAGCTAGCTGTATGGGTTAATGTCAAATGTGACCCTGTCACTTACAATACATTTTCAGTTGCTCCGATTGATTATAGGCTATTACCATGAGCCCGATCGACAGTCAGGAATGCTCCAATTAAGACTGATATAAAATCACCTTAGATGCATTACTGAGGGCCGTCCTACACCCGGAATTCCTCAGTCCAGCCGACAACCGGCCGTAGATCAGGGACGTCGCCATGTTCCACTCCGATCCCACTTTAGAAAAAAACATAATAAAATCACAGGGTGCGCATGGGCAACGACTCAAGAAACTCGGTGTGCGCATGCGCACAAAGTATCCTCAAACACCTATGCGGTAATGTTATCTGAGCGCACACGTCCTGAATTTTTCTGCGAATGTTTCACACGTTTTAAAAGCGCATGCTTGCTCATTGTTTTATCGTAAATTATAACTTAATTAGCTACACGCACATATATAAACATATATAAATTACTCATAGCTTTGACTGTTTTTAGAGTTTTTTTTGAGTAAAATACCAAGTGTAGATTGTGTGCAGTTATAATGCATTTTATAGATGTCTGTCCTGAATTATGACAATGTCCTTAATTATGCATTGTCTTGAATGTATGATACCAATTTTTACAGAAGTGGATAATAAAATCTAATGTAATATAAGGGATATTGACATACAACGATATCACTATATCAAGACATGTTCTTCACCTGCCAAGTTAATCATAATAGTCATAAATAATTGTTATAGCTATGAACTGTGTATAAAGTGCTGTAATTCCAACACAGATCATGTGACATTGATGTAAATATCTTCAATTTAAATTTATTTCAAATCCAATGTGTCACTGTCCCAATACTTTTGCATTTGATATTTGACTGACAGGCGTTCAATTTGTTCTTGTAGCATAGTGGTTTTTCCTTCTTTGGATGACAGCTGAAGTCACACTGGAAATTGGATTTTGACTTGAAAATCTGTATGTTTCATAGGCATATTTGTTGCAAACGGTCATTTTACCATTCACTGTGAAGGCTTAAAATCACTGACGCAGCTCAAAATTACAGCTCTCACTGCAAACCTGACAATCAAGTAGTTTACAACGACAACCAGAAGTTGACAGAAGGAAAGCTTAGTCAAGATTATTCTTTATTTACAAGGTAGGAAAACATATACAGAAGTATTTACATTTCAGACAATCAAACAGAATACCTGCACTGATGCACATAATTTATGTATATATTCCTGATGGTTCTTTGGATTAAATAAATTAATAAACCAAAGTATTAAAGTAATTTGCATTTCATTTTTTGTTTTGAGAAACAAGCAGTCTTTCTTTGTCAGTGTCCCTAATGCCAGATCGCTCATAGCTGATAGCTGGGTGCACTTTCGCACAGTGACTGAGACAGGAGCAGGCTGGATGAGATGCATAAGGAGCCTGAGAATGCCATCCAACCTCCATACCACACCTCTGCATCCGTTTTTTTGCTTGTATCACCTCTACCATATTCATAATCCATATTCACCATCCACCCCCCTTCCAAAGATCATAGGAACGAAACCTGAAGTTCCCCATTCCATTTAACAGAAAAATATAACATACAGCTTCACCAAATTTCATTTTCCGAAGGAGCAACATGAGAACATGTGCATTATAGTTACTAGGAACTGTGGGGGTAATTCCTATAACTATCCAAGTTGCTGTGGCAGAATATAGAGTAAACTCCATATTTAAAAAGAAGATTGAAAGTTCAAGCAGACACAAGACAGCTGCATTGTGTTGCTGGTCTTATTACCCAAGATATGTCACTGAAGATTAAGCCAGTTAACAGGAGATCGCATTGGGGGAACCAACATTCAGGATGTGTACGGACTACCCCCAAGACTGACTTTGGATCAGCAGTTTCCACAGAACATCTTGAGTTACATATCAGCTGGGGTGGGGGGGGGGTGCTGTCTGTGTAGGCAGCACTGGTACAAGGCTGTGCCTGTGTGTGTGTGTGTACGTACAGAGGACTGATACAGGGCTGTGTGTGCGCGTGTACAGAAGACTAATACAGGATTATCCCAGTGTGTGTGCGTGTGTGCTGAGAACTGATACAGCCTGATACTGACTGATAACTGATACTGATACAGTGTGTGTGTGTGTGTGTGTGTGCGCAAGAGGACTGATACAGGGCTGTGCCAGTGTGTGCGTGTGGATCCAGGCATGCCTCAGTCTGAGTCACTGCTGCTACTGGACGAGTCAGTAGACATGGCTTCCACGTCGTCCTCATTCTCCTTGTTGTGGCCGGGGGGCTCCAGCGTGAAGTCATTGCTGTGGTGGGGGGGCAGCATTCCCACGGACACGTCACTGGACTGCCAGGGGTACTGTGGCGTCAGAACATCTGGGGTGGGGGGGTGGGGGGAATATTTCAACCAGGGTGTAAGTCTGGGAAGCAGGCAGGTCAGGTGCAAATGAAATGCAACTCAAAGGAACAAACTCACCCTCTGAAAGCCCTGCCTCAATTCTACCAGCAATGGCAGCTTGCGCTTGTGTCTTTATACAAGACATTTGGTCTGATTCAGTGAACTGGTGTGGATGCATACAGCAAACTTGAAAAATGACCCAGCGGAAACAAAAACCTGTAAACAGACTGGCCCCCTGGGAATGGAACTGCCCTCTAGTTGTCTAACCCTTCAGCTTCCTGGTGTCTAGTTTAACTAAATAACCACCAACTGATCATTTACCAGGGCACAATAGCGACACAATTTTGCCAGACTGTCGGCAGTGGGATGCACAGTCTGAAGCAATAAAACAACAGCATTGGAAAAGTCACCTGGAAGTCGTCCAGCAGCCAGTGCATCGCCTGGCAGGTGTCCATTCACTCCGTTGGTGGGCAGGTTGCTCATGTGACCCAGCATTCCGCTGCGCATTTCCAGGTCAGTGGGATAGGGTCTGCGTGGATCACCTGCCAACAGCATATTCATATACACATGGAGGTGATTAGGTGCTGGCAGGACTTCCCTAAAACCTGCTTTGTAACAACACGTTTACCGCGTTCGCTGTCTCCTCAAAAACCCAGGTTTTCCTCAATAAGGACTGACAGACACTTGCACACCTCAAAAAACCAAATGAAGAGAGGAAATGGTTGAAAGTAACAGTGGAAAGGGATGCAAATGGATGGAGGGAGAGAGACCGGGGATAGAGGCAGGGGCAACGATGCCAGATGGAAAAGCAAAATATACAGACCAGCCAGTTTACAAGTAAGGCCAAAGACTGTAATTAAGGGGGTGGGGGGGCTCATACCTGGAACCCAGTTAAGGGGGGCACACACTGCGTTGCTGGCGCTGATCCTGTGAGCGTATTTGATTATCTCCTCAGAAGAGATACTCCCTGAGACAAAGACATTGTAAACACATTTAAACCCAATGCTGACACTCAAATTCAAGATAATGGGCTGTCTGCTACTGCACAGATAATAACATTTTATGTATATTACAGACCTTTGCGCGCCTTTTCAATTGACTTCAATTTTTCTTTTGCTTGATACACAGCAGTTGCCTGAGTACGAAGGACAAATGTATACAGCAACATTTAGAAAACTGCATGACAACAAACATTACCAGTGTCAAACACATCTTATATCCCAATCTAAGAATAGAGAAAATTACCAGAGCATTAATTTGACCATCCACATGAGGTGAAGCTGCATTTTACAAGCGTGCCAAAGAAAAATAATACAGTAGATTTACACACAGTTACAGACCTCTGTGCTTCAAGAAATTCAAAGCATGGCTTATAAACAAAGACTCCCGAATTCACAGTAAACAATGCCTAGATCGTTTAGATTGGGGTGCACAATTCCAGTCCTGGAAGGCGGTGCTGCCTGCAGGTTTTTGTTCAAACCAGTTACCTTAGTTTTAGTTTTCTGACAGCTCTCCTTTACTGGTACACTCTTGTACTTTAACACAGTAAAATCATTCATATACACCTGCAGTCTGAAGATGTAGTTGGTGCTTACACAAATATCAGATCAAGATGTGACTGACCTAATTAAATAATTAAGAGCAGAAGTTTGCCCTTGATGTGCACCGATTCAGGTTTTTTTAAAAACTGGCTGAGATCATGTGGTATACATTTTGACAGACTGCTGTATAACCAATGCAAACAAACTTAAAATGAAAATCACAAACAGCGTTTTACCCAGTAACTGCAACAAAGCCACTGGTGTAAAGCATCGTCATCATTGCCTCTACTTGGAAAGGTGAGAAACTATGTTGGAACAATGCATTCTCACCAGTATGTGCTCGGCCTCCTTCAGCTGTTTTTGCAGCTGCTGGATGTCGCTGTCCCTTTTCTCTACCTCCTTCTCCAAAACCTGCATCTCCTGGTGAACTTTCCCCTGCTCCAGAGCCACCTTCATCAGTTCCTGGAACTCCCCGTCCCGTTGCACAAGGAGTTCAAGAATCTGTGGACACATCCGCGAGTATGATAGACTGCAGCTGAGGTTTGACTACAAACACATTAGAAAAATCAGATACCGCTAACCAATGAAACTAGCAAGCTCGATCGTTTGCCAGCCATCAACATATTCAGAGGTACTTAATCCAGCTAGCTAATGTGAATTTACCTGAGTGTCTTCGCCGGGCTGAGGAAGTTTTTGCGTCCTCGACAAAGCAAGCATCTCAATCAGTTCCCTGTGAGAAATACCCGATTTGATAAGTAAGGTGGACAAGGATCAGGAAATGAAAAGCAAAACGATTTGCTTGCTGCTGACGATGCTTGCTAAAGTTATCATTACAATTTAATATAGCCTGTCATAACTACAAGCTAGCTAGCAAGCTACAATGCATGTACGTACGTCGTTGTAATTCGCCGTTACACTTTTCTACTAACTTAAACTATTCCGACCATAGCCTGGTGCACACTCGGCCTGTAAAACTTCCTTCTAGCGGGATACCAACCTCGACAGCACCTCCAGATCGTCTAAAACGGATAATAAACGCTGTTTTGTCGATTTCTCTGAAACCGCCATCCTAAGCTTTGTATGTAGCTCGCCGCTTTTACTGCGCATGAGTAGTAAGGTCCAGAAAAATGATCTAAACAAAGCGCAACCGTGCTATAAATAATATTCCATAAAAACTGCTAGCGACGCCTAGTGAATGGGAGTGTATTCCTTTTTGAAAGTTATTACATGATCGAAATTTGAGAATGCAAAATAAATAAATACAAAATAAATAAATAAAAAAGAGAAATAGATATCAGAGAGAATGAAGTATTCCTAAAAAGCCATTGTGTTAGAAATCTTGCAGATATTATAAGAATTCGAATTGTGTGGTTAATTGTCTATTTCTCATGGATTCCAGCACTTGGGAGTTGAAGGCAATGAGGTGTGCAATAAATATGCTAAAAAATCAACAAAACATGATAATGCAGATTTGATTTTAAATTTTAGTAAGGCAGAAGAGTTTCATTATAACTGAAATGCAAAAAAGATGGCAAAACCAATGGAACAATGAAAGAACAGGACAAGACCTTTTTTTAAGATTCATGAAAGCGTGGGAATGATGAGGAAGGCAGGAAGGAGTAGAGGAGAGGAGACGGTCATATCCAGAATGAGATTTGGGCATACAGGCTTAAAAAGTACACTTCATCTACTGAAAACACAACAGTGGCAATTGTGATTACTGTCCTCAAGAAGAAACTTTTGAGCATGTTATTTTATCTTGCCCAAAATATAATTTAGAGAAAGAAATTGTGGTTAAGAATCTGAGAGGTAAGGAGATAAATTATGATTTGAGAAAAGTGTTTCATGGAAATTCAGGAAACAAATGTTATTATTTTATATTTCAGTACTTACAGGCAGTACTTGCTGTGCATTGCTTTCACATACACCTCTTACATGCTTAGTGTTTACAGGAGCAATAACAAATTTGTAATCTTGTGTAAAGCACGACAGCAGTGTCCCTCCCTGGAATTGGATACTGTACATGACTTTCACATCCAATGTCCAATAGTTCAACCATTCTGTCACCATGCCGCCAAACTGGGGCTGTCAGTGTGTGAAATACAAAAGCAGATGTTTGTTTGAGCGATGTCTGGCTGGCTGGTCAATGTCCAGCACGTTCACAAACAGAGCAAACATGGGACGGACATCTTTCAGTGTGACTGCTCAAAGGACCTACCACAAATTCTATGGACTCAACAGGAACTCATTACATTACATTACAGGCATTTAGCAGACACTCTTATCCAGAGCGACGTACACAACTTTTACATAGCATTTTACATTGTATCCATTTATTTACATTTATTTACAGCTGGATATATACTGAAGCAATTTCGGTTAAGTACCTTGCTCAAGGGTACAACGGCAGTGTCCTATCCGGGAATCGAACCTGCAACCTTTCGGTTACAAGCCCAGTTCCTTACCCACTGTGAAAGTAGGCCTACTTTCTCCCTACCATTGATTTTTTCTCTATATGTTATAAACTGTTACATCTAATAAGTTACATCTAATTTGATTTTAAGATTAGTTTCATAAATTAAACTGAGAAAGAAAGAAAGAACATTCTAAGATAATTTTTTTTGCAGGGTGTTAACCAAGCTAATGCCCCCTTATGCTTAAAAGTATTTAATTGGCTGAGGCCTTTAGGACATATGAACAGGCAATTTAATCAATAAACCATAAAAACGAATTAATAAAATAAAGAAATACATGCTTATATTTATTTTGAAGTGTAATAAAAGATAGTCATGTAAGCTACCGATAAATTTAGGGGAAAAGTGGGAAAGCACGCCCCTGCTGGTGACGATTTTGACGCTGTGTACATTTTCAGTTTTGCTTGCGAGCAGCTATATTCATCTGCGTCACCGCTTGGCAACAGGAGTCTGTCAGGAGAAGGGAGAAGCTGCGGGACGAGAAATCCGAGGCTTCCTTGTTGGTCGTTACCTGTGAGAACAAAGAGTCCGCTTCAAACGTCTTTCAGTTAGTTTTACTTTTGTAACTAGGCAAAATACGCGCGCATTTTCACAATGGTTAAGGTTTCTTTTAATTCAGCTTTGGGACAGAAAGATGTGAAAAAGGAGGACAATAATGAGGCTCTCATTCCTGAATACAAGGTGAGTTGAGATTGGCGTGCTGAAGTGGGGTGCGAAAAATGAACATTAGCTGTTTAGATAATGTTATCTTGCTGACGAATTACAATAGAAAAATAGTCCTTACTTTAACGTGGTAATTATTGTATATTGTTAACCAAAAATATTTCAGGAAAAGATTGTGTGTCTGTGTGGATAATTTTTTTACCTCGATTAACATCGAAAAAAAAGCGAGGCCGCTCAGGGGTGTAACTAGTCGGCTAAACAGCATTCGCCTTTATCTGCGGATTAGAAACTGAACACTGACTGAAATTATATTAGAGGAATTGGAAAGTGGCAGATGCAGCGAAATTGGTTGACTTCGCCTTTACGATGGTTGTCAAAGTCGAGCGAGTTTGCGGAGTGATTGTTTTGGACATTGGACACGTCGTTCACTAACACTGTCACTGGTTAGCTATCTTTACTAGATTATGCCATGAAGCCAACCAGCGAACGCTAGCTTGTAAAATGGCTGACTACGCAAAATGTATCTAGTTACTCCCTGTAGCTGGCGCTAGTAAAATTGGCTAGCTTCATGGCACTGTTGCTGACTATACGCGGAAACAGATACGCGAGGTTTGCTAGGTAAATTGGTTGTCTAATTTACGTTTAGACTGTTAAAAAAAGAATTGGAGGAAGCTTGTCTTTAGCTGTCTTATGCTGTCCCGACTCCTGACTTGGCTTGTTGACAACCAGGAAATGTTTTGTTCCCTTTCCCCCCTCTTTTTTTCCCTGACAGGAATTTCTAGAGGGTAACGATAGAGTGTAAAGTTAATGTTATACTAGCTAGCTTCCCCCTCGCCATTATTATTATGACGGTTTTACAGGTAGCTAACGTTAGAATGCAACAGCTGGTTTTAGCCGGTTTATTGTGTCCGACGTTGTAAATAATAACGTAAAAAAACCAGATGCATGAAACAATCCAACTGTACCTTGGCTAATGTAAAGTTGCACGCTTAATTGTTGAGCGGCTAGCTAGATAAGGCTTTATTTTCTGGATTGACAAACATTCTTAAAAGTCCAAATCCTGTACCATTTGCATGGGAAAAGATAAACCCGTTAGTATTTTATTTAAATTTAGGCATGCACCTTCATACTATCACTGTAAATATTCGCTGGCTCGCAATGTGGGGGCGTTACGTGGTGTGATTCCTGAAGTGAAATGGCTGCATGGAATGTTTTGATCTTTTGCTAATTAATCTGACGTGTCAGACGGTCCCTGGCGCTGAAATGTGTCCCATCTGTTTCCTAGTATCGGCTCGTCAGCTGCCTTAGAAAAACGCCGCATTTGAAAAGGAATTGAACATTGGCACGATGTCAGCTGCATTTCATTCAGTTCAGATATGACTCGATATCTGTGATCTGGCACTGTCTAACCTTTTTTTAGACTCTGAGTAGTCTCTTTAGGCTTGTCTACCTGTTGTCGAATGGATGTGTATACCGACAACACATGGTGCCGTTTTTATTCTTGTAGTGTAGTACATGTTTATTTACATGCAGTGTGTTGAGTTACCTGTCTTTCCACACTGTCGCTCGCATTCTCAAATATTCAATAAACATATTGAGGCACCATGAAGCCCCTTTCCTTTTCTCACCAAGTATCTATTTCAGTTTTGTTTCTGACTAGATGCGATCGCTTGTGATTCTATAGCCACAAACTGTGAAGAAAGTCTAGACTATTGTCTGAAAATAGAACTCGTCATAATTTTACTCTCCTGAGTTTTAAATTTGTTAAAAAAGACAGATTGTGCGCGAGTACAATTTCAAACTTTTAAAAACCAATTAATTTCTTTATTTTTAAACTTTTTTAAAAAAAGTTTTTTTTTGGTAAAATCTGTTTACATTAATTTTCCACCCCATGATCATAATGTACTCCATGTGGGTTTATGAATTCTGGACTTAGTTAAATGGACTGACTGATTTATCTCTGCAAATGTAGTTGGAGGTCCTAAACACTGAGCTATGATTGGCAAAATGACCCATTATTCTGACCATCATTTTCCTTAATCTGTTATAAAGGTGGAGTAAGTTTCCATTCTATTTCTGTCAAATAGGGAATTAACTTTAACACTAGTGGTCAAAATATCAGCAAAAAACGAAGTCACTAGTGTTTTGGAGACACAAATTAAGGTGTGCACAACACAAAGTTCTATGCATCTATTCGGTTTCTATGTACTACATAAATAATTCCACTTTTCAGTTAATTCTAGAGGTTAGCAGAACCTAAAGCTCATGGTCTGTACAGGTGAGAATATCTTTTGTTTGAGTGTAAAGGTGACATTCCAGTACGGTTAACATTGTCAGGTTCAGGTAAAGTCGGGTCATCATTTTTTGACAGCAGCTGCATTTTAAGCACTTTTTTGGTTCAGATTTATAATGCTGAAAAACTGAAGCAGGAGGGAGATGTATGCCCCTGTCAGGAAAATTATCAGGGGACCCAGTGATGTGCCAAGTTAAAAAAAATTTTTTTTTTTAAACGTGCTGCACTCTATGAAAATGTTATGCAAAGACAGGCCCTGTACTCTTTGTTGTCTTATTTTGCTCATCATGGGATCCATGGCTGTGGTCAGGATGTGCAGGTCTGAGGAAGTACATGTGGGGGGGGGGTTTGCACTAATTCAAACTGAAAATATTTGGACTTTTTTATTTATAGAGTGCAAAACACAAGTTCAAATTCATGCCTACCAAGCTTCAACATTTCCAAACCTCTTTCAAAACTAGGTTTTAAAATGCAGAAACTTGAAAAATGAAATGTTTGTGTACAAAATGAACTTTGTATAATACTAAAATTGTGACTGTTGCTGACTGTGTAAAATGTCTCTTCCTGTTTTTGATGCTATTTCAGTTTTTGTTTCCGATCAGCCCAAGCATTTTCAATCTGCTTTGGAGTTGCCTGAAGTGTATTTTCTTGCTTTACACCAAAAATCATTTAGTGCCTCTGTATTGTCATCAGAAATTTCTGTAAACATCTAACAAGTCCTTCGTCACATACAAAAATTGTCGGGGACAATTAAAAACATGGACAAAAAATGAAAAAATATTATTCAAAAACTCCAGAAAGTGAATTGTCCCTTTAACCTGTTGCAAATAAGCTGCAGAAGAGAGTAGTAGACCAGTTTGAGGCCTTATACAGATGGTTTCTGAAGAGAGACATGCTGCCAAGTCTTTAATCTTTTTAGCCTTTGTTGGAAGAGGCTTAGAGCTGATTTTACCAAAGTATTTAATATTTCAAGCAATTAATTGAGTGGATGAAAAAAGATATTTCACCTCTTTTCCTGCAACTGGTGGACTTTAACTTTGACAGTCTCACATGAGACAGCTTTAAGTTTGTTAAAGGTGAACTTTGTACTGCTGCTGCAAGTGCAGCAGATCTTCATGCAGCATTGCACAGGCATGCAGTAACTTGTTGCTATTATTAGGGGACTGACAGGCGGGGGTCCTTCAAGCTCAAACCCTATTTGAGATTACAAGCAAATGAATTGTGCTGAATGACCTTCTGTATTCATTGCTTTCTTACAACATATAGTCAAAAGTTTGTATCCCATTTATTTTATTTAACATAACAAAAAAAAAACCCCAGTCACAATTGTAAGCCTGATTCATCACTACAGCATCTCCAGTCAGCTTGTAGGTACCCAGACATGCTCTCTCACACACATCTGCACCTGTAAAGTAGCCAGCACAGGCACACTCCCAGTCTAGCAGATGGGTCGCTAGTGTGTGATGGGTACCCTGCTGACCAAAACCCTCCTCCTGGTCACTACTGGTCTCCCAGCAACAGCTGACACTGCGATGGCGATGGTTCGGTTATGCAGTGTGAAGTGTCACCGTGGCAAGGAGTCATGGTTTAGCAGGATGAGCTGCCCAGGAGGCTGTCTCAGTGTGTTCTGTGTTCTTACTGCTTACTGCTGGGTTTAGGAGGCCAGGCCTCACCCTGATATGCTGTTATCACTGTATTACCCATGCTTGTACTCATTTTTTTATCTTCTAAAAAATATTCCAAATGCATAGCATTTACGGTTTCCACGCTAATACAGTTCTGCTTGTATATATTGTTAGAGTAAAATTGGACTCTGGCATTTCACAGTAATTTTAATGGTGTGGTTTCTTCATTGTCACCCTTTAGGGGGTGAGAATGGTAACGCAGATCTTGGCTGGTGTGGCAGTTGCTGCATTCAGATAGGCTGTAGGAAAGGCATACCAACTGCAGGTGTTAAACTGCTCTTCCCCATTTCATGTTCATGTTTCATGTTCGTGTTTTTTTGAATCATCAGACAACAGTCTCTCTTATGCTTAAAATAGCTGGGAACTATTGCTGTTTGACTCGGCGAATGAGAACAGTGCATTTCTAAAGCTGACTTTTGTATGAGTCAAACGAGCAAGAGCCCAGTGGCAGGGTCTCCATTGCTCGTTTTAACGTGTGCAAAAGCTGACACGTGTGCAAGTGCTGCTATCCTCTGTGGGCAGAGTTAATTTTCCCTAAAGAATTTGCCCTTGCTAAAGCACAGGATAAACAGATTTACACATGTAAATTAAATGAGCCAAACCCTGCTGCAGCAGCAGGCAGCCACCGGGTCTGTGTGTGTGCGCGTTTGGGGTGTAATACAACGTAACTCTTGAAAGACAGCATAATGGTCAAAGGGCAAACAGCCAGGGCTCTGTTTATATACAGCAGTTAATGAAACATGGAGACTGACAAGCAGCTGGTTAATGATATACAAGGTGGCTAATGAAACATGGAGATTGACAGGCTTCTGGTTTATGTACGAGGCGGCTAATGAAACAGAGACTGACAGGCAAGCACACACGGGCGACTGTGTATCCCGGGTAGAGCAAGGACATGAGTAACCTCAGCCGCCTCCACCTCCCCATCAGTCAGTCAGGAGGAGCGCAGCTGGTCTTTCACCCCCATCCTCATTTCCACCTTCCAAAAAAAATATGCCCCCACTGCTCGCAGCATGTGATATAAGAAACATTACCGTAACTTCATACCAATACAATAACTGTAGGCTTCTGCTGCAGCTGTGATATTGGGCGATACTCCCGCTAATGCAGGATTCTGCATGTCTAAAGCGGGTATAAAGAACCAAAATGCAGGGCAAAAAATACACTGCGTTCTATAACTGCAGCTATTGCAAGGTCCCTTTTTTTGGTGACCCAGACTTGAACCACATTGTTTGACATTTGTGTTGTTTTTTGATCACCATTTTTATGCAGCCATTGGTAAGATTGTGAGATTCTAAGAGAAAGTGCTTAATTTGAACGAAAAGTCTAAAGCGAGATGGCACGCTCTAGCTAGCTTGCTCAAGATGAGTGAATTAAAACAGAAATTGCTCCTAGGATTTTAAAAATATTATTAGAGTGTGTGGCAAAAATCTGTTTTGAGAACGCCAAAACATTATTGCATCTCATTTCATCCGGCTAATCCCGCTATTTCTTCCCACTTCTGTGTCATCATAAAATTATGAATGACATACATTTCTGTAATTGAGTTGGCATATTATGGCAAAAGTGGTTATTTTAATTAGAAGGCAAGTGAACTGGTGTAAAACAGATTTTGAAATGTCCTGTGTTCCAAAGACGGAGCATTTCATAGGCTAGCGCGACCACTGTTGGATAGCACGTATACCATGTGTATGGTTATGGGATTGTAGGGCCCACTTCCAGACAACAAAGGGTTCTGCCTTTTTCAGGGTTTTCCACAGTTTGGGGTCGCTTACATCTGTTCTAAGTAATGAAATGGATTTGAGTTCCTTCCCTTAATGGACCGAATGGAAAGTGAAATCTGCCCAACCCTGTTACTCAGCCACCCCACGAGAAGGGTGGGCATGGAAACGCACCCAAGTCCCCCGCATCAGGTGGCTCATTTGCCATTTCCTGCCTGACGGGTCATGTGTGGGTAGCTGCTGCTGTAATAGTTCACTCAGAATCCTGACCGTCTCATAAGGTTTGATCCCTTTGGAAGTCTCTGGTAGATACGTTTGGCAATGTAAGCTTCTTATTAGGCTGTTTTTGAGCAGCAAGAGGCTGTGCTTTGGGGAGGGAGTACTTTGAAGTCCACTCCTAAAAAGGTTTGGCCTTTGACAAGGCTGTCATAGGGGACTTTGGCAAGGAATTCAAGTGGTGTGGTTCAGTGTATTTTTTGGGATGAGATGGAGGATCAGATTTTACAGGACAAGGATGGTAATGGTCGAGGGGGAGCGTGGGGTATTGGTTTGGGAGCTGGGTTTGTAACTCATCATTTGCAAGTTCAACGTCCAAAATTATCCGTAGTAAAAATATCCAACTGTACAGGTTGGGTAAGTGTTGCATAAGGGCATCTGATAAAGTAAATGACCATGTAAGATGAGTATGATCAGTGAGGGCTTCATGGGCTGTGGGGCAGGAGGAGGTGTGAGGGAGGAGTCGTATTACAGTCCTGGTGCACTTCAGCTGATGAGGTGTGTGGCCGTGTTTAGCTGAAGGGTTGTCCCAACCTCCTCCTCACCCTTTACCCACACTGAGAGGATGTAAATGGAGCATTCCGATTGGCTGCCCGTTCATGTGGGCATGTTGAGAGGCCATTTCACGCACAGCAGAGCTCTGAGGTTTTCAGATGGCTCAACTGTGGGGTATTAGCCCTTAATCGCAGGGATACGGTTGCGCTGGAAGGCTTCAGCTGTGCCACCAGCAGCCATCTTCGCCTGAATACAGCGAGATTAACGGGCTGGGGCAGGAGCAACCTTTACCTCGCTGTGGGAAAACCCACCTTTCCATTTTGGTATTATGTCCCCAAGTAATAAATATTATGATAATATCAATGGATTGCCTTTATATAGGGCCTTTCATCCCAATATCTCAATGTATTTTACTGTGAAGGGCAGAAGAAATTCACTTCAATCCCCACAAACGTGTAGCACCCACCTGGGAGAGGCGCGGCGGCCATTTTACGCTCCATGCGATGCAAAAGATAAGTGCAGAAAGCCTGTGAGCTGCTCTCGCGTTCTCAGAGGGCCGTTTCCCGCAGGCGCCAGCGCTGGAAGCCGCCTCGCTCCTCCCCGCGCTGACACACCTGGCAGGGTAACGGCGTGGGCGGGGCCTGCCGCACCTGGCTGATGTAACGCAGACAGGGGAGCGGCTGATGTAAGGGCCTCCCTGAGCCTGAGGGGAGCGGAGAAACAGAAACAAAGCGCTGTGGAATAAGAGTCTCCACGGAAACTCACCAACTATGACTTCAGACTGTAGCAGTCAGTCACCTGACACTACATCTCATTTTATTGGGGAAATGTGTATTAGGAACAGGGTGATCTCTGTGAAATTTATAAGCTCTTTGCTTTGTAATGGAAAAAGATGGTGACAATGAAGTATTCAGTCGTGGACTGCCTTTGTGTGTGTGTGCATGGGTGTGTGTTTTTCAAAAGTCAACATTATCTTCTGATCAATAAACATGACCAAAGTTCCTATACATTGTTCAACTCCCTTCAGTGCACTACAGGTCTACTAGATACTGCACAACCTGTTTGATGGGTTGAAATAAAATAATTTAATAAAAGGGTATTGCCATACATCATAAAAGGTATAGTTAATCTATGAATGTTTTTTTTTTTCTTGGAAATCTTTTTTTTTTAAGCATTTAATTCTGAAACTGCTCATCCGTAGTGCTGAGATGTCGTTCCTTTTTTGTCTGTGACATTGCCCCTGAGAATTGTGAGTAGTCAGACAGCCCTTTATTTTTTTACTTTCTGTTTCTCTCACTCTCTCTTTCTCTTTCTGAAAAATGGCTTGCACTTGTTTTTGTTTCTTGTTTCATGCATACTCCGTCCATACACATCCTTTTTGCTTCCTGATCCAAAGTGCACATAACTTTGCACGTAAGGGAAGTTTTGTAGTAAAGGGCATTAAGCCAGTATAAATTTCTGAAGACAGTGGTGACCTTGTACTTTAGTATTTCCTCAGGGGTTACTGTATAACTAACTCCCTCCCCCACCCAATATATAGTGTGGTTGCTGATGGTTAGCCAAAAGGGGAAGCTGATTGAGGAAGTGTTATTTTGCAGCACTCAGGCCTGCAGAAGTTGTGTTTAAAAAGGGAACTGCAGCAGAGCAGTGGGGCTCACATCGTCAGCACACAGACCTGTCTGAGGCTGCTCTGAAACCCAGTCTGAGGCTGCTCTGAAGCTCAGTTTGAGACTGCTCTGGAGCCACTTGGGCTTCCATATGTTTCTATTCCAGCTTTGCACTGAGGCACTCTGTGAATGGAATGCACTTTTTATTGATAAACTTTGTTCCAATGCTATGTGTAGGTGTAGTATTGTGCAAGTTCATTATTCTGCATAGTACTGAATCTGCCATATTTCATAATGTGACACGTTGTGTGTGTGTGTGTGTGTGTGTGTGTGTGTGTGTGTGAGTAGGACCCGGAGGATGACATGCGAGTTCGGCAGCAGTCTAAGGCCTGGTGCTGGTGCATGTGCCTGGGCCTGGCACTCATGCTGTCTGGCGTAGTTGTGGGAGGAGCCTACCTGTACAGGTACTACGTGTTGCAGGTGAGGCAGTATCATAATTATGTGATATTGCAGTTTGAATTATCAAGTCAAATGTGCTCTGAGTTAAACAGTATACATTTTAAGAAAAACAATCTCCCTTGGTTTTCTTTTGGTTTTCTGATTTTTACATGTCTAGTAAGATTCTGTTCAGGGAGAGAAGCATGCACCTCTGTAGGTGGAGCTTAGTGTGGTGGGGGGCAGGGCTAACCTCGCAATGTCATTTCCAGGAGGGTCAGGTGTTTGTGTGCGGGGTGGACTACATGGAGGAGAACTTCATGGTGCCAGAGGAGGAGGTGGACGTGGACCTGCCCTCTCCGGTCCGGAGGATCCAGGAGAGGTTCCGCGTTTTGGAGAGTGACGGGGTCGCGGTCATCAACGTCCCTGTCCCGGAGTTCGCTGACAGTGACCCCGCTGACATCGTCCACGACTTTCCCAGGGTTAGATTCCGCCCTCCCCATACACCTCATTGGCTCCTTCATACATGGTGTATCTCTGCAGAAGCACATTAATCCACTGAGTCAAAGGCCTTCCCACTGAAAGCAAACCGTAAAATGCAGAGGGCGATTCTTGCGTCTAAAGTTCTGCATTTCAGCATCATAGAGCCATATAGAAATGCAATATACAAGGCTTAAATGTCTTTGAGTGCTGCATTTGCTTCACATCAGCTAGTGGACTAGCATTGAGGTTTCCAAAGCTAAGCATACTGCTGTTGCTATGCGTCTTCTCCAGAAACTGACGGCATACCTGGACCTCAGCCTGAACAAATGCTACGTCATCCCCCTCAACACCTCCGTCGTCATGCCCCCCAAGGACTTACTGGAGCTGTTGGTCAACATCAAGGTTTGGCAACATTTATCTCTTTACTGCAGTTATTCCCCAGGCTTTTAGCACTGAAACACCTTCATTATTCTTTTTAGTCCGTGGAGTTGAGCACATCAAACAAGCAGCTCAACATCAAGGTTACCATCCCCTAGAGCTCTAAGCAGGGTTTTAAATATCACTCAATGCATAGCAGAGTGTGCAACTTTAGGGGCTAGGGTTGCTGACAACAGTTGACAGCAAAGGGCAACAAGGTGAAATGCAGGGCTGCTACTACTGGCAGTGGGCAACTGGGAAACAGGCAGCTGTTTCACACAAAAAAAAAAAGTCCTTAAAGGCAATGTTCTCCTTATCTCACAAGCCAGGCATGGAAAATGGTACATTTACATCAACCATTTCAAAACAGACTTAAAATGTAATTTGGAGACATCTGGCATACAGAAACTGTGGATTTGTTGCTAGCCTTAGCTCTGTTCACATACAATGGGGTAGCTAGCTAGCTAGCAGAAATTTCTTAACGTTGCCCAAGCCAACAGTCTAAGAATTTGAAAATGTCAACTTGGGTACAGATGATGTTTGTTGATGTAGGGCTGTGTGACAACAAGTGCAGCCTATGTGATAAGTTCACTCTTCTAGGAGATGATTATATTTTTCCCGTTTCACAGCAGCCATATTCTCCAGAAATTTCAGCAAAGCAGTGTCACATGACCCAGTGTCATGATTGCGATGAGGATTGGGGGATTACGAAAGTTACCCACTAGGGGCTGCTGCTGATCAAATGTTTTTGGATAAAAGCAAGTTGCCGACCCATAAATGTTAATCAATACAGGACATGAAGAGGGCTTAAAAGCTGTTCTTGACACATCATGTGTAGGAAGTGTATGTTACTGCTTTAGTGTAAGTGTGTGTTTGTGTGCATGTGTCTGCGTGTTTCCTCAGGCTGGGACGTACCTGCCACAGTCCTACCTGATCCATGAGCAGATGGTTGTGACAGAGCGGATAGACGATGTGGACCAGCTGGGATACTTCATCTACAACCTCTGCCGTGGCAAGGACACATACAGACTGGAGCGCAAAGACACCATACTGGGTGAGTTAAACTCGCGCGCGCGCACACACACACCTCTTCAGACTACACACACACACACACACACACACACACCCCTCTTCAGACTACACACACACACACACACACACACACCTCTTCAGACTACACACACACACACACACACACACACACACACACACACCCCTCTTCAGACTACACACACACACACACACACACCTCTTCAGACTACACACACACACACACACACACACACACCCCTCTTCAGACTACACACACACACACACACACACACCTCTTCAGACTACACACACACACACACACACACACACCCCTCTTCAGACTACACACACACACACACACACACACCTCTTCAGACTACACACACACACACACACACCCTTCTTCAGACTACACACACACACACACACACCCCTCTTCAGACTACACACACACACACACACACCTCTTCAGACTACACACACACCCCTCTTCAGACTGCACACACACACACACACACACACATACCCACACACCTAATACATGGCTGTTTCCTACATGACTCTCTTCTTCCACACACCCGTCTTACAAAAGAATTTCAAAACTACCCGAGTTGCCCTCTTTAGAACCCACTAACAAAAGACATCATTTGGCACAATAGAATACTGTACTGTACTTATGCACATGTTTAAATATGGCCACTGAGCTGGAGTTTAAAGCATTGCATTCTCTCCTCCACGCCCACCACAGGCATGCAGAAACGCGAGGCCCTCAAATGCAGCAGGATCCGCCACTTTGAGAACAAGTTTGTGGTGGAGACCACCATCTGTGAGCCATAGAGCATCTCCCCGGCTCACAGTCCACTTTCTGTTCACAAGGTCAAGTGTGGACATTTAAAACATTTTTTTAATTAAATTTTGTTTTCTAAAAGTGTTTTCTTTTGAATGTGCTGAATGTTAATGATTGTTCTTGTTTTTTAATGTACTACAGGTAGCTTGTGTGGGGGGTAGTCTATTCATCTATAAGCAATATAATGCATCAGAAGACTACTGAAGTATTGTCACTTAAGTGTTTTTTGATATGCATTCATAAGGACAATACTCCTCAGGAGAGAAAGAGGGGCCTGGTGGCCCTCTGTGTCTGTTTATAGGGAGTTGCCTATATTCTTCTTGCTCTTTCCAGAACCTAACTGCTAGTTTGATTAAAAAGTCAACTTTTATGGAAACCAGGTGAAATAAATTCTATATATTTAGATTATTTAAATGAACAGCAGCCAGTGGCAGACAGCTCAGAAAAATGACTGTAGCTGAGTAATTAATCGACTGGAATATTCATGTATAATCTGTATTTGTATTTTGACAATGCACATAAATTAAAAATGTTACACGTGATATGAAATTTCAGTTTTCTAAAATAAAACCTGGCTATATGGCTGGATTAGTCCAGGGTGTGTCTTTAGTTTTTATATATCAATTGTCTGCTGTATCTAATAAAATAGACTGCCGAAATATTTTCCTAACAAAGATTTCTCTCAAGATTGACCATCTTGAAATAATAATGTATATGATTAATTTTCTTAATATGTGTAGCGTAATGAAAGAAAAACTAAGAAAGCATTATTCCACCTTTGACACTTTTTTATAGTACAAAGAAGAAATTGATTCATTCACTAATACTTTGGGTAAAAATGTTTAGAAGTAGGATTATGTTTCTGGTAATAAAAACTTTGAAATTTAAAATACAATTTTCCTTTAAGAATCTTTTCATTAAAAATGATTTCTGTGATTTTTTAAATGTATCACAGATCCCTGTTATGTACTAATTTGTGCTGTACAATAACACCTGTGAAAATGACCAATTCTGCAATAAATCCTCTGTAGGTCATTCGTTTTCCTTATTCTTTTCCAAGTTATTTCTCAGAAACATTCAAACCGTTTTTTTTATATTGGTCTTTTATATTGGCATTGTTCTCATGTCAGCGGCAGGTCTGGATAAAATATTTAACCATACAATGCAGCTTAAAGGAAAAGGTTGCCACAGTCATACACAGAAAAACTAAGTACCAGGTTTGTCAAGACTATATGATTATTTATATATATATATATATATATATATATATAATTAATATAAATTATTTTTTAAAAAAAATTGATTTATTAATTTTTTTAAATATACATATACAGTATATATATATGCATTTCATCTTTTGCAGTGTTTTGCCTCTGGGTGTGAAATCCAAGAAGGGATCGCCCTACATACAGATACTGTTATAGGATGATCAGGGACCCTTTGAAGTAGAAATCTCTCTGATTAGTAGTTTGAAATGGCCCCGCAGTTGCCAAGGGACATTTGGAGGGCACTTGGAAAATGCTTGATCTTTGAAGTGAAAAGCCAGGGGGGTCTTTGACTGTTTGGCTCTGTGTTTTGCATTAGTCACCTGGCCCAGTTCCCATGTGCGAGAGAGAGAGAGAGAGAGAGAGAGACAGAGGGAGAGACATTTAAATCATATCCCTTATAAACAAGCTAATCTGCGCAAGACACAAATAACCCCCTTCACACTGACCACCCCCCCACACACACGCACACTCACAGCCAACACACATCTGCAGAGAAACGTATAGAGACAGAGGGAGAGAGATGGTGACTGTGTGTGCATCCTTTCCTGTTTGTCAAGGTGAACACATCCAACGTGATAACCAGGGTAGTTCAGCTCGGCCTGCTGTTGGAGACGTTACTGACGAGAAAGGGCACAGGCATGCAGAGCTCACAGTGCTGCAGTCTGCATGGATTATTACACACGTGTTTCATAGGTGTGATCCCACATACCTGGATAATACTTTACAGTTAAACAAGCAAGGCCAACTGACTGTTACATATATTTAACAAGATTAAAAGGATTGGGTTATTGGTTGGCATATTTAGCCGAAGCCACTAGCGTGTGCAGTTTTCCATTGTTACTCAGTGAATAACTGACTAAATAAAGCAGCTGATTACACAGTTCACTCAGCTCACCTGGTTTATTGGGTCTGAAATTGATTTTAAGGATATGTACAAACCCTGTGTTTTTTCAGGGGCAAAGGTGATTAGCATCAAAGTTATTTACCATCTTATGCGCTGGTAAATTCCATGTTCTGGAATGGAATTATGATTGTGCTAGTCCAGGCTGGACACCAGTGCACATGTGCGATGGACTGGTTGCCTTGTTCACTCCATTCGCACAACAGGGCACCTCTGACACTCTTGACCTGCTCTGCTTCAACTGAACCCAAGATCATACAGATGTGAGTGACAGGTGGCTGAATGGATGATGAGTTCTCTGTGAAAAATTATTGCTTTCGAATTTTGATGTCAAGATATACAAAATGCTGAACTAATTTGTTGAAATGAATAAATTAACCACTTGGTATTTCCCCTCTAGTTTGATAATGAAGTGACCCAGTGTTATGTGCAGTCAATTTATTTTCTGCCTAATAAATAAATATAAGTATTCTTATTTTGTCAATCTGCTGACAATTCAGTTGACTTTATTGGAGCTAGAACCTACAGTGCAATACAGATGGAAAATATTTGTCAAAGTATAACACATTCTATGTTGTGATACTTTTAGAGAATTCCCACACTATTTACATTTTCACACTTAGTTTACAGCTTTTGCACAAATAATCTGCTGAGAAGTACATGGTTTTAAAAAGACTTCGTGTGTGTGTGATCGTGTTGCTTTTTTCTGGTCGAATGACTGCTGTTCTTATACAGCACTGAGGCTGCGACCCTATCTTTCTTTGGGCAGTGTACAGAAATACAAGTCCCAGAGTACAATGCATGTGAGTTCCCCTTCTACCACGCTACCTTCTGCCGGGTTTGTTTTCGTGCAGTTAATGTTAGCTTGCTAGCGAAGCAAATTTGTTTGACAGAGGGACATAGTATTTTGTACATCACAGTATTGCTGAAGTGTACGAGACTCTTTTCTCAGTAAGTAGCTACTGCTATGTATCGTGTTTTATTTGGGTAGAAATGAAATTCGGGCAAACTAGCTGTCAAGTTCTGTTCAGTTTACCCGTCGCCATGGTAACCGAGCTGCCACTAAGATCTCAGTTGAGTTGATTTGCTAGCATGACAATTGCTAGGTAGCTAAGCTCCATTTAACTTGATTTCATATGTTCGCTAAGTATTGGAAATAATCACACGATCGCTGCTAAAGTTAATTTCATTTCAATGTCTTGTCATTTTAGTTTTTGTGCAAGCTAGATAGATGCACTAGACTATAATTAGCTAGGTCCTGCCTTAGCAGGCAACATGGCTTGTCATTCTGATTGCATTATCTGCTGACCTGCTAGTCTACTTCATGTATCAACGGTAGCACCGGCCGCATTATTTCACGGCTTGCTAGTATTGACCGTGGCTGGGCGTCAGTTTGTTGCTAATTTGCTAGCCAATCTCGTGAACCAAACCAAATCCAGCGCAATATGATTTTAGGTTGCTCCGCTGGCAGTGCTGGCTAGCCAGAGTTTCTATTCTGAAACGTAGCAAAAACTCTGTGATCCGTTTGTTTGTAGACTACTTGGTTAGCAACCACACCAATAATGTGTTTGTGTTCTTGAGAGCGCCGCTTTACCATTTTTACTCCACAGACCTGCTGACGTCATGGACAATTATGCGATTGTGCGAAAAATTGGAGAGGGGTCTTTTGGGAAAGCATTTTTAGTCACGGCTAAAGACGACAGCAGCAAGCAATGCGTGATAAAGGAGGTCACTTTCAGAAAGGTAACGTAGCTCCAGACCAGTCAAGAAGCCTCTCTCTCCTTCTACTGTCAAGATGAATAATCACAACTTCAGTCATATTTAATAATGTATGTAACTTCACAAATTAATTATGCCCACATTTAAAAAAAAAAAAAAAAAAAAACATAATTTCACATGATTTGGAAAAGATTAGTTCTGCCATTGTCAGACTTATATAGTCCTATGATCCAGCAAAATGGCCAACTTGTTGCTGTAATAATTTTTGATCATGTCCTTTTTCCCCAGATGTCTGCTAAGGAAAGAGATATGTCTCGAAAAGAAGCAGCTCTTCTCTCCAAGATGAAACATCCAAATATTGTTGCGTTTCTAAAATCATTTGAGGGTCTGTATTATAAAAATTAACATTCACTTATCACTTTAAATTTACTTGGGCATCTTTCATCTTTTCCAAACCGACACAGTGCTTCTCGCAGTTTTCTGACATGTGTGCATGTATGTGTGTGTGTGTGTGCACGTATGTGTGTGTGCATCTGTTTGTGCATATGCGTCACGTGTGTCTGCATGTGCACATGCTTGTGTGTAATAGGAGGATAAACCTGATTCACTGTGATTGTGTTTATGTTTTTCAGAGAGGTTAAATCTGTATATTGTGATGGAATATTGTGATGGAGGGGATTTGATGAAGAGGATAAACATGCAGAGGGGTGTCCTGTTTATGGAGAATCAGGTACAGACACACAGATACACGTATCCACACGGCCAGTTCCATGTGTGTAAACACACATGGCCACATACCCACACGTATAAACACATACAAGTGTGAATGACAGCAGGATGAACATAGAGATGAATGACATTGATCTCTCCCTTTTGCCTGCGTTCTTTCAGGTAGTGGACTGGTTTGTACAGATCTGTCTGGGGCTGAAACACATCCATGACAGGAAGATCCTGCACAGAGACATAAAATCCCAGGTGAGTCCACACTTATTAAATTGGCTCCTGATTCCTGGACCTGGGGAGCAGCAGGGAGATTTAGTTCAGACCAGGGACAGATGTGACTCTACCTTATCCTGCATCTCAACTCTCTCAAAACCACTCACACACAGGTTATGTAATATTGATGCTGTGTAACATTATCCCATGGTGTAAAACGAGCTACCAACTAAAGGATAGGGTGGTGCGGGCTTGGGATGGAACAGAGAATTGTGGGAAGAAGGAAGGAACCTCCAATACGAATTTGTTCAGTTTCCTTTTATTATGTACACTTCCTACACTGTTCACCCAATATGGATGTGAATACCCACAAATTAGGGCTGACAGTCTGCACTTTAACCTCATATTCACTGTTTCATTTTAAATCCAACATGCTGGAGTATAGAGCCAAAATGACAAAATTTGTGTCACTGTTCAAACACTTATGGACTGCATTATATATATGGCATAGCATGCTAATTGTTCTGCATAATCAATATTGCACATTCTACTGTGTAGCAGTAGTACTATTTTGTTCTCTTACTAACTGTTTATTCCTGTTGTATGCGTACTCTTGTTCAGCGCATATTGTTGCATAAGGTTCCAAGCATGCACAGTTATCAGGAATGGAATGCACTATTAAAAATAAACCAAGATTAGTGTACAAAAGAATAAAAAAATGGATGATTGAGATTTACGTCAGTCTAACAGTGTGCAAGAGCCATTGTTGTACTTGAAGCCAGAAACCCAGGTCACATGTATATTGGGTTGAATATGCCTCTCGGTGTGTACTCCCTGTGATAGCAGACTGTCAGCTCAAACCACACTTCAATGAAATTTTACCTATTCGAGTTTACCACTGAAAAGTGGCACAATGGCTACTTTTCAAACCCCGGTCACGCTGTTAATTCGAAGAAGATAAAAAAAGTTGCTTGCTTTCATATTTTCTTTCATTATCACATATTTCCTTGTCATAACTCATTTGTAAAATGTTCCAATGGGTTCTCCCCTCCAGAACATATTCCTTACCAATAATGGGATGAAAGTAAAGCTGGGTGACTTTGGAACTGCAAGAATGTTAAACAAGTGAGTGCCTGTTATCCTCCATCTGACAAGTATTTATGTTACAGTGTGACTAGGCTGAAACTGAGAAAGCCCCATAGCACTTCCTCAGTGTCAATGAGATACAGCCAATGATCACATTGGCAGGTTTGCAGTATGACATTAGCTAACTATTAGTTTCCTGTGCATAGCATTGCAAATTCTGCAAGTTTGAGTGCTTCAAACTAATGTTTTAATTGAAAGCAGCAGTGTGAATGTAGCATTTGAGATGGTGTTCTTGAGGCTTTATTTTATGGTTTGATAATGTCTGTAATTACAGATATTTAAGAAATAAAAGGAAGCACTCCATGCAGTGCAAGCTGCAGGAGAGATATGGTGCTCTTACTGTACATTGAACTACAGGAATCTTGTATTGGAGAACTTGCAACTGCTCAATTTAAACCTCTATTTAAACCCAGGGGTATCGATACTCAGATCTGGGACTGTGGCGTATATGCCTTATGTTGTCCGGTGTTTTAGACTTCTCTGCGTAAGAGCATCTGCTAAATGAGTGTAATGTATTCTATTCCCTGCTTTAAAGCAGTGCTCGCTGTTTGAAACCTGCGTCTAAATGTTTTCGCTGGCGTGATTAATTCTTTCATGTGATTGGCTAGCACCATGGAGCTGGCCAGGACATGTATAGGAACTCCCTACTATTTGTCCCCGGAGATCTGCGAGAACAGGCCGTACAACAATAAGACGTGCGTACCCCTCCGATTCTCCACCGAGCTTCCTGAGCAGGGCTGACCTCTCTCTCTTTTAAACCTCTTTCACTCTGCCCTCTCACCCCTCCGATTCGCCACTGAGCTTCCTGAGCAGGGCAGACCTCTCTCTCTTTTAAACCTCTTTCACTCTGCCCTCTCACCCCTCCGATTCGCCACCGAGCTTCCTGAGCAGGGCAGACCTCTCTCTCTTTTAAACCTCTTTCACTCTGCCCTCTCACCCCTCCGATTCGCCACTGAGCTTCCTGAGCAGGGCAGACCTCTCTCTCTTTTAAACCTCTTTCACTCTGCCCTCTCACCCCTCCGATTCGCCACCGAGCTTCCTGAGCAGGGCAGACCTCTCTCTCTTTTAAACCTCTTTCACTCTGCCCTCTCACCCCCTCCCTTTTCCTCTCACTCTTCCTCTTCTGATTGGACAGCGCGGACCTGGCTAAGAGGCTAGTCAGGGGAGCACAAGATAATCGGCCGATTGAGAAATAGCTTCCTGTTTATAGCGCTTTTGCTTGACTTGTGTGGGAAACACATTTTTGTCCTTTTGTTTTTATGTTCATGAGTGTTGAAAGAAAAGGCCTCGCTGAGGTTACAGCTGCAGCCAATGGGAAAGTACCAAAGCACTTTTGGTTTTTACAAAGAATGCTTATTCATTCTTCTTTAAAATAATAAACGCATGATGATCATGTGTTGCCTTTTACCAGAAATTCTATTTTGTTTGCAGCCAATAAGCAGTTTTACTAGGATGTTGTCTTTATTGTGTTGTCTTTCCTTTTAACAAAGAAAGCATACTTATCCAAGTAATGAATGCAAAGCTAATATAAACCTTTCCTTTCCTTTAATTTTTGCTTTAAGATGATTGATTTGCATTTTTTAAAAATTTTTCTGTTGTATTGGAAACCTCATGATGTAGTCCAGGTTGTGTTCAGTCCTACCAGTGACTGACACAGATCAATTTTGAAGTCTAAATAGAACATTTTGCCATTGCTTTATTCATTGTTTGGTAGTCTGTTATGATTAAACCGGGAGAGAGCATGCATTGAAAATCCCCTCAGTGCCGTGCTGATATTCCCTTGATGATGAATGTCTAATCTTTCAAACACAGCCATTACCTGTTGTCATTCTGTACCAATGTTTACACCAGTGGGAGCCTGCCAAGCTTTGGTTAGTGTTATTGTTAAGCACACAGGTCCTGACAGGGATATCCTGTTGTTCTTTTACGACTCATAACATAAACACATGCATCTGTGGGGAATATCTCACATTCCTTGCTTACGATATTGACAAAGCCCTGGTGAAGCATTTTCCTTTTGAAATGTAAAGATAAAAAAACCAGGCTTTCAGACATCTAGCCAATCAGTGAGGGTTGTGGGTGGGGCTAGGACCAGTAGTCTCAGTTTGGGGTGTTAGGGAATAGTGGGTAGGGGGTTGGGCTTAAGGACTGGGGTGTAAGGGGTCAGAGGAAGGGGTTAAGGTGTAGGTTAGTAAGGAGTGGGCAGAAAGGAGTAAGGGTTACTAGGTTAAAGGCAGAGGGTATGGTATAGGCATAAGGGGTAGGCTGTAAGGAGTAAGGGTTAGTGGATCAGAGGTAGGGGGTATGTTGTAGTGTATAGGGGATCGGGTGTAGGAGGTAGGGTGTTGGGGTAGGGGTAAGGGATAGGCTGTAAGGAATAACGGTTAACTGGTCAGAGGTAGGGAGTAGGGGATAGTGGGTAGGGTGTAGGGTGTAGGGGTAAGGGATAGGTGGTAAGGAATAAGGGTTAGTGGGTCAGAGGTAGAGGGAAGGAGGTAAAGGATAATCTGCTTTGCAGGCAGTGAGGCTGGCGTTACTGCAGGCTGTGAGCGCGGCTGTTTCTGCTGCTGCTCTCATAATACAGCGGAGACTTGAGGTGACAGCCATAGAGCTGCACAGATTCTGCCTCCTCAGCGAAGCACAGATAACAAGCCTTCCTTTTTGTCATTTATCTTCACCCCCCACTGTGACTGTGCCATTGTTCCACAGTCCAAGAAGGAAGTGTGAACACGTCAGGTCAGAGTGCACTGACCATCAGAGCAGACCGAGAGTTTATCATTCCCACCCTGACTGGGGCCCAGCAACACACAAGGGGTTCAGAAGTAAACAATCACTCCTATTCCTAAAGCTGTTTCTGTAGTTAACAGCAGTCTACGCATATATGGTGTCATATATCACAAATGGGAGATTTTGACTGTCTGGCATTTTGCCATGCATCATGATGTTTTACAACGCATTTCTTGGTTGGTGGGGTGAGAATATTCGTGTGTTACAGGAACTTTCATTGCATTTCAAAAAAATACACTGCCCCTGCTGTGTCAGTCCCACTCTTACCCTCATTGTGTGTGCACCCATTGTGCCTCTGATGTCCAATCAGACCCCTGTATTCAGCGAAAGTGGCTTTTTGAGAGAGGGCTCCAAACTTTGGTCCTGGAGAGCCATGGAATTTTTTTTATTTTAAATTTGGCCACAAGTTCAGACCCAATAAACTAGGTGAGGTTAAGTGTAAATGACTGCTTCATTTGATTAAATCTGTGCCTCTTCAGGGTTGGCAACCTCTGCTGTATTAAGAAGGCTTGAGTGTCTTTATGTCATGTGATCTGCCCTCCATGACTGTTTTCCTTTGAATTGTCAGGGATATCTGGTCTCTGGGCTGCGTTCTGTATGAGCTATGCACTCTGAAACACCCTGTAAGTACAGCCGTTTGACTTCAGATCCGTTGTGATAGTGACATAGTTGCTCATGTTTGTTTGTTTTAAATGTTTTCTCTGTGAAGCACTTTGCAACTTTTGTTTTGAAAAGTGCTGTATAAGTAAAGAGTTATTATTATTATTATTATTATTATTATTATTATTATTATTTTTATGTTATGCTGCACATGTGTTATGATAGTGATATAGTTGCTCATGTTATGCTGCAGAGAGAGGCAGCACACATTTCATGTTTCAAAACCCCAGGAAACAAACAAAATAAAAAACAACCTGGATTTGATTTAACCTGTAGGCTTGTAAGCATTCTTAGAAAACCCTAAAAAAGCATGGTTATGTCTTGGTCTGTGCATTCATTTTTCTATGATCTGCCCACTTGAATTTTGATCTGTGTGTTTGTATGAAATTCATTCCATGCACACAAATGTCCCAGGACTGACACACATTTAAAGGTTGGACCCTGGAGATGGGCTTTTTTGAACACTGAATGGAAATGTGTGTGCGCTCTTGAAGGGAAACGTTGTGATCAGTATGGGACTATGTTTGGGGTTTGTATTTGTGTGTGTAGTTTGAGGGCAGCAGCCTCCGGCAGCTGGTTGTGAAGATCTGCAGGGGGCGCTGTAACCCTGTTGCTCCCCACTACTCCTCCGACCTCCGCAGCCTGATCACCCAGCTTTTCAAGGTCACCCCGCGTGACAGGCCTTCCATCAGCTCCATCCTCCACAAGCCCTTCCTGGAGCAGCGCATCACAAAACACCTGGACCCCCAGGTGAACGGCTGACTCAGCGCACTTCCTGTTTTGTCCGATCCCGCCTCCTTCCTGCATCCACCAACTGATGGCACACCCACCCCATCCTGTCCCAGTCACCAAATTACTGAGATGCCCCATTCTCTTTTCCTCTTCTCTCCCACTCTTTTTCCCTCTCTTCCTCTCTGTTTCCCGATCTCTCTTCTAGTCTTTCTACCTGTCTCTCCCTCTAGTCATTCAGGGTGCTTAGGAAAGAAGGGTTTTAAGAAAGAAGCCATGCTACGTCTTTCTTCTTGGCCCCTGTCAGAATCCATACCGCCCCTATCCTCTAGGGATTTACCTCAGAGAAATTTGTTATTGTGTAAACAATCAGAGACATATGAGATCTTATAAGGGTGAATCACTCAGGTTTCCAAGGACACCTTCATGTCAGACTTGTTGTTTGGCTTTTGAGGAAATGACTAATCTTTTTTTTTTTTTTTTTTGGTTTCAAAAAGCCATTTTGAGTGGAGCAGGTCTCCAGATTAGATTCTGTGGGCGTTATCTGTAATGTGTGGGGTCTGTGAGTTCTGGCTGCAGTTGGTAGTTCTGCAGGAGCCCCAGCTCAGCCTCAGAGGTGAAGAGGGAGGGGAGATCTGTAAGGCTGCTGCAGTGTTCACATGCACAGACTTTATATTCAGCGCCGTGAAAAAGTATTTGCCCCTCCCTGACTACCTCTATTATCGCGTACTGGTCGCACTGAATGGTTTCAGATCTTTAGACAAAATGTAATATTAGACCAAGGGAACTTGAGTAAACATAAAATGCATTTTAAAGATTATTATGGTGACTACTTCACTCTGTTGGTAAGGTTCAATATGAGTGAGGTTTAGCTTCAATATGGCTGGCTACGATACGCCTTGTATCCATGTGTGTGTGTGTGTATGTATGTACGTACGTACGTGTGAGTGTGTGTATGCATGTGTGCGTGTGTGTGTATCTGTGTGTGTGTCTACAGAGAAGCAGCAGTACTGGCTGTGTAGTGTGTGCTGTGCTCTCTATCTAATTCTGGTTTCCTGTGACAGATGATTAAAGACGAGTTTAGTCACACCGTGCTCCACAGAGAGAGAGTCTCAAGACCCCAGTCTCGCCCTGGTATGAACCCCTACACCCCAAAATCCCCACGCACCTAAAACAGGGTTATATGCTGCTACACTCTAAAATCCCCACACATCTAAAACAGGGTTATATCCTTCTACACCCCTAACGTACCCCTAAAACAGGGCTTGGTCCTGAACTTCAGATGTTACACCACGTCTTGCAGAGGTTCTGAGGGAGATGGAGTCAAATCCTCCTCCACAAATCTCAGTGCTGGACTGGTACCTGCCACTAACTGCTTTGTGTAGAGTTTCACTGCCAATTCCAGTATCCAGTGTTCTGCAGCCCAAATACCCTCATGCCTTAAGAAGGGATCTGTGTTAATTCTTCTCCGCTTGTGTCATCAATGTGTGACTCCCAAACTCAAATTGGGAAACAGGTCTGACAAACCTGAGAAGTCATCAGAGCTGTTACAGAGGCACTGGGAGGATTTATTTGGTAGTTTATTACATTTACAGTCATTTCCAATATTTTGTTCCCTATGGCTTCCATGTGGCTGCACAAAGTGAACTCAACTGGGCCCTCTGGTGGATGTTCAAAGAAAAAAACACACAGTAATGCTATTAGGGTTAATGAAAGGGTTTAACGGGTTGATGTGCCTTGTCATCAGCTTTATAATAAGTGTAGTTGTTTCTCGATTGCAGACCATCACATTTCAAGGGAAAAGGGGGAAAAAAAGCTCTTGAGTCAGGCTCACATGTATGCCTTATGAAAAAGAAAGCATTCTCTCAGTTTCTTCCAGTGAGCCAGTGTGTGTTAGCAGTGTGAAGCCATGCGTGAGTGTATATGTTCTTAAGTCACATGATGTTTTTTTTCCTTTGTTAAAATCTCTGGTGGACAGCAGACAGAGACGTGAAGCTCCGGGTTCGTGAGAGGCCCGCTCCGGGCCTGAAGCCGGGGGCCGCAGGGAGGAAGCTGCCCCCGAGGCCGGCGTGGAAAAGCCCCTCCAATGTCCTCGCTCCGCAGCGCCGGGTCAGTCTCCCAAATCCCGCCTCATCTGTCCCATTCCAGAGCCGGTGGGAGGAAGCCTCATGTAGACAAAGGCCTGCACTAGACCAGCGCTTCTGCTTAAAGGGGACTCTCAGTGATATGCAGGCCTTGCTTGTTTCTTTGCAAATGCAGTTTGGCTTCTTAATTGTGTTGTAATTTCTGGACTCAAAAAACTGTGTTTGTGAAGAAAAAAAGGAGCGTATTGGAGAAAGGGAAGGACTGTTTTTTATTTAAAATAGAAATGGATTGTGTTCCTAGTTCAACCTTTTGTGCTATGCACAGGGGTGTGTACTGTAAAGTACACACCTCAATAAAGGCAGTGTGTACTTCACAGTGCACACCTCAATAAAGTACACACCTCAAAAAAGGCACTCAATAGCTAGATTCACATAAGATCTGGATTCAACTATTTTTTGTCAAGATGAGGCTAAAAGATTCAAATGTTTTGGCATGTTGTCTTTGTCAGTTAAATGCTGCTATATTCTGATGGCAGTTTTAGATATTGTACTTAACTAAAGCATTGCCATAGCTGTACAAGCTAATTAGAGAGGAACTACCTGCAATTTATGCAGACATGGTGGGTGTGACTGTGTTTATGAATGTGGTGTCAGTGATTCCCTCACTCTCTGTCTTTTTCTCCAGCCAGTTACCCAGAGAGCAGCAGCGATGGAGACCCCAGCGGTCAGGCACCACGGTCAGTATGTCTACCGTCGCTGGAACGGGCCTCCGGCCAATCAGGGCAACCTGCCGTACGATCACTACCAACACTACCACGCCCAGCTGGATGCCCTTCAGCGGAAACACCAGGAGGAGGCGCCTGCTCCTAGTCCTCCTCCTGCTCCTCCTGTACCTCCTGCTCCTCCCTTTCCTCCGCACCAGCCGCTAAATCACCAGATGCCCAAGAATTGCCACGATGACAGAGAAAGTGTTCTGGAACCCTACCAGATGTGAGTCTCAATCCTCAACTTTTCCTACTTTTCATCTTAATTTAGGATTAATGACACAGCATGTTTCTGTATGGAAGAGGGTCCTCTGTCATTGGTTAGTCTGGGTTGAGTCTCCAGGTGAGATAGAGGCTGTGTTAGTGTGGTCCTATCGTTGAGCCTCAGTGTGCCTGTGGGTCTGTGCTGCCTCCCCAGGGTAGCGGCAGCCTGGGACGAGTATCTGCAGAGGAAACAGGAGGCCAACCAGTACAAACTGAGGGCTGAGAAACAGCTGGTAGGTCTCTCTCACTGCTGGCCTCCTGACATAAGAGAAACAACCGGTAGGTCTCTCTCACTGCCTGCCTCCTGACATAAGAGAAGCAGCTGGTAGGTCTCTCCCTCTGCAGACCTCCTGACATGAGAAACAGCTGGTGGGTCTCTCTCAAGCTTTGCAAAAAGCTGAGTAGCTGCTGCCAAGTCTCTCTCATATTGTAGCTGGACTGAGAACAGAGAAGCTGATGGGTTTCCTTCTAATTGCACTGAAGCTGAGAAACTGCTGGTTGGTCTCTATCTTGTTGTATTGAGAGCTGGTCTCTCATTGAGTGACATCACTGAGGGAGCACCAACCATTGGTGGACTTGGCCTGTACTCTAGCTCCCGTTCAGACCCTGCAGCTAAGTTTATAATGAAAGGTGACAGCGAAGTGCAGGTTAGCCGCTCAGTCTGCAAGCTTGTAAACAGATTACATTACATTACATTACAGGCATTTGGCAGACGCTCTTATCCAGAGCGACGTACAACAAAGTGTATAACCATAACCAGGAACAAGTATGACGAAAACCCTAAAGAGAAGTCCCTCCAAGTGCAGGGAACAACCGCATAGTTCAACTTGGACCCTGAAGGTTAAACTGTTTAACACTAACACAAACGAGAACAGCAACAACACAGTCTATGCAAAAATACAAGCAGTAGTTAAGACAGGTGCATTAACTAAGTCACCTACAAAACAGCTACCTAGTTACAACCCTAAGCTTACAGTCATTTACAGGGAGGTAGGGTGGGATGGGGAGAGGTGCAGCCTGAAGAGGTGAGTCTTCAGTCGTCGCTTGAAAAGTCCTTAAACAGTCCTGTGATTACCGTGTGCACTTTCCACACCTGCTGTTTGACCCCTGAAACCTGACCCCTTACCTTCAGGGCCTCCGTCCCTCCACTGCGGAGCGCTACAGACTGCCGGAGCGGGAGCGGGAAGAGGACGGTCACCATGGCGCTCCTGGTGGGAGGCAGGGAGAGCAGCAGGTGAGGGAGGCAGGAGGGGTACAGTCACTCTGGCTCTGACTCAGGCCTGAAATGGGAGGAGTCACTGCACAGTGTCATTATGTCACTGCAGGAATACCTGCGGCAGCTGCAGCTAATCCGTCAGCAGTATCACCACGAGCTCAAGGACATGAAGATGAAGGCAGCAGCAGAGGTGAGAAGAATTAATCACCACAGGCCATCGGCCAATTAAACACCAGAGGTGCAGGCCAGCACCCAATTTACCAGGAGGTGGAGGCCATCAGCCAGAGAAATAACAACTTGAGCCCATCAGCCCACCAAACTATAGAGGTGGAGGCCATTGGCCAATTAAACACTGGAGATGGAGGCCGTTGGCCAATTAAACAACAAAGGTGGAGGCTAATGGCTCCTTTTCAGGGATGAATGTTCTGTTTATTTCCTTTCTCTTTAGCCTCACATTCAGGACAAAGCCAAGACTTTCGTGGTGGATGAGCCCTCAAACCCCAAGGAGAGCGCAGCACAGCACAGCTACGAGAACCGTGAGAGGAACACACCTGCACAGGTACGAGAACCGTGAGAGGAACACACCTGCACAGGTACGAGAACCGTGAGAGGAACACACCTGCACAGGTACGAGAACCGTGAGAGGAACACACCTGCACAGGTATGAGAACCGTGAGAGGAACACACCTGCACAGGTATGAGAACCGTGAGAGGAACACACCTGCACAGGTATGAGAACCGTGAGAGGAACACACCTGCACAGGTACGAGAACCGTGAGAGGAACACACCTGCACAGGTACGAGAACCGTGAGAGGAACACACCTGCACAGGTACGAGAACCGTGAGAGGAACAAACCTGCACAGGTATGAGAACCGTGAGAGGAACACACCTGCACAGGTATGAGAACCGTGAGAGGAACACACCTGCACAGGTATGAGAACCGTGAGAGGAACACACCTGCACAGGTATGAGAACCGTGAGAGGAACACACCTGCACAGGTACGGCGAGTGGAGGAAACACTGTCACCGTGTCTCACACAGAGAGGGGAAACCAGCTGTCTGCTCTGGCAACCTCCCCATCCCGTGCTATTTCCTTATAGCGAGGCTAACTTCCCATTATGTTGCCAGGGTTGGGGTTACATCTTTTTCAATTCAGCAAATGAATTTAATTCAGTTAAATATTTCACTTAATTTGCTGTAATGATTGAATTGAAGTGGAATTAACCAAAACCCTTGTATTGTCTTTCACACACAGATCAATGGAATAAAATAAAAATGTACAGGGTAATTTTATGTATGTTAGATATACTTGAAGTGAACAGTATTCAAATAGTTTGCGTTGAGAATGGACATAAACTAATTATATTTTTGAAGAATCTCAAAGATGGTGGACACCATCCTAACACTTCATTTCACAAAAATGAAATTAAGGTATGTTTCCACCTACCCAGAGTGCTATCTGTTTATCCAGCTAGTTTTGCTGAGATTTGATGAGTTTTCTAGATATCTGCTGAAGCTCACCCTCACAACTATTTTCTACGAAGTACACCAATTGTGTATATCCACGCAAGGTCTCAACCAAAGCACACCAGTATTCTGGGGCACAGCATTTTTTAAACAAGAATACTGGCATGCTTTGGTAGAGACTTTATGAAGATATAGGTAGAGGATTGGGTAAAATTCTATTTGGAAAGATGCCAAAGATGCACACTAGATGCAGCCTGCATTTCATAGGCAATAGTAATGCATGCAACACCTGAAAATGCTCGGATTATATGTCCCGGAATGGAATTATTTTTTTCCAGGACAAATGACCAAAATTCAAAATGATCCTGGAAAATCCTGGATGGGTGGCAACCCTACCACTGAGTATGGTGAAAATGTTTCTTTTTACATGGGTACCTTTGAACTCTCTTAACAGGATGTGGACAGAGACCTCAGGAAAATCCGAGAACAGAACAGAAAAGAGAGGAAGGCCCTGGAGAAGAAGTTTAAAGACAAGGTAAGGGAACAACGACTCGCCGTTTTGCAGAGAGAGACTGAAAGCCTGGCTCAGAGCAGTGACGCCCTGCTCAGAACCATACAGGTCTTTCTTTCTCTTTTCCCAGAAAGGAGTGATGTTTGAGGTTCTGCTCAATGATGAAGGGACACGGGACCAAGGAGAGAAAGGAGAGGAAGATGAGGAAGATGTGGTGAAAGAGCCAGCTGAAAAAGAAGACGAGGTACTGCAAAGCAGGGGCAGAGACACAGACACCCTAAACCTGTGTACATCGCACCCATTCGCTTTCAGTAGCCAAAGGCTCCACACGCTCTGAAACACGCCAGTCTGTATCCTGATGCCTGGATAGAGCGAAGCGCATAGATGACCCTGTCACCATTAGTCTAAGGAACGGGTGTGGGGTGGGAGTGGCCGAGTGCTAAAGTGACAGGAGAACCAGCAGCATGTTCTTATGCTCTGGTCTCTCTGCTGTGAGTGGCCGAGTGCTAAAGTGACAGGAGAACCAGCAGCATGTTCTTATGCTCTGGTCTGTCTGCTGTGAGTGGCCGAGTGCTAAAGTGACAGGAGAACCAGCAGCACGTTGTTATGCTCTGGTCTCTCTGCTGTGATGCTCCATTATGCCTGTGTCTGTTGGCAGGAGGACGACCCGTTGAACAGAACCCTGACCTTTCAGGCTGGAGAGGAGCTGAGACAGAGGCACCGGGCTGGGGCAGGGGACAGGGTGACAGAAGGGGAGGGGGCCAGGAAAGGCTGGGGTCAGGGCGCGCCCCAAACGCTACTCAACGTCCTTGCCGAAATGGAGGTGTCCTCTGTCTGCCCCACCATGCTTGGGGTTGATCTTGGTGAGTCTCTCACAGTCAGTCTGACCCCAGCTCTCTCGCTTGCTCTCTCTCGCTCTCTCTCTCTCTTTCTCTTATTTTACATGTTCCGCTCACAGCTGATGGTGCAAAAAATGTATGCAGTACAAACAAGTTTTCTTGAATGATGCATTTCCACTCTTGTGGAAGAGTCTTGTGATAGCTATTGTCTGGCATCCATCTGGAAAAATGTCTTGCTAGGCTGTGAAATTGCTAGGTTGTTACATGACTGTAACAGTGCGTAGTGTACAAGTGTACTTGCTGTGAGAAAACCATAGGCCGTAGAAAGGATATAATACATAGCTGTAATACTGTATAGATAGTGTATGAGTGTTCCGTACAGTGCTGTGGGTTTGCTCTGGTCTACAGGAGCAGGGCAAGAGGACGGGGAGGTGGGGGGAGTGAGGAGACATTGGGGTAACGGTCCTCCAAACACCCTGCTAAAGGCCCTGGGACAGCTGGACCTCACCTCTACCCTGGACCCTGAGCCCGCAGGTATGACGGCACCCCGTCACTGGCCTTACATGCTTATACACAACCCCATACTGCAGCACACACATGCACCCCCCAAACTGCCCTACATATACACACATCCCCCATACTTCCCTACATCTGCACAAACCCCTATACTGCCCTACATCTACACATACCCCCCATACTGCCCTACATCTACACATACCCCCCATACTGCCATACATCTACACACACACCCAAACTGCCCTGCATCTACACACACCCTCAAACTGCCCTACATATACAGATACAACAACACCCTCCTTGCACCCCAAAACTGAACTACACCCAGACACACCCCTGGATGCACCCCCAGACTGACCCACAACCAATACGCTCTTCCTGCTGAAGTACACCCTTGAACAGTCTGAACTCTGGTCCCCAGATAGAACAGTATTCCCCAGAACCAGCACACGGTCCCAAGTGATCACACACACACTACACACACACACTGTCTCTACCCATGAGTCTGGGGCCTGGCTGCATACACTTTCAGATGAACAATTACTGGCTGAATTACATCATTAATTATGGACATGGCCCCTCCCCCCACAGATGACATCATACCCACTCACTCATACTGCAGGCTGTCATGGTGTTATGTGCCAACCAAGTGGAGGAGAAAAGTATTCCACAAATACTCAAAATAAGAAACATTTACTGAATTCTGAGCAGATAATCTCTCACCCCCTCTCTTAGAGGTTCTGACCCCCCAGCTTGCAGAGGACGAGCCTCAGGATGAGGAGGATGAGGAAGATGACCTTGATATAGACCTGGATGAAAAGCGGTTGGAGCCCAGATCAGATGACGATGACACGTAAGTTTTGCCTGGAGGTTAGTCTGTCTTTAGGGTACAGTTTACCCCCCCATACCCCTATTCCATCATCACAGTGCTCTTCTCTGGAGTTACTTACTAATCAAAGTACATACATGTATGCAAATAGGTTAGTAAAACCAGCAATGTGGTACAGTCTAGCCCCCAGAAACTTAGTCTAATCCCAAAACAGTCAGAAGTGTAAAAATTCATGTTCTATTATTTCCTTTTTTTACAGAAACTTTGAGGAGTCTGAAGATGAGCTGAGAGAAGAAGTAGCAGAATCCATGATTAACCTCTTCTGCTGGGAGGAGGAGGGAGAGAAGAATGGAGATGGAGGGATGGATGAAAGAAAAATAGGAGAGGGGGAGAAAGGGGATAAGGTGGATGGGGAGGAGGATCCGGGCGCACAGCGAGGGTGCGCAGCAGCCGAGGCCGAGGAAGACAGCACTTCGGACACCTCCGCTCAGGGACCCCAGACTGAAAGCCGCACACAGGCTGCGGAGTGTGAGGCTGGGGAGACACAGGCAGGCGAGGCCCAGGCTGCAGGGGAAGACCAGGCCGAGGCTGGGAAAGCCCCTGAAGAGAAGCAGGACACCGAGTAGATCAGATATTCAATGTCTCCATGAAATAGTAGCTGTCTGAGTTCTGTCAGCAGAGGCATCAGTGGAAATGAGTTAAAGGTCAATTCTGGACTCATATAAGGAAGTATTTTTGCACAGAGTTGTCAATGTGTGGAATAGCTTGCCAGGCCATGTAGCAAAGGCAGAGTAGAACAGTAGAGTAGAGACAGAGACTCTTGGGCTGTTCAAGCCCAGGCTTGATGCAGTGTTGGATGCCCTCTAGTCTGTAGGTAAATGAGGAGCCTAGGTGGGCAGAATGGCCTGCTTCTGTTACGTATTATGTACTTATATGAAGGTGAGGTTTTGAAGGTACCTAAATGAGAGCTCAGGAATAGGACAAACTTAAGGACCAACTTTCTCCTTTTTCAAAGCCATATAATAAGGTAATATTTAAATAACTTTTTAGGTCACGCCGAGCATTCTAAACATGCTATTTTAATCATACTCTGAAATACTGTTAATTTAGGGTCATGTACCTGTCTTACTCTTGTAGAGAACGTTTATTTATTTTCGCCACGAAGTGGTCCCTACGCACACACACACGCTGAATGAAATCTATCTGTTGTGAAAAATGTAGTGTCCTTTTCCTTGACTTTTAAACACTCATCATGCGTGTCATATTGATATTTCATCAATATGATTTATTCATTCATGCAAGATAAATTCGCACAAATTCACATGGTAATCAGAAGCCTATCATTCAGTCATCAGGACCATATTATGATCTGTGTTAAGGCTTCTTGGTACGTATGGTCCACTGGCTTTATATGGTTACATTTCCAGTTGTGACACATTTTTACATCTGCTTTCAGTTTCTAAGAATCAGACCAGACAAAGACAGCAAACCCAGTGAACATTTTTGTGGTGAAAAGTCGGTGAAATACCGTCTAGAAATTCAGGTGAAAACCCAGCTACATTTTGATGAAAAGTGAAAGTTTTCTAGCCAACTAGGATGTAGCCAGGCTATGTCCAGGGAAAACCGGAGCTGTTTTTGGGCTAAACTAGTCTGTTTATGTCAGTCTCTCCGAGATTTCCTCTCTCGACGTCTAGATTACGGCTTTTGCTCACTGGGAAGACAAATGCCTGGATTCAATCATCTTGTGCCCTTAAAGGGTAAGCACCACATAATGGCATCCCCCAAAGATGTTTTAGTCTTGAGGTTTTTCATTAAATTGATCATTCCTAAGATTGTTGAAAAAAGGAGTCGGGGCAAAAACAGTAAGCCATTTTATCTTTTAGGGCTTATTTCCTGCCTTTATGTCAATAAAATTATTTTTTGAACATTGTGAATCATAAAATAGAACAGCTTCATCCATTTGGCTGGTGTATTTGAAAAATAATATCTGGTGCTTACCCTTAAACTTTGACTCACAAATGCAACAAATAAAAGTGGCTGTTCTGGTGACTCAGTCAGGAGATACAATTATGGATTCCGAATTTGGGAAGAAAAAGGGGAGATGTTTTTTAAAAAAATAAAACAAGACACTTTATATGTACAAGTGTGATTCATAGTAACATAAAACATTGTTTCATATGTGCACATAGAAAAAAGTAATTTACATTCATTTACAAATTTACATTTTGAATGTGTGAAACTTCATAATGGTGTGCATATTTTGCCTTCCTCTGTAAAGGGAAATAGTACCCCAGTTTTTAAATATTGGTAGCTTTTGTTTTTCTTTGTATCAGGGATCTCACCTTCATTGCATTATCAGAGTCTCTAGCTTAGCCAGTTAGCCACCAGATCCAGAGGCAGTTAGAGTCCCTGGGTAGTAAACATTATGCGGAGGGTCCTGATTGCTAGTTTATCCATTTATTCCTAAAAGAGGGGTTTGTGTGATAATTATACCATGCATTTGGAACATATGGAAAATGTAATCTGTGTAAATTCTCACCAGATTGCAGATAATATTTAGCCCTTCTTAGATCAGAGGAAAGTTGAGTCAAACACACGAATGGAGAATGGAGAGCTACAGCAGTGCTGTTAATTCAGTTTTATACAGAAATTTGATTCCCACTTTCCATTTCCTAATCTCTAATTATCAACACCCTTTGAGGATTTATCACATGCTGAAAATGCTCAGATTTCACTGATAAAAATGATAACCTAAGCTAAATGTGTTTAATGTCCATACAGTGTGAAAAATATGCTTTGTGTTTATGTATTTATATTTTGCTGAATGTCCAGAATGTCGTTGTCATTATGCATGTTTTATCCTGTAAGGGAACTTAATGAACAAGGGATGATGCTTTGATGCTCTTTTGTATGTAGTTAAAAACACATCAGCTCTGAAGTTATCAGGGCTGGACTATTGCTGGAAAAGAAACTTTCAAGTGTAATGCCTTGCACAAGTAATAGTTCAGGCCTGTTTTGCATTTCTCAAGAATAGTGCAATTCTGAGACGTGGCCACAAGGTTGTGCTAAAGATTTGAATTTGTTACGTGGATTCTTGTTTATTAGAAAAATATATTTAGTAATGGTTGTGGGTAACTTTATAAATTGTATTTATTTCTTTATTTTTGTGAACAATGATCACATTCATTCAAGTGCTTGTCCAGTAACCACTTGAATTGTTAACAAGTCTGCTGTGACTCAATAACTAGGAAGACTAAAATGTCTAAATTCATGTAGTTGTCGTTTCCTGCGCCTTTATTTATAAATAGAAGATTAACCTGGCATGACAGATTAGAACATGTTTATCAGAGGAAATGTAAGCAGGAACTGAAAAAAGATCAGGCGAATGGACAAGCAGTTTTAGGACAATTGTGTGCATGAGTCTGAGATAAAGTGTACAGGTGATCGCAGTTCTGTGACGTGTGCTGCTGTGTCTGCGTGTTTGCCTTCCTCCCTGCGTAGATAAAAGCCCTACCTTTGTCCCTTACTGAAAGACCAGTTCCCAGGTGTGCGGAGCAGAGCGCTAACAGGCTGATTTACACACATCCACAGCAGATATGGGTGTGGCTTTACAGAATGCACCCCATGACTCATAAAGACTTCCCCAAAGAGCCGTGGCCATTTTACCCAGCTTCACTGGCATTTCCAGAGCTCCGCCAACCTCAGACAAACCGAAGGTACCGTATGTTTTTTGCTCAGTATCAACAGATGCGGATGAAATGTCTTAAGTATATGTTGAAAAAATATATCAGAAGCTACACTTTGGGGCGTGTTGTGAACACCGTCAGTCGCAGTCAGCTGAGAGTGAAAGTAGTTTGAGTTACTTGTCGTTTGACAATGACTGGTTTTCAGGTGAGGGAGTTGCTTTACAACAAATGTTACGAAGCTGGTGCTTTGTGAACCTTGTGTTGGGTGGTGCTACTCTCTCTGTACTACAGACATGAGCAAAACTGTGGAGGTAGGGTCTGTGTGAGGTAGCTCCTGGTCACAAAGGTCAAAGTGCTTCCCCGTTACTCCAGTGACACTCCAGTTGTAGAGATGAGGGGCATATATGGAGGAACAAGTGTAGCACTTCTAACAGTATTCTTTGTGTGTTGGATTTGTATCATTTGCTGTGTCTAAGTGTCTTGACCTATTTATTCAGTTTTAATGATTGCTATTGTTATCACCGATGTTTTAAGTGACTGCCTCACCACTGTAAAATGTTAACTCTAATCTGCATAGTAAACTAGATTAGTACAACCGTTTTCTGGACAGCAAAATATAAAAAATGTAAATATAGACCATAACTGATATTTCAGGAATATACAGTGTAATTGAATATGATTTAGTGGAATATTGAAGCAATCAACAGTGCGTGACTGGATTCTTGCTCACTCTTACCGAGGTAAAAAGCGTGCCAAGCTGAAATGAGCTGCTTTATGGCTCTTTCGTTGTGCAGATTTGGTCATTTGCATGCAACCAGAGGATTTTTGCATAAATTTATTCATTTTTTCAGGCCAGCTAATCAATAGGAGCCATTATCTCAAAAATACATGTGCTGTTTGCATTTTCATAGACAGATAGACAAACACACAACAGTCACACACAGTGAAAACGCATTCATGTGCACACATTGTTTCCGACTGGGTTGTGGAGATGCTTCGTGGTTTTGAAACAGAGTAAAATGCAGACCATTCAGGGCAGTGTGTCTGACCACTTATGGCTCTATTATAAAAAGGCTCAGTACAATAGCCCAAAATCATGAGATGAATGGAAAATCACACACTTTGCTGAAATGGCTGTTGGCCACTTGTGTTTGTACATGATGGATATTATCGGAGGAGGCAGTGTTACATGTAAACCAATCCTATGTACCGTTGTGTGTGTAGTTTCCTGACATTTCTACCTGAAATACTGTGCAAATGGCCGACTGCTGGGGAAAACATGAGGATGCCGATATGCAAACGCACACACAAGTTACGTTTGAAGGCTCTGAATGTCGCTAAATACTACACTAATAAGGGGGGAGGAGAAGGAGAAGTTATCTTCCACTTCCTTGCAGCCCACGCAAAAGCAAGCCTTTTGTCATGAACAACTTACTGTAAGTGAATGGCACCTTGTTAATGTGGCTAGGCTACGTCGTCACACTGTTAAACATTCTGGCTCCTGTTTAATTTGGTGACTCCTGGTAACTAATTAAACAACTTTACAACTAATACCAACATATCTAATGATTGTAGTAATAGTTAGTTGTATATTGGTTGATTGTAGAGAAGTAAAATATGTAAATGTCGTTATTGATACCCAGTTCTTTCTGAAGAAATCTGAATATTTGTAAAACTTTCTTCACACGAAAAAATCAATGCAGGAATAATACACACCCAGTATTAATATTGATATTACAAGTTATGGCAATAATATGGTAAAATAAACAAACGTGGTTATTAGTATAAAAGAGAGGAAGAAGACTAATCTTGTTCAGACAGTACCACTAAGGAATGGTGTTACTGTGAAGATTTTTTTTTAAGAAAAATTCATCACAGATAGTAGCCTGCACATCTTTGACAGATGGGTTTTCCGTGAATTTGGCTCTGCTTCCTGTCTGATTTTTTAAAAAGCATTTACTTGTCAGGGCAAAGCTCGACTCCCTTAAAAAATGCTTTCAAGAATTATCATGCCTGATAATATTAACAGAAAGAGTCCATAGATTACTACAGGAAGTCAGATGAATGTCAAAACATTTAAAGAGACTTTCCTGCTTAATATCAGGTTTGAGGTGTTCTGCAATACATGTTCTGTTTTTCAAATTTTGGGGGTGCTGTTCAAAACAAGAAATTTTAATAGATAAATGATTAGCCTAGCCTGACTTTCGGCCATACTGCACTATAGTTGGGTTAACTTTGCCTTGAAAATTCCAGGCTATCTCACCCACTCAGAATCTGCCTAGCTGTTAAGTACCAACTGTTAAGTGTCGCCAAATCTGATCAAATGGAATGTGGTTTGAATTTATTGAATGGAATGAATGTATTTTCATCTCGATTTTAAGGGAGTAGTCATTTGCAGCAGTGACATTATTGTGCAAAACAAAGTAAAATTTAAGAAAGTGGAGACATCAGACCATTCAGCCTGGTTTGGGCCAGTTCAAGATGTGTGTTGAAACTGCATTATTTTAGTAAGACCGTTCATATTCTGAAAGAATGAATGGAGTTGTGGAACATGCTGTCGATACATGGCACAGTTATAGGCCGTATTGTTTTTCAGAATGCTAATGTGCTAAAGCTAGCATGATGCTCACATGTGCCTTCCGGTTTCTGTTGCAAAACAGACACGAGGCCGGGAAATGCAGAAGCTTGAAATGTGTATGTGCTGGTTTATGAAACGGCAGGAAGCCTTGGACAAAAACTTTGGCACTGTGGGTACAATCTAATTTCCTAAATAAATAAATCTATAAGTAAACTATCGATCTGTCTTTCTACAAGCTGGAAAGACCTCAGATAACTTTCTTCTCCACATTTCTAAATTGTTGATGGGAAACCCATAAATTAAGAAAAACTAAAATTCCACACAATTGAGTTGTAAATAGGCTGTAAACAATGCAGAAGGAAAATCTAAATTTATTTGTTAGGTTTAATCATGTTTGCTGTCTGGGAAGTCAGGATAAAATATGTTTAATTTCTGAATCAAGCAGTTTTAGCAGCTAACACCGTCATTTAATGTTCAGCACTCTGAATACCGAACACAAATGTATCAACAGTTAAAACCCTCACTTATCCTACATGTGAAATAAATTTTATTTCATTATCAAAGTTTCCATAACAAACCGGTGCCTGCCCACGGCAGATGGGTTCCCCCTCTGAGTACGGTTCTGCTCAAGGTTTCTTACTGCTATCAGTCAGGAAGTTTTTCCTTGCCACTGTTGCCCTAGGCTTACTCTTTGGGGGCTGGTTCTCTGTAAAGCTGCTTTGTGACAAAGCTCCTTTGTTAAAAGTGCTATACAAATAAAATTTAATTGAATTGAATATCAATTATCAGAGAGATTGATATTAATTACAACAATGCAATGTATGCAATGTCTAATCTGAAGACGAATGTTGACTACCTTAAAAAAAACTATGTTACAGACATAGACACACTGCAGTCACAAAAGAAATGAAAAGAAGATGCCAAACCACAGCTTGTCTCTCCAAAAGGTAATCCCAGAAATGTGCAAAGAATAAAATTAAAAAACCAACAGACAGCAGAATATTCTGAAAAAGACCAGGGGTGATGTCCTGAGTGAGTTCGGAAGTCCAGACTATTCACACAACATCATGGACAGGGAGGGTTGACTGTAGGGACAGACAGTAGGGATCAATGGCACCAAAATCAGCAGTGAGCTCATATTTACATTACATTACAGGTATTTAGCAGACGCTCTTATCCAGAGCGACTTGCATTTAATCCAGTTATACAGCTGGATATATACTGGAGCGATGCAGGTTAAGTACCTTGCTCAAGGGTACAAGGGCAGTGTCCAACCGGGGAATCGAACCTGTGACCTTTAGGTTACAAGACCACTGATGTCTGGGAACATCACTAACACAGTATCAGCGATCGAGGAATAGTCTATAAGTCTACAACCAGGTCATTAGTGGAATCCAGGAGTTCATTGAACTTGGTAGTCTAAACTCATGTTTTAAAGCCCTGATGAGATTGCTGAAGTTGCCCTCAGGCGCACCTCTGTTTGCCTTCCCAGCATGCACGCATGCAAGCCCCCCCCCACCACTACTTCCAGAAAATCGGTCACCAAGAAAAAAAAGGTTGTTTTTCTCCTAGTGCACAATGCAGCACTTGTTTATTATTGGTTCAGTTGTAACATGTAGGGGATCTACTCCATCCAATGGAGAGTGCATGTTGCATGCGTGGCAAAAAAACAAACATGTTCTGGCTTGTTTACAGCCAATGAGGAGAGAAATCAGATGGCAGGGGTGGGGGTTGTGCATGATGCGGGTAAAAGGTGTGCACAGGAGTCTCAGGTATGCCGTTGACTGTCGGGTTGGTTGGCAACCTGCGGTTGCTGTGTGAATGCGGTGTAATTGGACACCGGGGCGGGAATGGTGAGGTAAGGGAGAGGGGGCGGGGGGAAGGGGGAGGGATGCAAAGACAGTATGCGTAACAGGATTTTCTAGTTCTAACCAAAGCAGCTGCCTCTCTCCTGCCCAAATGCTGCCTGCTTGGAGAGTGAGAATGGGCGATAAATGAGCGAGGGACTGAAGAAGGAGCCAGGTACGGGGGGTGCTTCCCACCGCAAACACCGCTGTTCCAAAGGGCAAACCGAGGAGATAATCTAACCTGTTTACCTACGCCAGAGCCGGTGAACAGACCGCCTACTTTCACGCATCTGTGCTCGCTTTGAGGAAGTGCGTGGAAGTGGTTCAGATCTGCAGTCGAATGTCAGGATGCCTTTTTATGACAGAGAATTTATCACCAGGATGTCTTGAACTGGCTTTCTTACTTGCTGGATGTAATCAAGGAACAATATCAGTAAAACAGAACACGAAACCTTTATCATTTACATTTAAACTGACAGTACTCTTGCTTATGCATTTTAGGCGGAGAGTCACAGAAAGCCATGGAAATGTGTTTTTATTTGAATCCTGATGACATTGCATGAGCACAGAGCTGTTTTTTGAGAAGAGGAAGTGAATGTAATGCACTGTAAACTCTGATTCACTACTTGTTTGTGTGGTTTCTGGGCAGGAGCATTTATCAGGCATGTGGAAGCAAGCTTTAAGATTGACATTTTAGTATTTTTATTATTTTAGTATTTGCTCTACAGTATATAACAGGATAAAAATCAGTTTATCAACATTATGGAGTTCTGTAACTATCCCAACAATGTTTGGTGATCATAAAAAAAGTGAATATGTCCTGTTTCCATTCTCCATGAGAAAGGTTTTGTATCGCCTCAATTTTTTAAACATAGAAAACAGTTGAATGAAATCAAAGAGTCAAGTCCTCGTTCAGACAGTGAGGTGGAATCATGGAGCGCAGAAACTGAAAAGGCAGCTATAGGAGCGGCAGGCGCTGGTCTCGCTGTGCGGCGTTTCCGTTGTGAAAGCAGCCGTTTGTTTCTGGCTGCGCGGCGCTGCTGCCGGGTTTCTGAGCCGCAGCTGTGTGTTCAGCGCGCTCTTGTTTGCCGCGACGCGGTCGGGCCAGCTTCCTTCCTCCCCAGTGTTCAGCTGCGAGCTGGAGATAAGGAGGCGGGCGGGCCAGAGAGCGCACGCGGCCTGGGGGGTTTGGTGGGGGGGGGGGGATGCTCGTACACAGAGCCCCTCAGACCCCCACAGCAGCTCAGGAACACCCACAGAAGAGTTGGGGGGAGGGGGGAGAGTCTTCTTCCCAAACAGGCGCACCATTAAACAGGCTTTCTCTCTCCAAGAAGCTGGGCTCGCCCTTACGGCTGTTTGGAACATCGTCCTCAGCTGCAGATCTCATGTGATCTGGGCTAAGCGACAGCCTGTTGCTTTGCTCTTGGGGAGGGCTTCTCCTGGCAGAATGCCGCTGTTGTTCACAGGATAGTGAGTTCTAAGTGAGAGAGAGAAAGAAAGTGAAACGTTTTTCTTTTTCTTCCCTTTCTACATTTTCAGGTCTGGAATAGTTCTTCGTCCATCCTCTTCCTCAACTCACCACGCGTTCTGGGCCCAGTCTGGCGAAGATGGCACACAACTGTTCAAACTCAGTGTCTTGAAGGATTTATTTTTGGATTTTTTTTTTGCCCGCGCTTTTCAGTGAGACCTGGAACGCAGAGGGATTGGACACAGGGGTCCCTGTGTGGGCGAACAGAAACTGAAAATAGTGAAACAGAGACAAGTGTCCTGACATGAAACGCTAATCCCCCAGGGGGACAGCATCAGCATGGCCACTGCAGTCGGGCAGGGGGAGATCGTCTTCGAGTTTGCCAGCACGTGCATGGACAGCGAGCAACAGGTAGGTTACTGACCCACGCTCAAACACCATCATTATACAGGCAACAGGTTCTCACAGCTATCAGTCCACAGCAGGAGCAGGACTTCACTAAAAGACAAGAAGCTGGGAAAATAAAGTTAGTTGGGTCCAGGAAATTTGTTTTTTTTCTCACATGAACAAAGGGGCATGGGTGGAAATTGGCTAAAGATAAATTCCGCACAAATGGCAAGGCTTATGTTTGACACAGTTTCTGATGTGTGGAGCAGCTTCACAAGATGTGTAGTATAGAGGCAGAGACATTAGGGGCAGAGTCCCAGTGCAGGGCTGGATACTCTCTATTTTGTTGGAAAATGGCAAGTTTAGATTGGCTGAATGGCCTGTTGATGTTATTTTGTAGTCCTGTGTTCTTGGTAACAAGCAGTTATAATCAAATACAGTGCAGTAGCGCCAGTGCGTGTGCGCACGGTTACTGATATTCACAGTCTGCTCGGTGCCATGGAGACGAACCCAGGGGGATATCCTGGGTTTTCCAGTGTCATTCCCCGTATTATCAGCCAGGAGCGTGGCTTGTTATTGCACTCTGCCTGTTTTCATACTCACTCACCAGAGGGAGAAAGGCTTCAGGGTATCCAATGATCTCTGCCCTGAGAATGACATCACAGATTCATACAGTAGCCAACTGTACCTAACTCCAATACAGCAGAGGTCTCTGCTACTGTGCATTGACACCTGGCAGGAGGGAAAGGCTCTAAAAGTTCTCCTTCCCTCCAAAAGTAAGCATAGCCCCTTGGACTAACCTTGGGATGATCTGTGTTACACTTCAGGGGCAGATTCCAGAGTTCTGTGAGTGCCATTGTCAGTTGTCATTTGCTGTTTTGTTTTTTATTTTCATTTATTAATTAAAAAAAATATATTTCTGTAACACACACCAGATCCAAAGCAAAGCAGAGTGACTTGAAAGTAGATTTGAAAGTGAGCAGCATCACTGCTCATGCTACACTGTGGTTCTGTAAAGGTTGCTGTCTGCCAGGGGCAGTGTTACAGGTGAAAAGTACTTTCACACATGGTGTATATAGCAGATTTAATGTCTGCTCTGGATTGCTTCATGGTGTGATACGTTAAGTTCATCAAAGTACCTCTGAAGCAAATATAAGGCCTTTTGGGGCGATGCACCATCAAATGACTCTTTTTACCGTGCAGGAATAGTTTTATAGTGTTTTTGCAGCACATGAAAACTAAAAATGCATGCCCTACATACTGAAGCTCAACAGCCATGTATCAGGCATTCACTATAAAGCATTCAATACAGGAAGCCGAAATGTGCTTGTATCAGACCGTATTTAATAATATATTAAAATATACTGTACATGTAATACCATCAGTAACACTTTGAGGCAACATCGGGGATATTGTTAACAAGCTCAAGGAATAAAAAACTAATTAGATTTCTATTTTTAACTTCTCATGTGAATTTCCATCAATATGGAACCTCCAACCTCAAAATGACCCGGCAAACTATCAAACTGAAGTGAGCGCCTGCCTGCATTCTCAATCAAGTGATTGTAAACATGTCCTTTCGTAATCACAGGAAACAAAGCAAGACCAGCAGACTAAGGCCAGGGTGCCTGAAGTCACGCTGTTCAAACAGAAGCATGCACACCCATTAGTGTGCGAGGGTGTCACCTTATCTGGCAGACTTGTCTTCCATTGCAAGTGTGCATGTGTTCACGTATGCACGCACACACACACACACACATACACGTACACACACAGAGGCACACACCAAAATGTAAGTTTTTTCTCTGCAAGACAAAAATGAAAAAGTACACTAAATTAAATTTAGAGAGACATATAATATATATATATATATATATATAATGTATAAAATGTGAAAAATGTCAGCAGTAATTGTGAGTGCTAAGCATACACGTGGCTTTGAGTGCATCAATAGTGTAGGTACAAGATCAAAGTATGTACATCTACATTTGTGTGAAGATCTGTAAAGTATACATATATATTGGTGTTTCAGCAGTGGATGTCTGAGCTTGCAGCATTGTATGTATGTGAACATGTACTGTATATATGTGCCTGCTGGAACTTCAAAAATGCCAAACATTCGCTGTCAACCCATTTAGACTACACACCAGTCTTGGGCTAAACCACCACAAAGAATGAATGTAGAGAAACAGTGAGGATATTGAGCTGTACACAAGCAAGCAAAAAGACAGGAACAGGAAGTATAAAGCCTGCTCTTCCACATTCTGTCAGCTAAAACAGCCACAGTCTATTTGCTGATTGTATAACTCTTTTTTTCCATTGCCTTGAGTGTAAGGATTGTTCTAAGGTTACCTTGTTTCAAGGTTGCATTTTACATCACTTCCTCTTTTGCTAATACCCTGTGCAGTGCTGATCTGAGATCAGTGTTCTGGTAGTCAGTGCCTGAGGTCATGTGGGCTCTTTCAGAGTACTAATGGGAGGTCAGTTTTGTGTGCTTCAGGGGAGGGAAAGAGATTGACACAAAATATGAAGTCAATCTGAACTCCTGACTGATTTTTTATTTATTTAAATGTTTTTATTATTAAAACATTCTAAATATTTTAAATGTATGAAAATCATACAAAAATACTAATTAATAAAATGTTGGGAGGGAATAAAATTGACAACAAAAAATTGGCATGGTACTGCAGCGTTCTCAGTTTTTAAAAACTAAAATGGTCGTACTTATTCTCGAAGCAGGATCACACTTTGTTACATCAAAACACGAACACTCACGTCAAAGGTCAGAAATGAAGCCATCACTGCCACTTCAATCTGTTCTGTTCACACATAAATGCATAAATGAATAAATAAATGATATCCCTGTCCCTCTTGTAGCTGGATGACTCCCTGGCCTTCCCTGCCGTGATTGTGGAGCAGGTGCCGGGGGCCCATGTTCTGGACTATTCTGGTCTTTCATGTGAGCGGACAGCCGCAGAGGTTCTCCACCCTGCCTCCATGGAGATGGCAAGGGAGCTGGTGGTGGGAGAGGATGTCAGCATCACAGGTAACTCCTCCTAATAGAACACAATATTCCCCACCCTCACATTTTTCTCTGGATTTTAGATGTGCTGATTCATCAGGTCTCTCTGATGAGTTTTCATTTGCCATTTTTATTTTCTATTGCCATACAAGTGAGCCTCAGCCCCAGTCTATTATTGGTATATATTACAAGGAATAATAACCAATAGAATGCATTCTACAAACCAACAATATACAGAAATCCAGGAAGTGAAAGTATTAAAAATCGAAATTTCACCTGCTTGAAAGTATTTCATATGTTGGCATGGTGTATAATAACTATTTAATATTTTTTGGTACTTTCCACCTACTTAAGAGCCTCAGAAAAATGATCTGGAAATTTCTGTGAATTTCTGAAAGTTCAGTTTGTCTGCACTATCTGCAATAATATCAGCAGTAACTGATACTCCATCATACACCGTGATCTAAACCACACAGGCACATGCTTAGAGAAAGGAGGTTCCATGGTTTTGGTCATTATATGAAGAAAGGTTATTTTTGTCATCAACATTTCTCATATCTCATGTCACATTTTAAAATCCTGAAATAACATATCTCATGATTTCAACATAAGAATAATTTTTACCCTAAAAATATCAGTGTGTTCGTAACCATTAGATAAACCTTTAGTCTTGTTAAAATCCTAAAGTACTACCTCAAATCTGAGGTAGCCACAAAAATATCATCTTTACAAAGCCAGTGACACAGACCACATCTTTACTCAAATAAAGATTAATATGAGTAAAATGTAAAGAGAAATTATCTGTGTGCCATGTTCATCCGCGTGTGAATGGCATACATTGTGTTCATCTAAATGCATAATACCTGACGTATTTCTGCGTGTCTTCAGCCTAATATTGTTACATATTAGCTGCCACCAGTTTATCTAATAACCAATACATAAACTAGCCTAAATATTCACCCTTTAGATTAATCAATCAATCAATCAATCAATCAATCAATCAATCAAACTTTATTTATAAAGCACATTTCCGACAGCGGGCGCAACACAATGTGCTGTACATAAAAAGACATAAAAAACAGGGTGATTGAAGGATATAAAAAAAACATATAAGACCTAAGGACAAAACTAAAATCAAGATAAAAATTAGGGTAAACGGCAGGAGTAGAGAAAGTGGTGCAACAACAAACAGCAGACAAACAAGGTCGGATAAATAAGAAAGCAAATAGTTTTAAATAAATAAAAACATTTTTTTTAAATACAGTATGCAGTATATATTATACATTTTGCGTAATTTAATGCGTTTTTATAATGTCGTCGTTTTAATTTAAAAAGTGAAATCTAAGAGATCCAATACTGTACAAGTGGATCTCTACAAATCATAACTGCGGTCAACAACAGAATTTGAAATGGTTTTCATGACATCCAATCAAATGCCCCATAACGTGACCACAACTTAACCACACCCATGGAAACCACCTCCTCAATTTCCCTGACTGGCTGCTGAGTTGGTTGGAAATAGCTGGAGTATTGTTTCGGTTTTCCGGACTCCGCCTCTTCTGCTTCAGTACATGGGCCGACTATACCGGAAATGAAGGCGAACATACGAATCCATCACTTTTAACTGTACTGTGAACTTTCAATGTAAACCTTACGTGAACTGAAATTAATTAGCTAGCTAGGTTAATAGACTGCTAGATACCGTTCGGTGCAATGTTGCCAGTACGCAGCGAGTGCATGAGTAGGCTACTCTGTTTGCAAAATTATTTTTAAGCGAACAACCATGTTATCTTACGCCAAGTCAGAACGTGAAAGCTTTATCTCGGAGAAGTGTCTTTCGTTTTTTATCTAAATACATTTAGGTAACTACATAAGTGTTTTAGAAACTTGCAACATCAGTTAACCAAGGGATTTGAAATGGATCTACTAATTAAAGCAGGTAACTACTACTTAACGGTGTATCTTGTCCTTGTTTAATTCAGCGTTTACCAACTCAAAACAGCATTACTGGCGTTTGCCACAGTGGTAAATTAGCTACCTATCGAACATGTAGTAGGCAATCATGTTGCTTGCAATGGAAGTTACATAAGTTACAAAGTCAAAGTTGCATGAAAGTTAAAACAAAAATATCTATAGTTCGGACACCAAATCTGTGGGCTGCTGACGTTTAAGTTAAGCGTCCCAAAATATAGCGTCCACAGACGTTAATTATTGTGTGAAAATGGCTGTTTGGCGGGTGCCCCTTCGGCTCTTGCAAAAAAATAATAAATCGATTTCGCCTGCTGTCAGTTCTTATTAGGTGGGAGTGTAAGTGCCCGTCAGTTTTGCGCGTATGCTACAAAAGTTCCACCGCAGTGCTGCTGCTGACATGTGCAGCAAATCAGATTTTACACTGCACGAGAGCAATGTTTTCCTTCGCAAAAAGTGGTTTTGGGTGGCAGGTAGCATATTTATTTACTGTTAGCACTGTATGTTCTTATTCAAAACACAAATTTTTTTGTCCCAGTTGTTGCTGTTCTCGGTTGTACTTGTACCTTTCAATAACGCACTGTTCTTCATTCTAGTGGAGGCTTCGTATAAGGATGACAACGAGGACGCCATAGAAGTTGCGGAGGCGCTGTTGCACATGGACTCGCCTGACCATTCTGATGAAAGACGCCTTCGTGAGTGTTTGGAGTAAAAAAATTATAACGTGCAATTGATTTGCACTCTCATTGTCTTGTGTCATTACATTACATTTATTAATTTTGCTGAAACTTTCTCATGACGGTTACCATTATTCACGTCAAATAATGAAAATGACTGGAGTCTGCTTTTGAAAAATCAGTGCAATCATAAAGGTGAACAATTTATACTTTAGATATAAATCGCCCAATATCATCCCATGTATTGAACAGCAAGTGCAATAGTGGTAAGGATTTCATCAGCAATCATAATCTGCTGTTTTAGTGCTGTGAACATAATCTTTTGGTGTCCTAAAACCCTTGTTGCAAACACTGAGCTGGGAGCATCAGTTTAAAGTTTTGATTCAGCTTCCTATATTTGCATCTCACCAGCGGTAATTGCTCTTCTCCCCTTCACATCTAGGCTTTTATTTGATCAGCATTCTGATGTGCATTTTCAAAGTCACCCTGTCCTCCACAAAATCACATAGAAACTCACTGCCTTTTTTTCCTGGAAATGTAATTTCTTTTCTGCCAGGGCAGTATTGAAATTAAAAGACTTGTTCTTCGGTATATTAGTTATGTATTAAAATACTGTATGTGCTGTTCTACACCATTACTGGTGGGAGCAAGGATACACTAAATACATCAAAGCGGTGATACATGCAAGCAGTTCATGTCAGACCATATACTTCCAGCATTTTAGAGCAAGTGTACTGTATATGTACAAACACTTCACTGTTTTGTGTAGCAAGCCCAAAATATAGAATATAGATAAATTGCGAAGCGATGCTGCGGCAGGTTTTTAGTTTAGTTTAGTTTATTTGACAATTATTAAAATACATGTTACAGCAAGTCATGCATCCTAAAATTATCAAGGATAGCACAAAAAGTCACAGACTTATTTCCATTGTGGTCCTTGGTCTCAGCAAATGTATCCAGTCCACACCAGATCCATGCCACGTTGGCTTCTGATGCAGACAACCTCATCCACAGTCATTGCTTTGTGTAAGCTTCACTTGTATGTATAGATATGAACAAGTACAAAGTTCAAAGCAGATTGAGGTAGGTGATTGAAATTTGAGAGTAAGTGAACACATACTCTCAAATTTTAATCACGTACCTCAGTCAGCTATTTTAACATGCTCTACTGCTTAGCACGTTAAACTAAAACAGAGGGCGATTAAAGAAAATAGATAGGCAAAGAACATTGTAATTGTTAACTTGACCTCCAAGTGTGCGTAAGTCGGAGTTGTCGAAGATCCAAGGGGCTAGAACCTGCCTGGACAGGTGGTAGATTGTCTAGTCTCCAGACAGTGTCAGCTGGAACTGTGGTTCTGTGGCCTTCCTAATCTTTTTATCAGCAAAAAAATACACATCATTGAGACAAATGAATATTGTTCATGACAAATGAACTGTTATCATGGTGGGTGGTACACATTTATGTATTTTGCTAATTGAACATTAGCAATGAGAAGACAAAGTCCTGGTTTATAGTTTATTCTTCCATTGAGGATTTTAATACAGTTTTAAGGAAGTCTGCTTGCGTTCTCGCACTCATTCCTGTGTTTATTTGCCCCCATAACCCACAGTATTGGTCTGTTCACCTGCAGCTGATGTGTTTGTGCGGACTGCGAGCTCCCCGGTCACCTCCATGTCACACTCTGCAAGTGGATTTCTCCACGACCATATCCAGACCGATTCTGGGGCTGAGGGAGTGACCCACATATCAAAGAAGAAAGGTAGTGCGCGCAGAGAAGTGGCATAAATAAAGGAGGAGAAATATTGAGGAAATGCTGGCATGTTTATTACCCACCATGTGCTGTATGTTTAAGCTTAGTATCTGTATCATCAAACTGTAAACTGATAACTAAGCACACTTACTTTTAAATATTAGATTACCCTACTCTGAAAGAAGATGCATTAAATATTTGAGATAGTCTTTTTATTGTACTGCTATGTAAAATCATATCTGCTGTGTGAAAGTCATACGTTTTACACGTAAACTCTGAAAGCCATGGTAGCAGTTTGTTGGGTTATAATTTCTTTTGTATATTCTATGCGCTGTTGTTAAATATGTGTTCTTCTGTGAAAGTCGCAGTGAGGAAGCGGCCTGAATCCCAGTCCCCAGCTCCTGACTTCATTATGAAAAAGAGAAACAGGCTGGGAAAAGGTACAATGTGACTGCTCACTGTGTGAAAGAGTTGGAAGCAAAACTGGTTATGTCTTATGTGGATAGAACAAAACGTTTGCGTGAACTTACATGAATTGCATCTGCATTATTTAGGTAATGCCGTCTTCCTGTGTGACTTGTAATAAGGTTAAATAAACATCCGAATTGACCAACAAAATCCAAATTTGCTGCAATACACATATTTTCATGTAATTTTAAATGGCATGAAGGGAAAGCATTAATGCATGTACACAATTGAATAGCTATAAAATAATTTACTGAGCTCGTCAAAAGGAACGAGGTGGCTGAAGATCAGTCTTCTCAGTTTTGACCACATCCCCTTAATAAATATCCATAACAAGACAAATCAGGTCCCATCAGGACACTTGTAGCTTGTAATCTCAGCAACTGGTAAAGTAATTGTAATGTACATTTTAAATCTTTCAATGACAGCTGTTAGCAGTGAACATAGTTCACTGAACACACGCCTTGTTAAACACAGCTCAACTGTACCTGTTGGATATCTGTCTATTACATAAGGTAACTGATTCTTTCTGCCTGGTCCCCTGCAAACAGGACACCAGATGTACCTATGGGAGTTCCTGATGGCTCTGTTGCAGGACAAGGCCACCTGTCCGAAGTACATCAAATGGACCCATCAGGAGAAGGGCATCTTCAAGCTGGTGGACTCCAAGGCCGTGTCACGCCTGTGGGGCAAACACAAAAACAAGCCAGACATGAACTATGAGACCATGGGCCGAGCACTGAGGTGAGTCGCTAACCTCATATTCGACAGCATCATCATCCTCATCTTCTGAAAAAAAGAATGATTAATCCCAAATTGTGCCTCCCCAATTTTACAAGCCCACTTGCAATTATGAGCCACTCCCTTGAGTTTTACAGGAGTTGATGTTAAAGTTTTATGAAGTAAGACTTGCATGTGAATAAGACTGTATCATGTTGCAAACAGGAATCAGTCTTGTTGAATCTGTTTATTAATTGATTTATTTTGCCATGGCAGGTACTACTACCAGCGTGGGATCCTGGCCAAAGTAGAAGGCCAGAGGTTGGTGTACCAGTTCACAGAGATGGCCAAAAGTCTGGTGGGGATCGACACAGACGATCTGTTGGTTGAACATGATCACTTGTTTGAGGAGAAAACATTGTCAGAGAACCCCTCCCCGCCCCACCCTGCCCCGAAACCTTCGAATCGAGGAGGAGGGAAGCAGAGGGCCAAACGAACTGAAGGAAACCCTGGCTCAACTGTGGCTCAGCCCGGCACAGTCCTCCGGCCACCGGAGGGCGACGGTGGCAGCACCACCAGAGCAGTGAGACCCCTGGGCCTGATCCAGCAGCAGCACCTGCCCATCGTCTCGGCTGAGATGCTGCGGACGCTGCAGAACATCCAGTCGCTGCAGCCGGGTCAGACCGGATCCGTGTTCAGAACTGTGCAGCTGCTGGAGAACCTGCAGAGTGTGCAGGAGAGAGAGGCAACAGGGGCCAGCCAGCAGGGGGTGCCAGTTGAGCCTTTTAGGTACAGTAATAGCGAGTGGTGAATGGTGATTATAGAATGAGAGTACTATGATATACAGGTATTCATGTTATTAGTACAGAATTATTAAATGTGTTTTGATATAATACTTGAATTTCCACATGTAATGGATTTGACAATAGAGTAGCAACGGTATCTTTGTTTTCAGACAGCCAGTGTGTCTTAAAGGCAAATGTTGGTGATGTGAGTAAATGTTGAAATTCTTATAGCCAGATACACACAATCCAAGTAGAGGAACTTGGAAACTGCACAGATTCAGTTTCATATTATAGACTGGGGAAATAAGGAAACAAGCCCTGTTCTATTGTTTCAGGACCTCTGGGAAACTATTGAGTCACTATGAAACCAGACCTAAAAAAAGAGTTCAAAAACATGCATTAAGTGTATTAACTCTTTAGACGGTGGTAAAATGGGAAAATCTGAAAACACTACTGCAGATTCTTAAGAATTGTCTTACTTGTTTTAGCCAAAATGTGCAATAGTATGAAATAATTTTGTTCATAATTTTGGCAATGGATAGTTATTAGTCAGTAATTTGTAGGATATTTCCTTTTATCTAAGGGTCACCTGTTTCATAATCTTTGACTCAGATCATAATTCAGGGCCAGAGAAGTTTATTTTCCTGACCTTTCTTTCACTTCCTGTTCTCCTTTTCAGAGTTTCAGCTGCAGAACCCACCACCCTGACTCTGGCTGAAGACCAGTCCATACAGTCCCTCATGCTCCAGGCCGTTCCTCTGACCACCACCGTAGACGGCCAGAATGTTTCCATGACTACAGTCCATCCCAAGTACTTCCTACAAACGATTCCGTCCTCCCAGACGGTTACCTTATTGATGGAGACTGTCCCCTGCAATGAGGTTGCAGGCCAACAAGTGGTGTGCACGGACACGCAGCTCCTGTCCACGCTCCCTTCCCCATTGGTGGGTGGGGCTACCTCCGTGGTGACGCTTCCAGGGGGCGGGCAGCAGCTGGTGACCCAGCCCCCTGGTACAGTTATAGCGTCGGTCGTCACAGCGCCAGAGAGCAAGCAGGTGGTGATGGAGGACGTGGAGGAAATGGATCTGGAGAGCCATCCGGATATGAAGCTGGAACACTTCAGCGTGGTCGTCCTCAATGACTCCTGGGTGGGCTTCGACCCCAACCACAAGGAGCTTGAGTCCTGAGCCCAACCGGGGACATGGGTTTGCAACCAACTCTCCCCTTCCCCCCTGCACTGCCCTTTCCAGTTCTACCCAATGGGTGCTCATCTCTGATCCTGGCAGAGATTTGCTACATGGCTGATTCTGTGTTGTTGCAGTTTGTACCACCGTCACGCTAAAGAGGGCTCAGCTTATGCAGTGAAACAGGATCATTTAAATAATCTCATCCTCTGGCCCTCCAAAAGCCAAATCGCTGAGCTAGTCTCTCGCGGGGGTGTTGTCTGCAGCCTTATGACTGTATATTGGCAAATCTCATTCAAAATCACATTGCGTGCACACACTCACACCCAGCACCGCACACACAAATGCTTTCTTGTCAATTTTATGGCTATTCAAGACAAAATTTTTCTTGAATCAACACATACCCAACTGTATGGGGGAACCATTTCTTTGTGGTCAAATAATGGAACAGCAGGTCATGAGCAACATGTCAGGATGTGAATCTCTGGTTCCATCAAGCTATTGAGGATTTTTTACAGATGGCCACATTTTACGTATGGTTCATTTCCTTATGTGTTAGAGGATAACTGCATATTACCAAACATTACAAACACACTGTGACAATATGTGTAATACCCGTAAAAATACATATTTTTGATAATAATTTGTATGGATATTGTTCCAGTCCACTCAAGAGCAGTGGAAATGGAAGAAATGTCCTGTGGTATGTTGCCTGATGCACAGTTTGCTCTCTACCCTCTATCTTGTGTACAGTTTTCAGTTTCTTGTGTCTGACTTAAGATCAAAGCATTTGTGTTACCATTTGTTTGCTTGACAATCTGATTAAATAAAAGCACATGATGTTTTTCTACCAAAACATTTGTTCTCTTGCTTGTCATATGACTTAAAATGAAGCATTTTTTATGGTTTGTTGTTGGCACTGCCATGTTGTACTCAACAAAATTCATTTTCTTATCTATGTTGTTTGTTGGGAGGATCATATTTCACTTGAGATAACGTAAATCCATTGCTATTTGGAGGTGTTTCATCAAATTAATTTAATGTTAGTCATGTAAGAGGGTGTAAAGTTTCAGGACAGCTGGCATTCATCAATTATAATGCTGAAATGTGCAAATACAACTTGGATATGTCTCTTTTGTGAAGAATGTTCACAATCTGCCGAAAGTCAAATACAGAGCTGGTTCTGTTCATGTTTTGTCGCATGAGGCTGCAGGTTTGTGAATTTACATGAACTTCTATGTGTATCTAATTATTGCATTCACTATCAGCCATAAATACAGGGTTTAGGTGTAAATTGGACAATAATTTAAGTATAAACCCCTTGTATCTTTGTGTGTTTGTGTATGTACGTGATTTTGAATTCAAGTGTTTTAAATAAACCTTTATAGCTCAGAATGCAAGGCCACAAATTAAATATTTTGTCTACTGGTTGATGAGATGAATCATTTTAGCATTCATTTTCCAATGTATTTTTCTAATGTTTGTTTTTCCTTCCAGATTTGCTTTTGAGATGTGTGGATTATTTTGATATAGCTGAAACATAAATACTTGATGTGCCCTTTGAGATGTGTATGTTGAAGCAATGTAAATACTGTACAGTAAATTTTTAATGGATATAGTTTGCTACAAATTGTGTTTTTGTTTTATACAGTTTTTACAACAATTATAAATGGAGAAAATCTGAAATTCATTTGTATTTATGAAATAAAAGGTTAACTTGATAAAATAATTGTCACATTTTTGTCTACATATTGTGTTAGTGTAGTGATTATTGATTTTAGGAGCAATTTCGTAGCTCCTTTGGAACTCAAAATATTTTTTATAAAAATTACAAACCAATACAACCATTTAAACCATAAGTAAACCTGATCCCCTCAAGCTATGTGGAAAGAACTCCACTGGGAACTTTTACAAGACTTTAAATCGCAAAAATGTATAATTTAGAAAAACAAATATCTTACTGATATCTGATTTCTTCAGACCTTTCACCTCACAACACTACAGATATGTAAGTGGAAAGGTGTTATATGTGATATGATGTAATATGTTATATTGAATATGGTGTGAAATTATCTGCCAAATGAGTAAATGGTCAGCGAACAGGTGGATTCTAGTGAAATACTATGTGTATTAAAAAAAGGTTTTACACGGTTTTAACTACTTTCAGTAGTCTACAACATCTTTGAAGAATATATCATATATTAAAATATTTAGTAAAATCAATATGTACAATTGAATAATAATTACATAAAAACAATTACTCATTTATTTGGTAGATGTAGGCCTTATTATAATACCTTCATGTCTGTGTATAGTGATGGACACGAATATAAAAGAAATAGGTAACGACAATCACTATACATGTCATTATTGAAAGTTAAACAATGTGCTTAATAATTATGCCGAAACGCGACATACAGTCAAAACGGCAGAATCAGAGTACTTGTTCTGTTTAGAACAAAAAAGTAGTGTCAGTGGGTTTTAATTTTTCTCACTTTACGGCTCCGTAACACAAGGTGGCAATATAGTTTTACCACTGCCAGAAATCAAATTGACTCTGCAACAAATTATAATCTATGGCATGCGTGGTTCTACTCACTATACTCATGCGCTCTATGGTGCTGCTGTATTCAACACAGGCCTGCTAAACGTGGTACAGTGTAGCTGACAGCAGGCGACGAGAAATTTCTTTCCAAAGCGTAGGCGCCATAGCAGTTATTTTCGTCCAGAACTTTCTGAACGAGTCTGAGGAAATTGCTCATGGCAAGCGAAAGGTATCTGGTCAAGGACTAACTAAACACTATTCAATACAGTAACTGTTAACATTCAGTTTTACTGAACAGCCTCACCTTCATCGCTCATTTATGTTCATGTTTTCTTTTCTTTTAGGAGTTTCCCTGACAGCTTCATAGATGAAGACCCTGAGAAAGCTCTTGAGGTAAACAACTGTCAACGTGAAGTTTGCTGACTGATACAAATGTTAACTGCCTAAGTGGTAGCTATCTTCGCTAACAGTTAGCTATCTAGTTTTAGTAAATTAGCTTGCTATGTGAACTAGCTAGCGCTAACTAGCTATCGATAGCTAGTTTCGTGATTGTTTCATTTTCATTTTCATTTCATTGCTGCAAGCTAGTTTAGTATTAGCTAGTCTTGGTCTCAGTCATGGGAACTGAGTACTGCTAACTTGGTAACTTAACTATCTAGCTAGATTAGCTAACTATTGCATCTTTCTATAAGTTGATGTTTGCTAAATAGCCACGCACTAGTTAGCTTTCAGCTTAGGTTCATAGCTAGTCTGTTGGCGCAGCTACCTCGCTACCCAGCCAACAAAAACATACGAACCGTTAGCTCTGTTGTGTTTTGTAGTTATCCATTTAGTAATCGGAACGATTTAAAAGTTAACTAGCTAGCAACTAACTAACAGCGTAAATGTGTAATAGATAATCCCATACTGGCTTTGTGAAAAAGGTGTGTCATTGAAGCTGTGTTTTTAGTTTTGAAAAAAGGGTCAGTGCCTAGTCGCACGTTACTTTGTAGGTTGGTTGCATTATAGTTGTACATTCGGTGTTACCTTTCTCGAAGTCCAGTGTTCTATGACGATCATTAATGTTAGATGAGTGGCTTGGCCCAACTTACTGTTTTTGTTGTCACGACGGCTTTCTCAAATTTGTCACATGTGATGGCAAACCCGTGTTCTCTTTATTGGACTATGCCGCTGCATTTTGTACGGTTTCATTATTGTATTAGTTTACGTTGCAATTCATTCTAGTTTTTTTTAAACACAACAATACCAACTAAGTTTTGCTTTATATCCTAGGAGCTGAACGGGGCACTGGGGCAGACATCGGACAATGCGGAGTGGCTCTGCCAGCGTGCATACGCTCACATTCTACTCAAAAACTACAGCAGTAAGTGCATTTCATAGAGCTCTTACATTTAGCTTGTGATTAATTGCTAAAACATTGCTAAACATTTCCTTTTGTCATCCATGCTTTTTGAGCCCAGCACGAATCATTATCGTCTATGTGATTTTGTTCTTACTCAGTAATAAAGATAATTTTGTCCCAGTATTTCCATGCAAGTATGTAAAAGTACAGATCACTCGGTTTCATTACAATTAATTAACTGATCTTCATAACCTAGTCTGATTCTGGGCAGGGTGATGATGAGAAAGAAGAGGAGAAGTCACAAGTATGCCATGGTCTGGACTGTCAATGTCACTCAGCTTAGAGTGTTCTTTTATGCCGTTTATGGACTGTAGTACAGTACATTCAGAAGGGTTTGACTCATACACAAAAACCTTCTGGGAAATCAGTGGACTGCTCCCCCATGTGAGGTTGTTTTATTATATAGGAGATAGTGGCATCCCCAGATTGATATCCCCCTGAGTCCTGAACTGTAGAGACCCTGGTGGGATGTATGAACTGGTCCTTAAGACTCTGTTAAGATTAAGCAGGTTGTTGGCACTATTTAAATAGAAAAGTGTTCTCTCATTTGACTATGTTTTGGTTTCTAGTGAGGACTTTTTTTGGTAAAGCGTCTAAACGGAAAATGTACTGGTCTGGGCTAAACTGGCTCCTCAATAGTAAAGCCAGCACTCCAGCATTGCATCATCCGCACTTAGGTTTGGCAATGAATGGCCAGCATAGTGGAGTTCATCATGCCTGTGCACGCGGAATTCGTTTACACACTGGGCAGGTGCACATAGCAGTGATTTTTAGCGATGCGTTACTTGTTGATGGGGATGTTTTCTCCTGCTTCTGAAACATTTGTGTGTACATCGTATCTAGTTTGGTGTTTTTTTTATGTACAATGCAGTGAGATGTCTTAATTCCCCATACATACATTTACACCTCTCACCTTGTTTAACTGCTTGACTGAAGTTTACAAAACAGCTTTACCCCGTGTCTTGTTTTATTGCATCTGTGTTACTGTGTCTATGCCAGTGTCTATGCCAGTCTGACGTCTGTATGGCTGTTTTGTGTGCAGGTGCCGTTGAGGATGCTCAGAAAGCCCTGGCCCTCCATCCCAGTTTTGCTCTGGCCTTCATGAGGACAGGGTGAGTACTGAAGCAGCTGTGGGCCCTGCTGTGACCAGTGTTAACATCTGTGTGAGGATTGCAGCTGTGTGTGTGTGTGCGTGTGTGTGTGCGTGCATGTGTGCGTGTGCGTGCGTGCGTGCATGTGTGTGTATGTGTGAGTGTGTTTGCGTTTGTGCATGTGCGTGTCTGTGTGTGAGTGCGTGTATATGTGTGTGTGAGTGTGTGCGCGTTTATGCGTGCGTGCATGCATGTGTGTTGGGTGTGGGTACACAAGTCTTAAATTTCTCACTTTTGAAACCAATTTCTGCGCTTTCAAGCAAGTCATTTGTTCCCTTATTCTTGTATCAGGTTGCCTTGGGCAACTGCAGTGTGGGAGTCCAGAGCTTTTGTGTCTGTAATCAGCTGCTGTCCTTTTGTCAAGCTGACGCATAGCAACCGTTCACTGGGACGTAGTGTGACTGCTCTGGAGTCTGACTGGTGAAGGGGGCTTTGGTGTTGTGTGTAGCTTGCTGTATTATTGTTGCAATATTTTACATTATGGCTGTCTCTGTTATACCGCATTCAAAAATAATAGTTTATTGTAGCTAGTAAAATTTTTTTTTTAAAGTTTCAGGTATGTGCACACAACCGTTCAGATGTGTGAAAAGCTTCTGTCTCTTGAGTGCTGGTACCCTTGGTGTCCAAGAACATGTCCTAGAGCTACCTTCTGTCTGCTGATTTTTGTCCCAGTGACTTTCTTAATTGATTTAAGCTTTTTGAAAGCAGGCATTTAAGTGCCTCCACGAAATTGCCTTGAAGTGGATTTGAACAAAACTTGAGTTTGGCTCACCAGGGGACTTAAACACTGTAGGTACATAGGCACACTAGTGTAATTGCATGAGTTTTTATGATTATTTTCGTTTTTTTCTGTCTATGGAAATCCACAGGGATTATTGAACAGTCGCTGGTTGGCATGCTTTTATAGGACCCTTGTAAGTGCAAGCTTTGCAAAAGAAAGTTGATGGGCGGGAAGAAGGCTGACCGCAGTAATCGGGTCAATTTGCAGTGTCTTGTGCTTAATGTGTGAAAAGGCGATCAGCATTGGGAGTGTGGGCATGCAGCCTGATAGATGCCTTCTGCACAGCGCGGTGTCTGTGATATGTGAGGATGAGGAATGGATCGCCCCGCTCTCTCTCTCTCTCTCTCCCCACAGCGAGCGCTCGGGCTCTGTGTGCGGGTGTGCTAACCGCCAGCATCGGTCGGGCGGGAACCCTCCCGCCTGTCAGCACTGTCCCATTTAAAGCGCATTTTAAGAGCCTTTTCACACTGCGCATTATAGGAAACTGAACGCACCGGTGGTCCTGATTGAGCCGATCGATCGGCGGGCCGGTAAACGAGCGTTTGATACCGCCGCCCTCCTCTGCTCGTCCGCCGTGAGGTGGCGGGAGAGCTCTGTGTGCGGCCGAGGCGGGGCAGGGGTCACGTATGAGCTCGGTACGGTAAAGCAAGTACCGCACGCTCAGTGACAGGCCCACCACACACACACGCACCCCACCCAGCCTGGGACGCTCTGACCTGACAGCAAGGCGTGCTTCTCATTGATGCTTCTGCACCCTTTCCCCTCCGAGGGCCCAGGAGACTGATGTAACACCGGTCTCTCTCTGACTGTGTGCTGCAGTTTGCTGGTGCCAATCAGATGCAGCAGCAGCTCTGATTATGCCATGGGCCAGTGAATGAGTTGGTTGGGTTTATATGAGATTGCTTTGGTAAGCGAGCTCAATAGGATCTTAGAGCTGAAGTGTGTTATAGGATAGCAGGACTGGGGATTTAGCACTGACTGTGTGTGTGTGTGTGTGTGTGTTTGTTTGTTTTGTTTTGTTTGTTTGTTTTTGTGTGTGCGCGCACATGCTATTGGTAAGGGTCTTTCTCTGCTGGTGTATGTACAATTTCACCAAATAATTGCTTGTCAGCTGATAACTTACGGTTTCATATTTGCAAGGAATCGCCTGCAGCCCACCAGCCATGATTTGAGTGCAGGTGTTCAGTCTTTATTTCCCTCCAGATCATAGGTGTGCATGTGTAACAGTGATAGGATTTCAGCCTTTTGTTGTGGAGCCCATATAATTCTGTGCTTCATTTGGATGCCTGCTCTAAAGGATGGTTGTGTATTGATTGTGTCTATTAACTGCGTCCTTGGCTCAAGTCTCCGTTTGAGTGAGGAAAATGAGAATCACGGACAGCGGCTGCTTTTGGGGAGGGTTTGAGCGCACATTGCGGTGTCTCAGCTTCAGGTCTCTCCCTCTCTGTTTTTCTTTTAATATGTATATATTTGCATCTTTTCTTGCAGAATTGCCGAGTACCATTTGAACAACTTCCCTTCGTCGCGCGAGGCCTTTGTGAAAGGGCAGGCTTTAGACGGTGAGAGACCCGGGCCACAGGGACCCTGCTCTGTGCAGCTCTGCTGAAATGGCTGCGTAACTCCTCCCTGTGCTGTGTCTCGCAGGTTCGGACGGCGCGTTCGCGGTGTGGATTAAGCGCTGCGAGGAGAGCATGGCGTGTGAGTACGGCTCTTCATCCCGCTGCCTCTACCCCCCCCCCCCCCCCCCCCTCCCCATGCGTGCGCTACAGCCCTTACCCATCAGCACTGAGCACTGTCCCCTGCTCTCGTACACATGGAGTACGCTCTAGTGCAGGGCCGGGCTGTTCCATTCCTGGAGCAGCTGTGTGTGTGTGGGTTTGTGCATCCGCCAGTTATCCTGGCTCAATTAGCTAATTAACTACACACCAACGCTGGTTCCCTTCTATATCAGACCTCAGTGCAGTGTTTTCTTAAGCAACGTAAGAACAGCTATCAGTGCTGATTAATGGGTTTGTCAAGAAATTTAGCTAAAAGGTCAGAACACAAAAATTATTGGTCTAATTAAATAATTAAGTGCATAGGTTGGAGTGAAATCCAGAAATAGCATGGCCCAGAAAAATCACTGCTGTGTTTAAAAATATTTTGCAAATATCTGGAAGCAGCAATAATTTATTTGCCAATTTATTGCATGGAGTTACAATATCTTTTCTGATCTTGATATATTTCACTACTGCAGTGCAAGAGAGAATTGACTCTTTAGGTGAGTGAGTGAGTGAGTGAGAGAGAGAATACAGGCAGCCCTTGGTCCCAAGTGAAATCTTTCACACAAAGTAGAAAAACAATTCTGTAGTTACGTCAACTGGAAAAAAACAAGAATAAAATGCATTTAGGTCATTGTAGCAAACAATTTTGTATCTTTCTTTTAAATTCTTTACCTTTTTCTTTTTTTTCCCCCGTTTTTCTCATTTAAATACATTAAATGTGTTTTAAAGCCGTGGCAGTTGAAAATGCTGACGGAGATGGGAGTCGGAGCTGCGCATGGAACGTTCCAGATTACAGCGCATTCAGTAAATGTGTTCACGGCATAATACCCACACAGATGGCTTTATAAGTGCAGTCCAACTGTATTTCAGTGATAAAGAAACAGTTTTATAAACTGCATTCTTCGACCGCCTCTTCCTGGGGAACAGATTCTCGTAAAACACGGTGTGGAAGGGGCGGCCGTTTCCCACTCGCTGTTTATCAAACCTGCTGTGAATAAGATGCATTCTGAACGCGTGTGACGTTGTCTTAAAACCTGCACTGCTTTTACTTACTGCTCTGCCACTAGTGGGAGTTCTGCTGACAATATGCAAATACAGATATAGACACAGTCACAGCTTTTTGAATAATGATTTTTCTTCTCAATAATCTAAGGGCCGGTAGCCTCACTGTGAATGCATTTGGCCCTCGGGCTGCCTGATGTAAATAATGTACTTCAAATAATACCTACATTATTAATTCATACGTGTACCCACTGTTATTTTCTCAATATATTCTTGGAGTGCTGTCCATGTTTTATTTCTGCAGGCTAATGTCTGATCGTATTATTCACCACGGCCCCCTCTTTGTTTTTCACGCCACCTTGTGATGCCGGTCCTGATTTAAGGGCTTTCATACGCACAAAGCACAAAGAGAAGTGCAATTCAAAAACATACGCCCGGAATAAAAACGCCCCCAAAACACCGTTATTAAATAAACATGGCGTGCATGTTTCATTCATAAGACACTGTTGTGTGGGTACATTTATACGGGCTGCTGAGGCTCCAAAGTGAAGGTGAAAACATTAGTCAGCGAACAGCTCGGCTGAGCGTCAAACCGATGTGAGAACCCGCTGACGATGAAGCATGTGTGCTAGCGTCGGAGCGTATAGCATGTTTGTTCATGGATGTTTGTGGGAGTGAATTTTGGAGAGGGCATATGAGAAATGGAAGTGGGGGAAGCAGAAAATCTTAGGTTAAAACAATGCGGGGAATACAGAAAGGAGTCGCTCAGCCCTGCCTGGCTGTGGCAGAAGGAGCTGTGGACTCCTGGAAGGAGGCGGGCGTTAGACACGACAGTGACGCGCACGGAGACGCAGGTACGATCCGCCGTCGTCTGCGCGTCTCCTCTTAGCCGTGACGCGCGCTGCGTTAGACAGACCCGCTTTACCGCCATCGTCTGCGCGTCTCCTCTTAGCCGTGGCGCGCGCTGCGTTAGACAGACCCGCTATACCGCCATCGTCTGCGCGTCTCCTCTTAGCCGTGGCGCGCGCTGCGTTAGACAGACCCGCTATACCGCCGTCGTCTGCGCGTCTCTTAGCCGTGACGCGCGCTCCGTTAGACAAACCCGCTGGCCGCCGGCAGCCTGCAGACGCCCCGCGCCTCGGGACTGTGGCCCGGCGGTACGAGCCGCGCGCCAGGAGATGACAGAGCTGGCACGGCAGCCTCAGAGACACCCACGCACGCCGAGGGAAGGGTGGGCCGGGACGTTCCCCCAGACAGCTCCCAAACCGCCCCACCCAACGCACGTAATGAATTTAACATTGTTTTGTGGCTGGCCCTTTCTTAAAAATGAAGCATAGCATGTGTTCAGTTAGGCAATTCAGATGTTTTAGTAAATGTAACTAGTGCAGTCTTTAACCTCACTGGAGTGAACGTCTACGGCAGGGCTGTCCAACTCAAATCCTGGAGGCCCACAGTGTCTGCAGGTATTTGTGGGTTTCTTTCAAGCCTTGAGTGTGTTTCAGCCAGTGAGCAGCTTGAATGCACTATAAGCCAGCAGATACTGCTGCCGTCCAGGACTGGATTCTGACCCCTGTGGTTTACAGAATGTGTCTTAAATACTGAAAGTTGTTTTTGGAATGTATCTCCTGACTTACTGCCACTGGAAGCTGTTTGGGATTCAGGGCTCTAACACACAGCTAAGGTGCTCTCTTGGCTCCGCCTGACATTGCCAACAGTTCCATTATTGCTGGGACGTCATGCATTTGAGCTGAAAGTGCCCCCTTGTCCCTTATTACCTTAAGTTCTGTCCTTATTTTACTTACTGTTGATGAATTACTACAACACAGTGAAGGACACGACAGGTGACTGAAAATCTCATCGCCAGGTGGCGCTCTTCTGAATAACCTAGCCAGTATGTAATGAATGCGCTAACCCCGCCCTGCGTCCTGTGTTGGCACTAGCGTATACCCACAGCTCCAGCTGCTCTGGTTAACTGGCAGCGAGCGCAGCACCCCCCGGGCAAAAACAGGCACCCACATGTAGAACGTGCTGCCTGCTCACAGCATTTGCATCCCTTTGATGCAGTTAAAAATATTAGCGTCTGCTCGGGAAATCCGATTGGCTGTTACTCGAGCCCCCATCAGGGGTTTCCCAACGCTAGGTGACACCGCAGCGTGGATCAAAACTGGTTATGCATAAATTTACGTATGTATTAATATTTTTGTGCGTGTATATAATTAATTTTTTTCCTCCTGCTTTATACTTGGTAAATATTTTGGTCTCATGCTGGCCATGTTCCTGTTTTGAAAATATTTAATAATGTATGAGACCTAACAGCTAGCTGCTAAAAATCATTGATGTCTTTAACATGCTACATTATTTATGTTTTCCTGCAGACTCGGGCTGTTTAGATTTACCCAGGCTGGCAGGCAGGCAGGCGTAGGAATGCATTCCCCTGATTCACGCTCTGTCTCTTGTCCAGAGGGACTTTGGTGGAAAAGTTGCTCCTGTACAGTTAGCCCTTTAATGTAGTTTAACTGAATTCACACACGAAGAGAATTTCAGTTTGCACGGTTGGTAAATCATCCATTAACCCTTTTAAACACCAGTCTAAAAAAATTAATCGTACTGTTCAATAATCATTTTTTTTTAAAAAGTGTTTTCTGGAGTATTTGCAGGAAATTTCTTCTATGTGGTTGTTATTTTTGGGAAAGGAACGTTTTGTTAAATTCTCATTAACCTGCAGGATTGTTTTCAGATTTTACTGGAATTTAAAGAGTTGAATTATTTGAAGTGTGTGTTTGGCCCAGGTCTGGCTGTGATGCTGATTAGTTGTTTTATTCTGTGGGCTGGCATGTTGGTAATTAGTAGTGTGGGGCAGCATTTTAAGCAGTCAGAAGTCCCCCATTTCCTCAGTGGCCAGGTTAAATCTCATTTAGGTCTTGAATTTTGAGTTTTAGAAAAGGGGTTCCCATTCATCAACCCACTTGTGAATGAGACACAGAAAATTCATGTTGTATGTCCCCAGTTTCGCTTGTATTATCCTTAATATTTTTAAGTATTTACATTTTTTGGCATTATACATAAAAGTCTCAGATGACAAAAACATGTTTCTGTGAAAATACTTTTGGAAATATGTTTTATCTTTATTGATTGTTCCTTGTAGTGTAGGTTTCAGCTCAGTGGAGTTTACGGTTCTTGACGTTAAGACCAGAGACTCATGTCCCCAACGGGACAGAAATGAATTCCCGGGAGGATATGCTCAAATATGGAATTTAATAATAATGATGCAGTACTGCCGCATGTGCACTGTAGCTAGTGGGGTGATGCATCTCATCCCTCCCACCATCACTCCCGCTGGGTTCAGACCCGCTATTGGGGAGCTCCTGTCCAAATGCATATTCATCACTCCGTTCACACTCCTAGATTTACATAAAAATGAAGTTCACAGATCCTTTTGTTTTGTTTTCCCTGTTTGGATCTTTATGAAATATTGGGGTGTGTAATTGGTAGCTGCTTGGGGTTTTGTGCCTGGTCCTGAAGCGTTTTCTGTCACATATGCAAAGTGTCTCCACTCTGTTAGTGAAATAAATGGTGCTACTGGTGCACGGCCAGCAGGGGGCAGCTCTGTCAGAGAAATAGCTGGGTTCAGAATGCTTGGCGTCTGGAAAATGTATGATGGAGAACAAGGTTATTCAGTCCTTGTCTGTGTGGCTTTCAGGCAGGTAAGCAACAGATATGGAAATGCTTTATTAGCTTCAGATATGAGTGCCCAACATGGTGCTTGCTTGTTTGAATAAATGTGACCCTATAACTGTCAGAACCGGTTGGTTTTTTGGCTCAGAGCTGTGAGTATGGGGTAAGCAAGTGATTTTTAGCATGTTCAGGATTATTCGGTTCTTTTTTTACACGGAAAAAGAGCCAAAATGCATTGCATTAAATAAATGCAGATATTTTAAGGTCTTTTTTTCCATTTAAATATATTTTTTTTTTTAAAGATTACAACGGCCAATGACCTCAGGCTTGCACCACCCTATGAGCCAATCATCTTTCGGTATCTGACATTTGTGTTGCTTATTGATCATAACATTTACACAGCTGTTGATAGCATTGCGAGATTCAGGGAAAGCACTTCATTTGAATGTAAAGTCGAAAACTAAATGTCACGCTCTGGCTAGATTACTCATGATTTAATTAGAACAGTAATCGCTCCTTGGGTTTTTTAAATATTATTAGCCAGTGTCGCAAAAAATTTGTTTTGATCAGAATGCCAAAACATTATTTCTATCATTTCTTACCCCTAATCCAGCTGTTAGTGGTGTCAGCGTTAAATTACGGACCACATACAGATGGGTGACAAATTAAAGGAAAAACAAACACACACCACTGAACACCATTCTTCCATAAGATATTCCCTCATTTGGTGTTTTGATGATGGTGGCAAAGAGTGCTGCCTAACATGTCAGTCCAAAATGTCCCGTAGGTGTTCAGTTGGGTTGACATGTTAGGCAGCATTCTTTGCCATCCTGGAAGAGACCACTCCCATCTGGATAGAAATATTTAATCATAGGATAGAGGTGGTCACTCGAAATAACTTTGTATTGATTTGCGGTGACCCTTCCCTCTAAGGGAACAAGTTGACCCAAACCATGACAGGAAAATTCCCCCCACAGGATAATAGAGCCACTGGACCCCCTCACTGTAGGGGTTAAACGTTGAGGCCTGTACCATTCTCTCAGTGTACACCACACATGCACTCGCCCACTGGTCGAGAATATGGTGAAGTATAACTCATCTCAACATATCACTTTTTTCCACATGTCTGTTGACCAGTGCCTATGCTTTTGCACCTCTGAATTCTCAAATGTGCATTCGTCTTTGTAATGAGGGGTTTATGCACTGCAGCCGTACTATAATATCCCTATCCATTGGGATATTGACAGACTGTTCTTGCTGACAGTCTGATCACGTCCTTCATTGACCTTCTCAGTCACCTGAAGAGTTGCTCTTCTGTTTTTCTTTACATATCACGCTAATGCACGAGCATCACAGTTATCGAATGTTCACTTTTGACCACAATTTTCGATGCTATTTACTGATGTTTTTCCCCAAGATCTAAATGCAGATGTCACTTTAATCACTGTCCCTATTGACACACAAGCCAGTTGAGCAGTCTTTGTGACTGAAGCTCCTGCCATCCGTGCCCCAATAATGAACCGTTTTTCAGAGTCACTTGTATATTTTCCTCTTGCTATTTTGATCCAAAATCAAGGTCGTCTGGGCTTGCTCAGAGTTTTAATAGATGTCACAGAGCATGATAGGACGTTAATCGCTTAATTGTGTCATGCAGTACACCTGTTTTGAAGAATCTTTTCAAGGCAGCTTTTCAAATTTTCTGCATTCCGAAGACACAGCATTCCATGGGATAGTGTGACCCCTGTGTACCCCTGTAAAAGCCTGTTCTCTTATTGGCTGCTGCCTTCATGTAGAGCCATTGAGCATTCAGTAGTCACATTCAACATGATATTCTCTGTTCACATTCAATACGGTCCTCAATAGCCTCTTTTATAGACTAATTTGTGAAGACTTAGTTGTGTTCGGTGGGCCAAAGCATTTTATTTTTTAATGTAGAATGTGGTAACTTGCTTGTTGTGCTATAAATGCTGCAGCGATGCCCTTAGCTCAGTGTTGAGATGATTTTGTGTCCATGCCCTTATGTTGTTAATCGTTTTGTTTCCACAGTGGGGAGCCACAATGGAACATCGCACATGGTGAGCATGCTTGCTCTTTTATTATGATTTTCTGTTTCATTCATATTTCTAAATTTCTTTTGTGTTTGGGGTGTTGTGTAAGGGACAGGGCATGACTTTCATGTCTTATCAAAGTCAGCCAAAAGCAATTTTATATCGGGGTCCTGGCTGTGTAGATGCTGACTGATTTGGCCTTCATCAGTCCTGTCAACATCTGGACCAGGGCAGTCTCCGTTCTCACAGTCCTCGAAACGTCAAAGAAAATATTTTCAGTGTAGGAATTCAGGGTGAAGCCATGGCACGCGTGGTCAAATATTCCTCTGTGCTTGGATGGTGTAAATGAAATTCAAATTTAAGTGAGCGAAATGCATCCGTTCCTTGCTTACTCTTGAGCTATATCTGTAGGCTATTAGTGCTAATTGGACAGCTCACTGTTCAGTACATTACTCTGAGTCACCGGGCACTTGAGAGTGAAATGTGTGCCTTGTTAGATGCAAACCATTTGGAAAGCAATGTGCGTCAGTGCGCGTTTACCTCCCAAAAAAACATTCCTATAGCTCAAAGTAGCCCTGACAATCACATCAGAATTGAAGATGAGGCGTTTATCCATAAAAATGGATGGAGAAGTCAGGGTGAGTAAATCAGCGTTGAGTGGCAGCCCTCGCGTGCGTGACCTGGGCCCGTTACTCCGCCCGGCAGCGAGACGGCTTTCTGTCTGCGCCACGGAGCCTAGCAGCGGTTAGCGGCTGCCTGCGCGTAAGCGCATTAAAGCTACGCGGCACTGAGGAGAGACGCGGCAGGAAGCGGGCCGCTGCCAGCGTGTCCTCATGCCACCGAAAAGCAGCGCGGTCATGGTGGCCGCAGTGCATTCTGGGAATCGAAATGATGACGGGCGTGTCCTGGGAGGGCTGCTGGGATCCTTATGGCATTCGAGGGTCTGTCTTGTTTATTGACTGATTTAAGGTAAATCCATGACCACTTAGTCCCGATGTTAGTTTCCCCTGTTCGTGTAGAAACAGAAACCCTGCTTTTATACTTGTGATCAGATTGTCACTGTCATAAACAAAAAACAAAGCAAAACAGAAAAACTGGGACTTTACAGTGGAGAAAATAGTGTTTTAACATGAACCTGGAACATGTACGAGGTTTGAACAAAAAAAAAAAAAAAATGTTTTTTCCCTCAAATTTTTGGCATTCTCCTTTGAATGAAGTTGTACCAGAGTGTAAGTGACAATGTTACACCACATGGTGGTGCTGTTTTACTGCTGAACATTGCTATGAGAGCCTCTGAAAGCAGCAGACAAACTTGCACCCCCCAAATTAAAGGGACAGTTCACTTTCTACAGTGTTATATTATATTATTTCAGATGTGATGCATGCTTTCAATTGGCTTAGACAATTTTTGTGTGTGATGACGGCCATTTTAGATGCTGAATTTTCCAACAACCTGTCTGCTTTAGAATGGCTAGGATAGGGGCATTGACAGGTTCATGGTTTTATAACAGAAAATAAGCTGCAGGTATCTCCAGAGCAGTTTGTACAGTGATGTTAAGTTTACAGAGGCTATGCCTATGAGCACCTTAATTTCTTCACATTTGTTCATACTTATATACATATTCTGGCACTGCTACCATTAGCCTAGCTACGTACAAACTGAGATGAAAGCTATGATTATGTTTGACTAGTCGCAGCTTGATAACCTAATGTAATTTATCGAAGCCTGAATTTATGGATTAGGATTTGCAACAGATGGAAGATGAGAGGTCGAAGAGGGAAGGTCAGCTGACATCTTTTTAGGAACAGCAAGCCTCGTTTTAAATATATCTGGGTTGTCTAAACGTAGCTGGTGGAGGTGAAGTGTTTTTCCCCGCCGGTTGGAATTGGACGAGCAGGAACCATTGTGCCAGTCCTGTGTGTATCAGTTGCTGCTTGGAGGTGCTTCTGTCTGGTGTAGTGCTGTTGATGCAGGACGCAGTGGCACTTCTTTCCACAGGCACAGCGGGGTCCGGCTGCGCGTGTCATAAGAAATGCTTTCAACCGGAGATGAGATTAAATGGCATTTGATTTGCAACCCCCCCTTTTTCTCTGGGTTTGGAATGCCCAATTGTATAGCAGTATATCAGAAAGGGACAGTGGGCTATTGATTCGGGGGGGGGGGGTACAGGCGAGAATGCTCGTCACACCACAGCTGGAGAGTCAGGCTCGCACAGACGCGAGCCGCAGGAACACCGTACCGGGTGCAACCGCAGGCACCCCATTAAATGAAGTGGGAATGTAAAAAATAAAAATCAGGTAATATACACACGTACAGCCTCTGGAGACACAACGCCACTGTACGAGCTGCTTCTGAGTTACTTGAAAGTGTACTTCCTTGCTTTAAACACAAACTCATAGATGCGCCCATACCAGGCATTGTGAAGCTGGCAAGTCGTGTGAATCTTCTGTTTGAAAAAGATCCTTCATTTCGCACAAAAACTGTCTGGGCCAATGTAAAAAAAAAACATACTAAAACTGAATTTGATCTGTCCCTTTGCATCCCAGAAGTTCCTAATAGATTATTCTAGATTTTTTATAGTAGGTTAAATATATTTAACAAAAATTTTAAACCTCCTGATGTCTAATTTGTTCCCAATTCTTCCAGCAGGAGACAGCGCCACAAGTAAAGTAAGTACCACCTAATGGTGGATAATGGTCCAGTATGTGTTGCGTTTGTGCGTCTGTGTGTGTGTGTGTGTGTGTGTAGATGTATAAACACAGATGCACAGTATGCACAGAAACCGTTATATTTTTTGTCTTTTTGTTTGAGCTGTAGTCTCTTGGTGTAGCTTGTGCTCCTCAGTCTGCTGCTGCTTATTGCACTCAGGGGACATGGCTGACAAACGGTTCGATCTCTAAAATGGTGATTTGCGGTTTTCATCCAGACTGACACCAGGAGGCCTAAGTGCTCTGATTCCTTGGTTTCAGGCACGACTGGTACCAAACAGAATCCCATGTCATCGTCACGGTGATGGTGAAGAACGTGAAGAAGGAGGAAGTCAGTGTCAAGTTTGAAGAAAAAGAGGTTTGTCGTGCCAGACCTTCTCTCCCCTCTCTTCCTCTCTCTCCCCCTCTCTCCACTCTCCCCCTCTCTCTCACTCTCTCTCCCCTCTCTCTCCGTCTCCCCTGTCTCCCCTGTCTCCCCCCCCTCTCTCTGTATAATCTCTGATCAAACGCAGCCCCACAGATGCGCTGTCTCTGGGTGCTCAGTCCCCAGGCAGGCTGGCAGTAATTAAACGGTGTGAGAGGGATTTAGCAGCAGGGCGCCAGGTAAAAGTCCGCCTTTTAAACCGTCACGCTCCTCATGCACCCTGACGGGCACTAATTTCTCCCCGGTCTTGTGAAGGGCCGCGATAACCCGCGCGCGGTAACGCGGCGAGAGATAAAAGACCCGCACGCACCAGGACCACAGAATCTGGCACATTACAGGGAGGAAAAACTCCCCAAAAAAATCAAAGTGTGCGAAACGGTGTTTGATCTGTTTTGTAAATTAATTAAAATTTTCAGTTCTGTATAATAAGTTGGTGCAAATTAGATGGAAATGAGATAAAATATTAATTGAACTATCTGGGGAATCTGCCTGGAGGGGTTTTCAGTCTTGAGTCTGGCTCAAATCGCTGTCCACATGCCAGTTATGTGCTGTGGTGGTGCCGCTGGGCGGGGCTGATGCCCGTTGGCAAGAAGTAGAGACTCCCTGAGACTCGGTGGTGCTGCGGGAGGGAGGGGGGAGACTTCCTGTCCCCCCCCCGGGAGCTCCTGCCCTCGCTAAAGTGCTCTTAGTCTGCTGTTTCCTGTCTGTCTGCTCATTCTGTCACATCACTAGTTTTACAGGCCTCCAGCTCACAGTGCTGTGAGAAAGTGTTTGCTCCCTTTCTGATTTCCTCTATTATTGCATATTTGTCACATGTAATATTAGACAAAGGGAACCTGAGTAAACACCAAATCCATGTAAAAATGAATGAAAAAATTAATCAAGCATCAGAGTTATCAAAAGTTATTGTCCCCTTAAACTTTTGCAGTTTGGTTTGGTTGCAACCAAACGCTCCCTATAATTTGATATCAGTCTTTCATATTGCTGTGGGGGAATTTTAGCCCACTCTTCTTTGCGGAACTGCTTTAATTCAGACAAATCGGTCAGTTTCCAAACGTGAACTGAGTTTAGGGTCCTGCCACAGCATCTCTTTTGGGTTCAAGTGAGGACTTTGGCTAAGCCACTGTGGTTTGCTTCTGTATTTTGGATCATTGTCTTGCTGCGTAACCCAATTATGCTCCAGCTTCAGCTCACAGGCAGATGGCCGGACATTCAAGGTGACAAAAATGCAGTAATAGAGGAAATCAGGAAGGGGGAAAATAGTTTTTCATGACACAGTATATGACTTTAGTGTGAAAATGGGATCCCTGTACCAGGATCAGTTAGTGCTGTTGGGATCCCACTCAGACCCCTTCACTGTGAGAGCATTAGGGCTGTTCCAGGATCAGTCTGAGAGCATTAAGGCTGTTCCTGGATCAGTCTGAGAGCATTAGGGCTGGTCCAGGATCAGTCTGAGAGCATTAAGGCTGTTCCTGGATCAGTCTGAGAGCATTAGGGCTGATCCAGGATCAGTCTGAGAGCATCAGGGCTGGTCCAGGATCAGTCTGACAGCATTAGGGCTGGTCCAGGATCAGTCTGAGAGCATTAGGGCTGGTCCAGGATCAGTCTGAGAGCATTAGGGCTGGTCCAGGATCAGTCAGAGAGCATCAGGGCTGTTCCACCATCATTCTGAGAGCATCAGGGCTGTTCCAGCATCACTGTGAGAGCATTAGGGCTGTTCCAGGATCAGCCTGAGAGCATTAGGGCTGATCCAGGATCAGTCAGAGAGCATTAGGGCTGTTCCAGCATCACTGTGAGAGCATTAGGGCTGTTCCAGGATCAGTCTGGTTTCCTCTCCTCAGCTGACAGCCGTGCTGAAGCTGCCGTCGGGAGAAGACTGGCATCTGAAGATCCCCCTCCTGCACCCCGTGGCTCCCCAGCAGAGCACTTTCAAAGTCCTTTCCACCAAGGTGAGTGCACACCCTGACCTCACTGCTCATCACAAAGCCCTTAAACCCCTGCAGCCCCGCCCCTACCCCCGTGCTTAGCTCCTCCCCCAGATTGCTTGTCTGTACTGCCCCCTAATGCTGGAAGCATCTTCCCGAAGGGGTGAGGACAGCAGACATATTGGCCGTTTTCCAGCGGACTGAAGACCCACCTTTTCAGACTCTGTCGTTATTTACTCTCCCGTGCCCTCCCACCTTATGTACTCATTGAGCAGGGCTCTACGCTCACGTTTTTTGTTAAAAAAATTTAGCAGCGCTCTAATGCATCCCAATTAGTAGATGTGCTCCTAAATCATTTTCCAGTTAGCACTCGCACACTTCTGTTTTCAGGGGCAAGTGCTCCTAAAATGGGAGCACTGTAGAGCCCTGTTAAGATTATGGTGACTTTATGGTTTTAGGTTACATTTTGTGATTTTGTTTTTTAATCTTTGGGCTTGTCATGGATGTAGTCTGTATGAGTTCAGATTTAGCACTGTGCTGTATAGTGACCTTGCACTAGTGCTTTAGTGATGTAGCATTTTTACCCTCTAGTCTGGGAAGGCTCTGTTGCTCATAGTAATCGGATGAATGCGCCTATGTTACTTCTGTGTTGTAAGCTGCTCTGAATAAGAATGCCTGCCAAACCAATGTGATGTACCCAGAATCCTGCAAACCAAGCTGAGCACGCACGCCTTTACTTCAACACTTCACTCTTCACTCTGATTAGACGCCACAGAGCGCTGGGGTCCAAGCTCCTACCCCGTCGCAGGGGTTGAATTCCAGCTGGCGAGTCTGACCGGAATGAGGCGGCGTGTGACTGTACACAAAAGAGCGTCGCCCGCCATTCGGAAAAACAAATGTATTTATCGTTAAGCGGAGTTAGACGCGGCAGAATGTTTACTAGCAATTTGCAGTGTAAGTGATTGGGAATGACGAGGGCAGGCCCAGGCAGTGGAACTAGCGAGCGGCTAATTAGCCGGGCGTTTGGGTCCTGCATGTTGAGCAGGAGGGAGGGAGGGAGAGAGAAGGAGGGAGAGGGGGGGAGAGAGGGGAGCTCGCTCGCTCACTGCCTGGGGCTGCTCACATCAGAGAGAGAGAGAGGGAGAGAGAGAAGGGGGGGGAGGCCGCTGAGCTGAGCAGCGAGGGGGTCACTCAAGCATGGTATTAAAAAGCATTTAATCTGTGTGGCGTAACCCCGCGCGCTGCTGGGGAGGGGGCGCTTCCGCTGGGATGGAGTTGTGTTGGAGGCGGAGGCGGCGGGGAAGGAGTTTGTGTGCTCTCTTGCAGAAAAGAAAGCTAATGAGCGCTTTTTAAAGGTTCCCCCCGTTAGTTCTCCGGGCGTTTGGAGGTTGAAGGGTAGACCGCGGCAGATACCATCATGCTGTCTGGGGGGGGTTGCTTGGTGGAGCAGTCTTCTTTGGGGGGGGCACATAAACTGAACCAGGGCTGCTTCACTCCAGTCCTCAAGGACTGGTGTGTGTCATCGATTTTGGTCCAGGCAGTTATTCTAGATTCATAATCTGAAGTGCTGGTTCACTCCCCTGTGGGACCACGGTAAAACATTTCCACCAAGGATGTGTGTACAGTCAGCAGCTGTAGATGAAGATTGTGTCAGAAGACCTCACATCAGATAAGTGATTGATCTGAAGAGCAGCAGCAGTGCTACAGCAGGGGAAGGGCAGTGTCCCGTCCCCACCTGAGCAGCACAGTTTGGGCTCCAGTCCTGGTGTTTACCTGCCCCCAGTCCAGTGCAGTTTCTCCTGTGCTTAGTCCTGCCAGTGCATACCTGTGCAGATCAGCCAGACGCACACACACACACACACACACACATGCACACACACACACACTCACACATGCATTTGTGTGTGCTTGTGCAGTGCTGCCCTGATTGGCTGAGAGAAAGAGGAAGTGATCTGTGTCTAAAGGGCAATGCAGCTCAACACAAACGCACAGGACCAATCATCATAGTGTAACTACTGCCACTCCCTGTAGCACACGGTACTGCACCTGGCAGTCGAGGGTGTGCTGCTGAGAGCTTGCTGATGCGCATGGGAGAGGCATTGGTATTCGTTGGTGTTTAGGTCTTAAGTGTGGTGTGTTGAGGCAGTGTACCAGCATGTGGTATAGAGGGAGAGGGTGTGTCAGTATGTGTGTGTGTGTTGGGGGAGTGTACCAGGTAGTGTGTAAAGGCGTGTGTGGGACACGCCCTCCCCCGCGCCTCCCTGCCTCCTGCAGGCCCCCCAGCCCCGGCCGGGCCAGCGGGGGTCGCTCCTCACAAAGCCCCGCTTGTTCGGTGGGCCGCCGGGCTCCCAGGGTAAAGCTGGCCCTGGAGGAGAGGCCCACACAAAGCCCGTTCAGTCTCCCAGGCTGAGGCCTCGCCTCCCTGCGCCTCCCCCTCCGCTCCATCCAGCCCTCAACCCCCCCCCCCCCCCCCCCCTCCGCTCCATCCAGCCCCCCAGCCCCCCGCTCCTTCCAGCGCCCCTTCAGGGGAGCCTTCAACAGGGATGCGTTTCACTTGGAGGAGGGGGGGGGGGAATAAAAGTTGTTTTTAGCACAGTGCCCTGCGGGTCCCCAGAGCAGCACTTGGAGTGGCTGGGGCTGGGCTCATTCGGCTCTAATGCACTTCTGTACAGGAGGCAAAGCCTCCCACTCTTCTGAGAGACGCAACCTTACTTCTCACCTCGCATTTAAAAAAAAAAAAAGATTTCACACCTTTATTTCTTGTTCTTTTCTGCCCATCTTCTTGTTCATATAATTGAGGGTGAGGGTGGGGGTGGGGGGTTTCAACCAACAGACAGCTCCAAATGTCAAAATGCCACATCACTCAGTGTGAAAGACGGAATCTGGAGAAGTAGCATGCCATGACTTCTTTTTAGAGTGTCAGTCCTGACAAACGCAGACCTTTGAAATGCTGCTGTTGACGTGTGTGAGTGTGTGTGTGAGGGTGTGTGTGAGAGGAGTGAGGATAGCATCTGGTCTGCTCTGAGCTGTGTCCTATCCTCTAATATTGGTCATTTTCCCTATTTTGCCCTAACGTAAGGTACAGTGGCATCAAGGGTATTAGGCTTGTTGGTATTTATCATATATTAGGGTCTAAAAAGACTTTTGTTTAGAATTATTTTGATTTTAATCTTTGGGTACTTTCTGAACGATGTTACAACCTGGTCCTAACAAATGACAACCTGAAAAGGACGGTCAGCCAAGGAAACACAGCTTTTTTAATGTCTTAATAAAAAGGTGTAATAATTCCTTCACTTGATTCAATGAAAAAAATGTAAAAAGGATCAGCCTGGTGTTGACTTGTTCTTATGCGGTCCTGCCGTTAATGTAATGACACGTCTACTGCTGCTGGATAATTGGATTGTAACCTTGGAGCCTGCAGTAACGTCCTTACCCAAGAGTTCTGCCAGCCGCCAGTCACTGAAGGTTCCTCCCACCTTCAGCCCCTCCCACTGCGTCCCTCTGCTCGGCCCCTCCTGGCCCGCTGGCTGTCCCGTCTCTGTATGTGACCCGCACCCAGGAGTGGTAAGCCCGGGACAGATGACCTAACCTAAACGCACATCTCTACAGTGGGAACAACTATGTGATTACTTTACCGACCTCATGCTCCAGTAGTGGGTTTCTGGCCATGTATGTTAAATGCAATGACTGAAACTCCTTTGGTTTAGAAGCACCTGCTGATGGCTTAATAGTAAAAGGATAGGGGGCAGGGGCAGGCCATGTTTGTCCCTGAATGCTCTCCCCCAGCGCCCATCCGGGCCACACCCAGAGCATGGGCAGCAGTGGGAGGACCGGCTGTACGTGCCTGCCTTACATCCTGCTTCCTGGCTCAAGATGGCCACCAGTGTTGGGGCGACAGGTTCCAGGCATCATTTTGTCATGATTAGTGCAGTAAATGTGTGTGCAGTCTTTTTTAATTGATTGGAATTTTCAAAGCCCGATGAATTCTCTCACGTCATTTTTCCGGTCTGAAGGATGAAGTGTAATCCGGACAGAGCGGTCTTGGGGATTAGAACAGAGGCTGGTGTGTTGGCGCAGGGCGGTGTTGGAGGCCGGGCGGGGCCGTGCCGTAGCGGCGTGTAGCGCACGGCTGTCCCCGCAGAGGCCTTTTAAACGAACGCAGCGCCCCTCGCGCCTCACAGGCCCCCACGCCTCAGATGGGTCTCCCCCCCCCTCAAACCCAGCGCTTCGGGGCGCCCGGGTCCCCTCAGCCGTCACCGGGTCCTGGATATGTCAGGCCTGTCAGCTCCCTTTAAGTGCATGTGCCCGCGCGGGAGGCAGATTAATATTGTACAGCCTGCGGAGGCTCGGGGCCGGCTCATCAGCCCGCCGGTGCAGCGCACGCAGCTGCCCACCCCCCAAACAACATGTGTGTTTATAAAATAAACAACAGTCACGCGGCCCGGAGACCAGGCAACTGGAGTGATATCATTTTTTCTAATTTATATTCTTGTTGTAACATACCTCCAAGTAAGGTTTCGAGAGACCGACAAATCATCTCTGTAATTTAACCCAGGGACTGCGCTGGTGAACGGGCACACATTCCACCCAGACTTACAATTTCATATCTTTTTCATAGTTTTTTTTTTGGAGTTTGACCAGCTCTCCTGTAGAAATTTACTCCCAGTCCCACTTCTGCCCCCCCCCCCCCCCCCCCCCCGCAAACCCTCCGGCCCCTCCCCAAAAACATAAAACACAATGACTTCTGCACTACACTGGGAGCAGGTTTGGAGCCTCTGAGAAGTTATAAATGAAGTATTCCTGCTGGAGATGGGGGGGGGGGGCATGTTTTTATTATCTTCTGAACCGCCACAGTGTTGGTACCCTGTGATTTCTGATCTGCACATTACCGTGGCAACCGCGTCTCCCTCCCACCCCATTTCTGAAAAACGCATGCGTGTCACTGGGGGGTGACACAGGCCCAGTGCGTCCCACTGCTGCAGTCACAGCTTTTAGAGAGAGTATGTGAGGTAGGGAGGGACAGACTGAAAGGGTGAGCGAGAGAGAGAGAGAAACCTGCAATGTGAGCCGTCTGAGAAAGAGAGCTGCCTCTCTGTGACCTTTTGACCTCTGCTTTGTGCATTGTCCCGTTCTGCCCGCCTGCAGGTGGAGATTAAGATGAAGAAGACTGAGGCTCTACGGTGGGAGAAGCTGGAAGGGGAGGGGACTCTGCCCAACGTCAAGCACTTCACTCCAAGTCAGTACCCCCCCTCCTCCCCTTAGCACAAAAGCCCTCACTCTCTGAAAGGCTTACAGCACAGGAGCCCTCACTGTCAGACTTAGACTTACACACAGCACAGGAGCTCTCACTCTCAGACTTAGACTTACACAGCACAGGAGCCATCACTCTCAGACTTAGACTTGCACAGCACAGGAGCTCTCACTCTCAGACTTAGACTTACACACAGCATAGGTGTCCTCACTCTCAGACTTAGACTTACACACTGTACAGGAGCCATCACTCTCAGACTTAGACTTACACACAGCACAGGAGTCCTCACTCTCTCAGACTTAGACTTACACACAGCACAGGAGCCCTCACTCTCAGACTTAGCCTTACACACAGCATAGGAGTCCTCACTCTCAGACTTAGACTTACACACAGCACAGGAGCTCTCACTCTCAGACTTAGACTTACACACAGCACAGGAGCTCTCACTCTCAGACTTAGACTTACACACAGCACAGGAGCTCTCACTCTCAGACTTAGACTTGTACAGCACAGGAGCCCTCACTCTCAGACTTAGACTTACACACAGCACAGGAGCTCTCACTCTCAGACTTAGACTTGTACAGCACAGGAGCCCTCACTCTCAGACTTAGACTTACACACAGCACAGGAGCTCTCACTCTCAGACTTAGACTTACACACAGCATAGGAGTCCTCACTCTCAGACTTAGACTTACACACAGCACAGGAGCTCTCACTCTCAGACTTAGACTTACACACAGCATAGGAGTCCTCACTCTCAGACTTAGACTTACACACAGCACAGGAGCTCTCACTCTCAGACTTAGACTTGCACAGCACAGGAGCTCTCACTCTCAGACTTAGACTTACACACAGCACAGGAGCCCTCACTCTCTCAGACTTATACTTACACACTGTACAGGAGCCATCACTCTCTCAGACTTAGACTTACACACTGTACAGGAGCCGTCACTCTCAGATTTAGACTTACACACAGCACAAGAGCTCTCACTCTCAGACTTAGACTTACACACAGCACAGGAGTCCTCACTGTCAGACTTAGACTTACACACAGCACAGGAGCTCTCACTCTCAGACTTAGACTTACACACAGCACAGGAGCTCTCACTCTCAGACTTAGACTTACACACAGCACAGGAGCTCTCACTCTCAGACTTAGACTTACACACAGCACAGGAGCTCTCACTCTCAGACTTAGACTTACACACAGCACAGGAGGTCTCACTCTCAGACTTAGCCTTACACACAGCACAGGAGCTCTCACTCTCAGACTTAGACTTGTACAGCACAGGAGCTCTCACTCTCAGACTTAGACTTGTACAGCACAAAAAATAGTAATAAAATAATTTGCATTGTAGTGGATGAATGCTGTGTTCAAGGCCGTTGGCTGCATGGTATTTCTTCAGGCCAGATTCCGGGGGGGGGAAGAGAAAGAAATAATTGGATTCAGCGAGTGTGTAGCAACATCTCCAAAACTCATTATCAGTTCTTTTGAATAGTTTTGATTAATATTTAATCTGCTTGTGTTCAAAATGTTCCAAATGCAAAATGTCATTATCAGTCACACGAATGCGCAGGACGGAGAGAGAGAGAGAGAGAGAGAGAGAGACAGACAGACAAGGTGGGGGCAGTAACGAGACTGTTTTGTGTTTTTTTTTTTTTTTTTTGTTGTTTCTTTTTGCCTCCAGACCAGTACCCCTCATCTTCCCATTACACGCGGAACTGGGACAAGGTTGTGGGCGACATCAAGGAGGAGGAGAAGAGCGAGAAGCTGGAGGGGGACGCAGCGCTCAACAAGCTGTTCCAGCAGATCTACTCGGACGGCTCGGACGAAGTCAAGCGCGCCATGAACAAGTCCTTTGTAAGTGAGGGGAGACGGGCAGTGGGGGGGGGGTGTGTTGTGGTAGCGCCCCGCGGTTCGTTTCCCCTGCTTCCTGCAGCCCGGACGCTGACTTGCAGCCAGTCTGCTACACACAGGCCGCTGCTGCTGTGCTCATTTTTTTATCTTTCCTCCTCCGGAGTTTGAAATGCACGCTACGAGAGAGATGGCTGCTGGGGGGTCCAGTCTTATTCAGAAAGGGCCAGCGTGTGTGCAGCTTTTGTTCTAGCCCAGCTCTACGACAGCTGATTATGCTGAACGAATCACAGTCCTCAATCAGGATCTTGATTTGAATGTGCAGAGCTGCTTTAATTTTGAGCTAGTACCAAAAAAAACCTGCATCCACACTGGGCTTTTTTTGGGTATTAGAGCTGTCTGAAAAAGATGTTTACATTCTGAGTAGGCTCTGTAGACCCCAGTGGGGTAAGGGGAGTCTGAGACTTAGTCGCAGGTGACTCCCTGCTGTGGGCCCAAACAGGCCATGCTGTACGTGCGCAGTAGTGCCCCCTGCTTGCCAGCCTTTGTTGTTGCAGCTCTCTTTGGTTACAAAGTATTTATATTCTGATCTAATGCAGAGCGAAAAGGCACCATTCTTAATGCTAAACATTGAGTGCTCCATGCAACGCATGGTGAAAACCGACCGCTTGCTGACAGAACAAGCCCTGCTATGGCCTACCAAACTAGCTCACAGAACAAGCCCTGCTATGGCCTACCAAACTAGCTCACAGAACGAGCCTTGCTATGGCCTACCAAACTAGCTCACAGAACGAGCCCTGCTATGGCCTACGAAACTAGCTCACAGAACGAGCCCTGCTATGGCCTACCAAACTAGCACACAGAACGAGCCCTGCTATGGCCTACCAAACTAGCTCACAGAACGAGCCCTGCTATGGCCTACCAAACTAGCTCACAGAACGAGCCCTGCTATGGCCTACCAAACTAGCTCACAGAACGAGCCCTGCTATGGCCTACCAAACTAGCACACAGAACGAGCCCTGCTATGGCCTACCAAACTAGCTCACAGAACGAGCCCTGCTATGGCCTACCAAACTAGCTCACAGAACGAGCCCTGCTATGGCCTACCAAACTAGCACACAGAACGAGCCCTGCTATGGCCTACCAAACTAGCTCACAGAACGAGCCCTGCTATGGCCTACCAAACTAGCTCACAGAACGAGCCCTGCTATGGCCTACCAAACTAGCTCACAGAACGAGCCCTGCTATGGCCTACCAAACTAGCACACAGAACGAGCCCTGCTATGGCCTACCAAACTAGCTCACAGAACGAGCCCTGCTATGGCCTACCAAACTAGCTCACAGAACGAGCCCTGCTATGGCCTACCAAACTAGCTCACAGAACGAGCCCTGCTATGGCCTACCAAACTAGCACACAGAACGAGCCCTGCTATGGCCTACCAAACTAGCACACAGAACGAGCCCTGCTATGGCCTACCAAACTAGCTCACAGAACGAGCCCTGCTATGGCCTACCAAACTAGCACACAGAACGAGCCCTGCTATGGCCTACCAAACTAGCTCACAGAACGAGCCCTGCTATGGCCTACCAAACTAGCACACAGAACGAGCCCTGCTATGGCCTACCAAACTAGCTCACAGAACGAGCCCTGCTATGGCCTACCAAACTAGCTCACAGAACGAGCCCTGCTATGGCCTACCAAACTAGCTCACAGAACGAGCCCTGCTATGGCCTACCAAACTAGCTCACAGGACGAGCCCTGCTATGGCCTACCAAACTAGCTCACAGAACGAGGCCTGCTATGGCCTACCAAACTAGCTCACAGAACGAGCCCTGCTATGGCCTACCAAACTAGCTCACAGAACAAGCCCTGCTATGGCCTACCAAACTAGCACACAGAACGAGCCCTGCTATGGCCTACCAAACTAGCTCCCAGAACGAGCCCTGTAATGGCCTACCAAACTAGCTCACAGAACGAGCCCTGCTATGGCCTACCAAACTAGCTCACAGAACGAGCCCTGCTATGGCCTACCAAACTAGCTCACAGAACGAGCCCTGCTATGGCCTACCAAACTAGCACACAGAACGAGCCCTGCTATGGCCTACCAAACTAGCTCCCAGAACGAGCCCTGTAATGGCCTACCAAACTAGCTCACAGAACGAGCCCTGCTATGGCCTACCAAACTAGCTCACAGAACGAGCCCTGCTATGGCCTACCAAACTAGCTCACAGAACGAGCCCTGTAATTGCCTACCAAACTAGCTCACAGAACGAGCCCTGCTATGGCCTACCAAACTAGCTCACAGGACAAGTGAGTCCTCAGGGATTATCTGAAAATTACAAGTGAGCAGATTTGGGACATGATGCTGCAACTAAGGGCGTTCTGGGTCTCTCACGTCCGTGTGCTAACTGGATGGTGGACTGATGGCTGGTGGTTGACAGACGTCAGCAGTCAGATGGCGGGTGCTTGACGGACGGCCGACAGACGGCGGGGTGGAGCGGGTGATGGGCTGTTGGCAGAAGGTTTGGCGGCTGCTCGATGGCTGGTTGTCTGTGCCCTTGCAGATGGAGTCGGGCGGGACGGTGCTGAGCACAAACTGGATGGACGTGGGCAAGAGGAAAGTGGACGTGAGCCCTCCGGACGACGGCGAGTGGAAGAAGTTCTGAGCCGGCGGGTCGCGGCGCGACCCCGGAGGCCTTAGCGTGCCCCTCCGTATCCATCCGCATCCTCCCACAGCCTGTTTGCTTTAGAACGCATACCACATACCCCTCAGCATGATTCTGCCGCAGCCTGCGTGTGGATGTCTGCACGAGCAAGAAAGGGCGGAATACCACTCCGGGCCAATTTCTAAATGAATTTATTTGTAAATTTAAACAGATGTATAACCGTGAAGAAAGTTAACCTTCTTTTATTTGCACACCTTTTGTAAAAAAATCCCAACAGGAACACGTCAAAACATTTGAAAAATATTTTTCTCACTTTATTTTTTGGTCAGAAATGACATGCGCTAACGGGGCATTTTCAGTCATCTGTGTTGTGTGTGTGTGCGCAAAGGGTTAAGTCTTTCTTAAAAATCTATTAAAACAGAATGTAAATTAAAATTTCCTTCGACTGAATGTCTGGGCTACCTTGAGCTTCTTTGTTTTGTTTCTCGGAGGCCTGGGAGAGCGCTCGTATTAGCGCTCGTATTAGCGCTCGTATTAGCGCTCGTATTAGCGCTCGTATTAGCGCTCGTATTAGCGCTCGTATTAGCACTCGTATTAGCACTCGTATTAGCACTCATATTAGTGCTCGTATTAGCACACGTATTGGCGCTCGTATTAGCGCTCGTATTGGCGCTCGTATTGGCGCACCTCGGCGAAGGTGTCAGAACACACAGTAATTGCCCTCGTCTTCGTAAACATACAGCTGTCTGCAGAGCCGTTTTAAATACAGCGCGGGGACAGAGCATACATTTACATTTGCCACAAACCGCTTGAGTTGTGTGATGGTGTGAAATGTTTAATTCATACAACACATTCGTCTCCCTTGTTGATTTAGCAGGCGTGTGGCCCCCGGTTAAGATGGACCCATTCCCCTTCCTCCCTCTTCTCTGCAGCCTCTTTTCTGACATTCAAAAAAGCGCTGAGAAGATTAACGTTGCGGGCAGTTAACGTTCTCCTGGTCTGGCCGTTAAAACAATAAATCACATTTATTAACCAGTTCATGAGCTTGTAAAATACCTTTGGGATGCCTTAATTTATTGCTCTATGTTCTCAAACTTACAGTGCGTCAAAGCGTAGGTACATAAATACAAAAATTGTAGTTAACAGAAAACCATCATGCACGATTCGTTATAAACGTAATGCTATATAGAGTCTTTAGTTTTTTTTTTTCCTCCAGTCATTTTTATTTTTAAAATGGTGTCAGGTAAAAAATAAAGTACTATAATCTATGAATTTGAGAGATCAGTAATAGTGATGGGATGTATTAGTATATTAAAAAAGCTACATAGATATATATTTATATATATATACAGTTTTTTCAGTGAAGTCTCAGCAGAGGATTGCATCTACTGATGTTCCTGCTAGCACTGTGTAACAAAAACTTTGCTGATTTACTTCACCTAGCTGATTTGTGCAAAAAAAAAAAACATAAAAACTTGCTGCTTAAATCCATCAAAGCGGGAAATTGTGATAAGTGAGAGATTTGGTACAAACATAGCTAGCACCTTCTGTTTATTTACACCCAGAAAGAATGGAGCCCAAAACAAAAAAATCTAACCTAAACAAGACGGCAAAAAACCGAAGGATTGGTATGTGGGAATGACTTGCTTATGGAGTGAAAGGGGCCGGATTAAGTGGGGGGGGAAGGGGGGGGGGGCTTTTTTGGCCTGGCCTTGTTTGCTGTGTTGCCGTGAGGTTACCGGGAGGGAGGACGGGAGGCCTTAAAGGATGCCCAAAATGCGGCCGACCCACCAGCGGCAGGGCATGATGACCCTGCAGGCCACGCGGCAGCCCCGGTAGTGATAGGGCCAGGGGTGGTACCCCCCCAGTGGCTCACATATCCTCTGGCAGTGGGTGTGGCCACGTGTGCACTCCGTACAACAGATTCCTTGGTGGTCCAGCATGGGGTCAAAGGTCATGGTGCCCTCCTCTCCTTCCAGATTGCGCTGCTGTGGAGGGGAAGAAGATATTGAAGTCTGAATATATACTGTGTGTACACACACACACACATATATATAAGCATATATACATGCATACATGCAGACATACTGTCTTCAATCCCTTTGGCTTCCCTCAGAATGTGCTGCTATGCACAAAAAGCCTCTCATTCTCCATCTCATAATTTTTAAGGCTTGATTCATTCTGTGGATTCTTAAGTCTTTGGAGCGGATTGTCTGTCTTTCAGTTTTATGTATCTTTGAAGAAGGATTTAATCTGTTTTTTCAGCGTATAACTTTCACAGTAGGAATTGGGGGTCTTGTGTTTCCTGTACTGTATGCTCTGAAAGAGCAATTCAAGGCTTTGCATTCATTTAGGGTGAAAGAGCTTAAGGCTCCTATTCGTTTTTAGAGCATACATTTCCAGGGAGGAAGTAAATGCATGCCTTCCTGTAGTGTGTATTTCATTGGTGGAAACACTCCTGAGAGTGTTTCTTTTTAGGCAAGTTCTCAGGGCAGAAAGTGGGGGATGGGTAGGAGGTGCAGCACTTGAAGGTTGTCCCACACCCCCCAAAACTTAGCAGCCCACCATGCGAGCCCTGGGTCTCTCGCACGGTCCTGCCCTGTCTCGTGGGGGTAGCACAATGGGCGCTCGTCTCCCTGGCTGAAAAGCCTGGCTGGGGGGAAACAGAGCAGGGGTGACAACCATCGCTTCTGTCCCAGTGACCCCAGCAGCTGTCCCCTGCTCCCCACAGCTGCTCTGTTATGGGGGACTCGTTGGGGCAGGGTTTGGGGGGGTGGGGGGGTGGGGGGGTGGTGGTGTTGGGGCAGCCCCTAATCTGTGCCCATAACTTGCACAGCTCACGCAGTTTTATAGAAATATAGTGTGTTGCATTGGACCGTACTGGAGTAAACCGGTGCTGTCACTGCTGCTCTAGGCTGGATCCTCTGCCTGCTCTTTAGCTGATCGGAAAGGACAGGAGTAACTAGTTGACTACCACCCCCCTCTCCCCCCTCCCACCCCCCCCCCCCCCACCTTTGCCTGCTTTCTCCCTGATGGGAAAGGACAGGAATAACCAGCTGGCGACCACCTACCCCCCAGCCCCCCGGCTTCATTTCCTTGCTCTGCCAGACTTAAGCAGAGAGCTAGTCTCTGAGTCTGGCGTGTTTGTATTGCTTTGCGTGGAGTGGGGTGGCCGCTGCATCACCGTCACCACTTTGGTGAGGCTGTGATTGGACTAGGGCCCGTATCCGCAAAGTGTCTCAGTGCAGGTATGCCGATCTGCCCATATCCTAACCTTACCAATCATGAGCCGACAGGCACAACCGTGTTAGAGGTATAATTTACCTGGGGATGGCTGAGGAACATCTGCCATCAGCTGGCTGTCATTACCCTGATTACAGTTCATGTCAACTGCTAGTTGCTTAACCAGCCTTAGTTATTATAGTCTCTTGACCTTTTAGTTTCATTTTTTTTTCTTTTTGATTTGCCACTGTACTACACAATTTTAAAATTTAAATCGTACCATTCGCAAGTCAAACCACTCATGGTTAAAGTGCAAATTCTCAGATTTACTAAAGGTTATTTTTATACAGTATACATAGTCCCCCCATTTATGGGTGCCATAATGTTTGAGATGAATAGCTTCTCAGGTGTGTTCAATTACTTCCTTAGTATAGGCATAAGAGAGCTTTCTGAATCTAGTCTTGATTCTAGGCTTTTGGGTGCTTTTGGAGACTGTTATTGATGTTTGTCAACATGTGGACCAGAGGTGGGCCAGTGAAAGTCAAGGAAGCCATTATGAGACTGAGAAATAAGAAAAAACAGTCAGAGACACATGAAGAGCGCTATATAAGAGCTTATTGTATTGTATTGTATAGAGATATAGGCCAAACTAAGATCAACTCTTTGAAACATTAAGAAGAAAGAGAACACAAATGAAGACCTCTACAGTTGATTTGATGATCAAATAATTCTCACCATAATGAAGAATAATGAATAAAAACCCCCCAACTGCCCAACAGAGGAGAAACACATTCATGCCTGTCCCCTGAATAGTATCAGTGACTACTGTCCACAGTAGACCTCATAAACAGAGGCAAATTGATGGAACCCACATATTGTTACAATACATCTTTGAGATATAAATAATTATTGTAGAGGATAGGTGAACCCAAAAAAAGCAAGAACATTTCTGCAATGTGGGGTTTATTTCTTGAGGAACTGTATTTTGAGTTACCATGATTCAGAGTAATTAAATAAATAAAACACAAATGACTGTTAAAATTAAAATTGATTTCATAAACCATAAACAGACTTGACTAAATAAATATTCATCCATCTGTCCAAAAATCCATCCATTACAAATTAAAATGCCCTGCAGGCATATTGGCCTACGTCATATAATTGACAGAATCCTTTATTTGCCCTCAAAGGGAGTTTGGCTTGCGCTTGCCAGCAGAAATATGCACATGGATTAGTCTTTTAAAATATTGTAAGGTTTGAACTTCCCAGTGAGCAAAAGTAATGAAGAATAGTGGGATTGCAAAAGTGTGCATTAATTATTTAAATGATTCTCCTCCAAAATATTGAATGATTTACAAGCAGTTTTAGTTATTTAATAAAGTCAATGTATAAAATGAAGGGTGAAAACAGGAAAGCCTAGCAATTGTAATAATAATGCACAGGATCTCACACATACTGCTGAGTACCTGTGCTCATAAAATCTACAGTGCAAAATGAGTTTTATCAAAATTTGTCTGTGGCAGCCCATGTGGCACAACAAAAAATACATTTTTAATGACACAGCCAGGCCATTCACCCTGCCTAGGGGTTGGCTCAGACAATACTCACCTAATAGGGGTTTTCTGGGTTACACAGGAGCAGTACTCACCTGATAGGGGTTTTCTGGGTTGTATGGTGGCTCCTCCTCCTTTTCTTCCTCCTCCACAGTGGCTTTCTTGGTAGTGGCTTCAGTTTTGTGTTCCACCACAGTTGGCTCTGGGATTGGCATCTCTGTAGCCTCGATCTCCTCACGGGCCACCTCTGCTGGAGTCACTGCCACGGTAGCCGCTTCCCCCGAGGTCATCTCCATGGTCGGCAGATCCCCAGAGGTCAACTCCACGGTGACCACGTCACCGGACGCCATCTCCACGGTGACCGAGTCTGCGGATGCTATCTCCATGGTGACCAAGTCCGCGGATGTCATCTCCACAGTGATCAAGTCTCCTGAGGATATCCCCGCAGTGACCAGGTCCGCTGAGGCAATTTCTGCAGTAACTAGGTCTGCAGATGGTATACCCGCGGTGACCAAGTCCGCTGATGCAATTTCAGCAGTAACTAGGTCTGCAGATGATATCTCGGTGGCGGCCGTGGGGTCGTAGGTTGTATCGACCGTGGCCGTCTCACCTGTGACCGTGTCGGCAAGGGTCATCTCCACGGTAATCGCATCCCCCACAGTGATATCCTCAGTGATGGTCTCTTTAGTGCCCGTCTCTTCAGTGGGGCTGATCTCCGAGGAGACTGTCCCTGCCATGCCAGTTTTCTCCTCAGTGACCATCTCCTTGGTGACTGGCTGCTCAGTGGGAGTTATTTCCATGGCAGCCATTGCCTCGGTGACGGCTTGACGCTTTCCCCGCTGGACATCCCTCCTCCTCCGCCGTCCACCTGTGTGCACAGCGGTGTTGAGTGTGACCACAGATTCTCTAAACTCATCAGAGTCAACTCTGTATGCTCAGGTCCCGTCTCCCTATTGTACAAACGTAAACTGATTTCATCTATCTTCTCATTTTTAATTTTGGGATGTGTACTAGTGCAGTACTATGCCCAAGGCAATTCTGTATTGTTAGAGGGCATCAAAATGCCAATAAAAATCTCCTGTAGTTAAGAAGTGGAGAGGATGGAAGGAGCTGAGTATCTGGTCTTCTCTTTAAAGAATCTGTGATATTACAAAAAACTCTGGTCCCCTTCCTGACTGGCCACCTAACCAAAGCCATTTCAGACCGTTTAGGGAGAGCCATTAGGACAGCTTATGAAGTGTGAGATTTTGGTTAGGTAGGTCAGGGCCATGGGGCAGCCTATGAAGTGTGAGATTTTTGTAGGACTGCATGGTGTGACCATTCTGGTAGGTCAGGTGGAGCCCAGAGGCAGGCTATTGGGAATTACCTTTTGGGTAGGTGGGGCGGAGCCAGAAAATAGGAAGGTCTCCACAGAGCTCTAGGATTTTGGCACTGAGGAAGCTGTTGTCCTTCAAGGGCTGGTCTGCAGCCACCCAGATCAGAGACTCCTCATCAAACTTGGCCGGCATGATCTCATCTTCCTGACGGGCAGAAACATGCTTCGGAGGTGACTCATTTCAGAGACCATAAAACACCGGCCTTGATGCGAGTCAATAACCCTCACTTCCCATCAATACTTCTGAGATCCATATTTCTACTTTATGTTTAATGAAACGGTTAAACCCAGCCTCCCTAAGCTGTGTGGACTTATGATTTTGTCAGCCAAGGCTCCTAGTACAGCCTGCTCATGCAAACATTTATTTAAATGCACATTCCCATTAACGAATCGCACACAAAGATATAACTGCGCTTTCCGAGTGCCGCCGCAAATCATGTTGCATCTCTGTAAACAGTCGACACATCAGACCTAACATTCTGCTTCATATTTTCCCTGCGCACAAAGCCTCAAATGCTGAAAGCAGCTTTTTTAAATAAAAAAGAATAAGAAATGGTTATCTGCATGGACCAGCCAGCTTTAAAGAAAGAAGAAGAAAAAATGTTTAGTAGCACAGGAATTGACATGCAAAATAACATTCACAAAAAAAACTGTGGAAAGTAAATTATTCAAAAGAGCAATGCTAAAAGAAATTTGCTTCAGAATGACTTACAGTTATAACCATAATACAATTACATTTTTAAAAAGCGTTATGCAAAATGAATGCAGCAGCTGTTGGTGCTGCTGGAGTAATTTGGGCGTTTTTGGCAGCAGCCTTTGCAGGAGTGGTGGCTCTTTGTGAGGATGTTTGGACTGGTTATCACTGCTGAGACTATTCCCGTTGCCTCAGGCTGAAATGTTTTCAATGCTGCCACTGAGCTTTTTGTTAGTAAACCTCTTATGTTGGGCTACTGTAGAGCATCAAGGTGGAGACAAAGGGGAAAAAAAAAGAAAAAGAAAAAAGCCACAGCAACACCTCAAAAACAGTGATGCAGCTGTTTAAATGTTTATTTCATGAATGTTTGATTTAAGCTGTATGTTTGCCCTGTAGCGTTGTTTCAATGTGTCATGTTATTGCAACAGTATTGGTAACTATAGGCAGTCACAAAATATGTTCTAGCTAGAAACTGAGGTAGCCTGGAGGATACAAAAAATATCTCTCACAATGTAACCTGTCCTGAAATGACTACATTAATGTATATATTCAAGGAAGGAAGGAAGGAAGAAAAAATGGACCATTTACTTTTGACCTACCAAATCAAACATCAGTGACTCTTTGTTCAGTGTTTCCACTTCAGGAAGGTGAGCTTTGACCTGTGTCTTAATGAAGCATTTCTCGCCTCCAGAGAACCGAATCCCTGTTATTCCCTGTCAAAAAAGCCATCGACATTACACACACAAGCAACAACAACAACACCAACAACAATTTCATTAGCAAGGCACTTTCACAGCACTAGCAGTTGAAAGCAGCATCATCCACATACACCACACCCACCACATCTGTGTCAAATAATTCTTTGAAATACTTCAACCCTTTTGACACCATAATGTTTCTGCGTGTTACTTCCCGTTTTCTAAGAAAAAAATTTTTTTCACCAATATTCCCATGCTCAGAATGTTACTAATGATACTTGATGGTTGTCACTTCTAATAACCATTTAATTATTTAAGTGACTTTGAAGTGAAGAAAGATTATACAGTCACACTTTCATCAATGTATTCATTCTGTGCAGTTACACAGTGTCAGGCTGTTCAAAATGTAAGACAATTCAACATCTGGAATTGATTGCTGTCATGCAAATACAACCAAAAAGGAATTTGAAATATTTGAAAAATTCTTGTTTTTTCAAAATTATATAGTACATTGTGACCTGTATGGAAACATGGAAAAAAATGTATAACTCACAATGTGAAAGTCGTGAACTTCCACGGCTTCATCAGGTCCACTTCCTGTTCGGAACATCTCCATGTTATTTTCTGAATCAATTTCCATGGAGCCTTCCTCTATTTTCCCATTGATGCTCATGCTGTAGTGGATATTGTACACCTGCTGACAAAGAGCCTCAGTGTTACTGAGGCAAACCTAGGTGCTATACTGTCCACAAAATAGATACACATTAAATTAATACACTTTCTCTCACAACCTAGCTTGCTGCTCAGCACACTTCTCAAAGTCATGAGGTAAAACTTCAATTTATAAAATGCATTTTAGCCTAATTAACAGAGACAGGGCCTTCATTTTGCACTGTGATTTTGGCTAATGTTAAAGTCCAGAAAATCAGAAGTATTCAGATTCAAAATTCATTGTGAATTTGAGTTACATTTGAGATTGTCTGCAAGAAGACACAGCTGTCAATGTATTGCTGCACCAAAAAACAAAACAAAAAAAACCCACTTTATTACAAAACAAAACAAAAACAAAAAACAAAAAGCTTTGCATCAAAATCCAGTAGGGACATCTTGCAAGAACAGGAGTGGGCAATTCTCTTTGCGGAGGGCTGATGTGTATGTAGGTTTTTGTTTCTATTCCATTTTGTTTCCATGGCTCCATTAACTTAGTAGCTCTGTACGCTAAAGCCAGTTAAATTGTAGATTAGACCATAGTTACATTTTTAATATAAGGCTACTATACGTTATCAGCTGTCACTCATGTGGTTCTCAATGAATTTGGCTAAAAGTGCCTTGCATATGATTAGGCTAATTGATAACCATGAGCAGAAGTTGGCATGAAATCCATAACATATATTCATGCTCACACCTGTGCTAGAACACTTCTACGAAACATTTTCAAATATGCTGTGGATTTCTTTTTATGCTAGTCAACTATTAATTGAAGAGTTACATGGACGCTTGTAAGAGCACACCACTGAACCAGCTGACAATTTCCTACATTTAGCATTGCATGTGTGGATTGGTAATGCGGTTTAAAAATGGCTTTGGTCTCATGCACAGCACATTAGAGTGTGCACACAGCATGGTTTTGCTGCAATATCTTTGCGTATTGCCAGTTGACAGAATTCCCTGTTCCCATATTTCAAGAACGCCATGTTTCAATGTCATTTGTGCATTGAATGACTGTCAATAAAAAAGATGCATTAGTTGTTTGAAGAGGTCAGGCCTGCTTTCATTTCTGTCAAGCCCATATTATGTTTACCCAGAGAGAAATACTGCTTACCCGTTCAGAAAGATCATTTGTTTATTTTCCCACAGTTACGTCTGCCCTCAGATTCCTTACCATAGGGTCAGGGGTTAACTGCCTCTCCCTTTGCCACTACAGTGCAATACAAATGTTCTTGGGAATTTTAAGAAAATGTTGAGAGTGCGTGTTATTTACGGCTGCGCACTTGCAAGCCAGGAAACGAAGTGATTATGCTAGTTAAACTGCGTAGGCCGTCGTCATTTCGGCATGGACGTCTGTTGCATCGTACATGTATGTTTTTATTGTTACCTTCCTTAAATTCTCCTGCGGTAGATATTAATATTATTGTAAGAAATTAACAGTTGGATGTAATTATATACCAATAGGTCATTTGAAATGAATTAATAGGCTATCTGTTCATTTGAATGATCAATGGCTGCATGTTAGCTAATATGCTAGGCGACATTGGCACTTAAATTAACTCTCCTTGGCTCCATGAACACGTGTGCTGTCCCTGAGCATTCCATTCTCAAGCTCAGGCCTCTTATTTAGGACCTTAAGCAGCTCAGGCATAGAATTGAGTTTGACGCTAAACTACGAATTCAGCTATGGTGAGCCGCCCATTTGGCCAAGGAAACATTTTTTTAAGGGATGACTGCATAAACAAAATAGATATGTCTGGTTAACGGAGATTGTTACGTTGTTTTTTCCTCTTTAATCTCAACAATGTAACGTTAATGTAAATATTTTCAGACGATATTATTCCTTGGGTGAGTAAACAGCTACGCCCACATAGACGCGCCCCCTCTGGCTCAGAAGTTTATGACCAAGTGATTGTAGGCCCGGTTTAGGTTGAGGTGGACGTGGAGGTAGCCTAATGAAAAACTGAGGTCGGCTGTAGCTCAGTTCTGGGCCAGGGTGAATGTTATCATTTGTCATGCGCGTGCAGCACCCCGTGATATAGAACTTCAGTTTTATATCGCAGCCGTTTTTCTCCCCAGAATGATGATTTCCTGTATCTGTAGCCTACTTTTGAAAGGGGAGCATACAAGGAGGTATTTATCTTTTTGCTTAAAATTATGTATTTGCTAAACAGCTATATGAAAATATGTTGGCCTGGCGTGTTCATATTCGCCATTTATGAATATTTATCGCGAGTTTAGAATTTTTCTCCAGGGTACAATGGCAGTTCCCCACCGGTGAATTGAGTCGACAGCCTTTCAATTACAAACTTTTCTCCCTATCAACACTATGCACCGGGGGCGTCGGCTAGGGAATGCATCGGACCATTAGACAGTGCAGCTAAACGACAACGGGCTCTTCACAAAAGCTGCGAGGTGTCTGGCTCAATCTCTTCTCTCCCAGGTCCACTCGCTAGTGTAAGCGCGTATAACACACTGCCCCCGGTGGCTCTTGCACGCTCCAGGTCTATTCTTGCAAGGCCAATCCCATTTGACACAACAATGCAATATACCGAAGTCGAACGGTTGCCATTTGCTCTAGGTAAAATACCAGCACATCCCAAATCTGCGCTCACTGCCGCGTAGTCAGAACTGCTACACCCACACATACAGGCGGCCAGTAAGCCACAAGCAACGGCGCGCACGAAGCTGAGCGCGTAGCAATATTAGAAACCAACTACATGAGTAGAAATGTCGAAGTCAGTACGTGTTGAACGCAACTGGCACCCTTCTGTAAGCTGACTTTCTTGGTTTTCATAATAGTCGACAGAACGCTGTAAAAACTGTCTTCTGCACGAAGTATTAGCCTGTACGTTCTAGGTGTACCGAACCATTTTCTCCAACTCGTCAGTTTATATCACCCCAGAGAACTGCATAGATGTGCAACAAGTTTACACATTGTGAATGCGTATTATTCCACATCAATTTATAATTCACGCTCTGCCACTGGTTACTGGGATTTGGCACAGGGCATCAGTTATTTAAAAACAGTAGGCTATAATAAAAAATACAGATAGCGCTAGTTTAGAAATCCATTCAATTTCAGTGTTAACGGAATCTAACACAAATGTGTCTACTAAAACTGTAAAACCTTATGAGATCGATGATTGGATATGGCAGTCTAACTGTATTTTGGTGATACATAAATCCTGTGTGGTCATGTGGCTTCAGATTACACAAGTTATTAAGCTTCGCGTTTATACAGTGGGCCAATTTGATGAGGCAGCAAGAGTGCACACCTCTCGATCCTAGGGTTACAGGTAGACCATCCGGACCACTCAATGGCTGCACAAACCACCCGACGAATAGCTTGCGCCAACATACAAAAAAAATGTGTAAACCAATGAAAAAATGCTAAATGATTAAAGAAAAAGTCTTACATGCTTGTCCTCGACTTTCCAAAAGTAAAAAGCACCAATAGCTCCGAAAAGCAGGAGAGCTGCTCCCGCGATAAGAACCACAGCTCCAATTTTCAGAAGACGGCTACTACTGGAGGGCTTCATGGTCTCGGCCGTGTATGCCTTTGGAAAGGAAAATGCAGAGCAGTTAAACAAATTATCAAGGGTATAAATGAAAGGGGAAAACACGCAGGCTGTGAAGATAAGAAAAACATTTTAATTACTTTTCCAATCATACCTATGCTACATTGATTTTAATATCTGCATAAGCGTTGCATTCATTTGCGCGAATTGGAAAAAAACATATGTGACCTACATTTATAATTGTATCTGCATATTCTGGAACCATAAATGCATTCCGGCGCTCTTCTCGGTTTTTAGTGGCTGGGAATATGTAAACCACGGATATTCCACACTTAATACATTGCCCGCTTTAGTTTGTTACTGTTCGCTTGTGTTTCAAAAGCAGATATTTTGCGTGAAGGTGATGTCCAGTTGTGTTAAAAAAATACAAAGGTTTCTGATACTCACAGGTGGTAAACATGGTTCTAGCTCCTCTGGACCAGCCATAGCGATAGGTATTTTCTCCGAAGTCTCTGCCATGGCTGCCTGTGGACTTCTGAGCCCAGGAGTGCACCAGTTCATTTTCTGGACCTCCCCAAAACTGAACGTGACGCGCTGGTCATGGAACGTGTTATATTACCTGCCTGACAGAACATACTGCCGTTAAAAATCCATAAACTTGTTTGCAGATAGTAGGTTGGCATTTCTGCTGTCATTCGTTTGGTGCCCCCTTTCTCCCGTCTATTTTATGTCTTATTTGGAGCCTATATGAAGAACAGGCACGTAAGTGTTAACGGTACTTAGATTTACGGGAATTAACTTTTTGATGAATGTTCATACGTTTATCCAGCAGATGGTAAGATGGTTCCTGTCGGTTGCCACTCGAACTAATGGTCATTTCTATACATTTACATGAGAAACACCCGATGTGTAGAATTTGAAAGGCAATTCAGGTCCAATTAGTTTCTGTGGCCAAGCCACAAGACATAGGAGGCCTGAATAAGTAGTCTGGTGCTTTTTTTTTATTTCTCTGATGTAGGCTACAGTGCAACTTGAAGCAGCATGCACTCAACTTTAAAACCCTCGAAATAACCATCATTATTAGCTTACTGATTGTGGCATCACTCGGAATATTTTGTTAAACACTTAAAATGTCAAGCCTCGACGAACAGTTCAGAATATTGATACAAGATATGGGATGTGTCATCCTTGTGTCAAGTTCCATATAAATTCCTTAAATGATTGCTGAATTGTTTGAATACAGCTTGGCTAGTGTGGGTCAGTGAAATTGCATCAGCAGTACTTTTCTTAGATTCTCCCTGAATTATTTTTACTGTGCTCTCTTTTGTCAAGTCTTGACTGTTGGTTGCTTTTTTGAGCCATAGCCCTTGGCTATAACTGTCGTTGTTGTCACTGTCATGATCTTTACTATTAATAGTAGTAGCAAGCACTGTAGCACTACTCATTGTAGGATTTACATTATTGGTAGCCTAGTTCTGCCCAGTTCTCTAAATGTACAATGTACAAATGTGAGGTGTAAAAGGCTTCAAAGTGTACAGTTAGCTAACAAATTATGTTCAAAGGACTGTTTTGGCATGAAACAGAATTTTAGTGTTTTCAGGAGGGGTGTGTTCCCACACACAAGTTCTGAAGCAGGGCAGAATGTGGTACCACATCCCCTATGAGAGCTAGAGCTGAGCATGGCACATCTTCTCAAACACAAGGCACAGTGGCTATAAGCAGATCTACGTTGTGGAAAAGGCCTACCTCTCTTCATTACTGATAAATACATTGCAAATGTTCTTATCCAGAGTGACTTGCTGGGCAAAGACCCGGATCACAGATCCACCCAGTAAAATGTCCAGTATTAATTCAACCATTAACAGGTTGCATTTAGCCCCAAATTTTAGATTGGGACCAAATGTTATCTGTTAAGAGTTGAATTGACACTGGACATTTTACTGTGCAGGTGCACCAATGTTTACACCCTCACCCTTTTTATTCCTTTTTTACCTCTTTGATTATGGGGTTGACACGGAATTCTCGGGGGGAACTCTTTGTGTGTGTGTGTGTGTGCGAGCGTGCGTGCCTGCGTGTGTGTGTGTGTGTGTGCGTGCATGCATGTGTGTGTGCGCGTGTGGTTTTAGTGGAAACTAGGTACTAGTATAATAATAGCTTTAGGCTTTTAGCAAATGGTGTGGCTCTAACTTATACAAGAGTACATTTTTGTGTTTGTGCGGCTAATTGCCTGCAAAATGTTTGACCCATTAAAAAATATTGCAAGAAGCCAGTAAACTGTAAAACGTGAAGCGTTTTTGAAGTGGCTGCCATGGGTCAGATAATTGGATGTGAAATTTGTTTCTAATTGGGACACAACTTGCAGTTCCATCACCAGATGGTTGATTTGTTTGATTTTCCTGGTGGGGTGCATTTATTGTAGGCAGTTTTTTCTCCAATAACATTTTCCCCATTATTGTAAAATTTTTGGTAAAATTGCAACTCTGCAGGGGGTAGACATTGAAACAGATACATTAAATTTATATTTGTCTTCCTTCTGTTTATTCATACAGTAAATATATAAATTTTTTGCTGTTATTTTAAAAGAGCCAGTGGTGTGATGGACATTTCAAATGGGCGTACTACAGCATTTGTTTGAAGCTACAGACGTGAACTCTGTGTGTACCTAGGGTCCCATCACATATGTAATTCAGATTCCTACGTTGCCTTCAGATGTATTGCTTGAGTGTGAAATGAGGTGCAGGAAGTGTGTTTGCTTTTGCACTGGTCAAACATCATCTGTTTGTTGGTCCAGACGCTTGACATAGTTTTCCTATTGGACTGCAGCTCCTAAACAGAAAGATTGGTCAGAACTGTATGCTGTCCCGTACTTGTTTGCGTTTCCCTCACTGACGACAAATCAATGGTTTTGCTCAAAAAGTGGGTCTGGCAAAACCCCAAAAAAACGTGGAATCGCGGCCAAAAATCCTGCCTATTGCATGAGCTGCACCATGTATCTCAGCCCCCATGACACCGGTAGCCAAAATCACACCTCCCTAATCCCATACTGATGATGTCCAATGACTGCTGCAAATGTGCTATTACAAAAAATTCAATTTCAAAGAATTTTCCTTTTTTTTTTTTTAAACAAATATTTACAAAATTACAGAAGGGTAGAGGGTGGTATGGTTCATTAACTTCAGCAGTATTACATGAGAAGTGTACAGGGTGATATGGCTGCTTGGCTTCAGCCTTTTTACAGGAGAAGGGTGCAGGGTGGGATGCTTCTTTACTTCAACATTTCTTTGTGAGAAGGGTACAGGGTGATTTGGCTGACTAGCTTCAGCAGTTTGATATGATAAGGTTATAGAGGGGTACAGCTGCTGGTGCTTGTATTTGAATTGTAGTACATTTGGTGTTGGGAAAGTGGAGAAAGAGATATCCACCAAAGTGCTTTCTCCAAGCAGCTACGGCTTCTCACATATATGATTCTGCAGGGGGATCACATATAACCAGTCACCTACAATGCCTCACATTCTCCCCACAATGCATCTGCTGCAGAATTACTGTGCAAATCCATCTCTCCAGGAGAGAGCTGGTGGAACAAAGGCCTCTGATTAGCTTTGTTTTCCATGTTAGCCCTACTGTCTGCATTTTGAGGAGCTTGACTGAGCATTCCAGGGCATTTATGTATTTATACCTGAAAGGGGCTCTTAACATTGTCTCAGTAGGACATGGCCCGAGGGGCTGTGTTTCTCGCAGTGTGAGGCACTTGATTGCCACTGCTCAGAGTGAGGAGATGCTTTGTGTACGTTCAGGCACCGTGCTAAGGTGTATTTAAAGGGAAAGACTGAGCATTGACTTCGTTTTTTCGTTCTTTATTTCTGATTGTCTTACACTTTGGATAATGAGAGCTTAGCTTGGTCCATAAAAATGTCTGTCTCTGTTCTCCTTACTGTCATGCTGGCTAGCAGTTTGCGTCCTGGTTCAACCTGTTTTTCACCTGCTACATTTCAGTTTTTTCTGGTTAGCGCATGGGGACTTGTAGCTGCAGCACCAGTGATTTTCCCCGACCCTGCATCGGTCCATTTGAGAAACAAGAAAAATCCTATCTTCCTTTTTGCTCCCTCGGTATGGCTCAGGGCGTTAACACTCAGAAACGACACTCAGCAGAATTAACACTTGGAAATTTCACTCAGCAGAAATTATGCACCCCCTTTCTGTTCCTACCGGCTGAGTGCCCTGTGGTTATGATGCACCAGATGTCCAGCCAGCTGCTTGCGGTGCTTATAGTGGTTGTTTGCTCTAGTGTATTAATGGCAGGCATGTCACCCAACCCCCAGTGTGTGTTTTAGTTATGATCTGACTGTGCCCTGTTCTCTCAGCCCGTGATGTGTGTGGAGTCACTGCTGGTGTCCCTTCTTTCTGTTCCTTTGAGTGGTTGGGAAGCTGGTTCATGGTAGCCATGCTAGCTGCCCCCACAGCTCAGGGCTACTGTGTGTTTAAGGGTGATTCTCTCCTTGGCATTGCTGTCTCCTTAATTGTTTTTATCTGTTCCTCCATAGCTCTAGTCTGCTGTGCAAGTTTTAACCACTCTGTTGGAGTCCCCTGGGGCAGACTTTGATAAGTTCTGCCCTTGCCTGATGTGATCACTGCCCTGTGACAACTGTTGCTCATGTTGTTTTGCAGTGGGGGATTCTCCAACTGCCAACACCATGCCACTCTCTAGCAAGGTCTGTCACAGTGCGTGGCCTTCTGCAACTGGACACACTACTCCAGGCTTTAACATCTCTGTGTCATGCTGACAATTACAACCAATCAGTTATGCAGATTTGAACCTAGCATTCTCTGTAAAACAATCTGTTATGTGGAGTCATTTTTTTATTGATTTGCCTCTCATAATTGCATAAGTCAACCAATTCTACCAATATTTTTTCTTTTGAAAGTAATATATCTATGTTTTTGTGTAGCAGTAATCCTTAAAAGGGCAACTATGTGAAAAACCTTAAAGAAAACAAGTTCACACACAAACCAGACACTCTGGGGATGGAGATGTCAGGAACACTCAGTAGCTTGCGTGAAGCACTCTTGTCAGATTTAGAGATACATTTTCCTGGGTCCAGACTGTATCGTCTGTCTCGCATTAAGCTCTCACCCAAAAGACCTGAAGTGGACAGCTGTCCCACAGTTTGAAATACTGCCCCTCTGCCACTGTCTTCCCCTCAAAGAAGACAAGGTTACTCTGGAAACTGATGGCTCGTATTATTTTGTGATGACCCTTCAGCTTCCTCTCAGTGTTGCAGAAGCGGATACACTTAACGTCAACCGGGCAGTTTGCTATTGGATAAAATTAAACATACGTTTATTTGAGCTAATTGTACTGTGACCTTTGTCGAATCCGTCTATGTATTCTTTCTCATCAGTGCTCCATTAGCAGTCATATAGGTGTCTGTTGTTTGTGCAGGAAAGTGGGTTCACTGGCAAATGAGATTAAGAGCCACAGGGCTAGTCAACAAATGTAAGACAATAAAAGATCATCTCAATATTTATTTGCACAACATGATAAAAATCTAAAACAAATACAGGCCTGCACTGCATTCAGTTAAATTCATACACTTTTATCAGTTTGATATGGATCTTTTACCAGCTTCAGTGATCTGGTATAATAATCATTTCAGGCCTTTTTTTAAATAATAAGCATGCCTTTCCAAAATCAATAACAACAGCTAATTTTACATTATTTTGTTTTGAATCATTATAAAAATATAATCTGTATATACAAAAAATTGCATAATATACATAGTATGTTTAACAAACTTGATACAATCAAATGATGACTTACACAAACGTTTCAAAATGTGAATACACAAATATTTAATAAATGTATATATTCTCTTATTTAAAGCCAAAAATTAAATAACTTTAAGCCCCTACAGTCACGAGGCTTTATTTTGATTTCTCACGGAAAATTATAAATTAATATGACGAGTTTGTAAAGCTTTAGGCGTCATTCGTTGGGCACCGCGTCGTGGTAGGCGCATACACGGGTACAGTAATCTCGTCAATTTCCTGTACCCTGACAGGTCGTGGCGGGGAAACCAGTACATAATCGAATTCCCTGTTTAGAACTTTTTCATATACGCTCTGCAAGCCGACAGTTTTGGGTATGTGCGCCTGGTAGTAGTTGTCTCGACGCAAGGTGTCACGCGGCAGGGAGGCTGTCTTGGCGAAGGTGGACAAGTGGCTCTGGGAGGGCGTGGCGTTGGACCTTACGGCCGACGGGCTCCAGCACCGGTCGGAGTGACCGAGGATCTTACACTCGCTCGTGCACGCCCACAAACCTGAAAAGACCAACAAGAAAAGTTGTGTTAGAAAACTACACTGCTAGCACATAATCCGCACACGATTGCTGCACATCGATTTCAGATAAATTAACCGGCGAGGTTCTTTAACAACCCCGCTTCGTGTTGGCACAGCTTATTTTTAATTCACTGAGCTACTGGCCTATGGAATATCAGTACGGTACAATTTCATTGCACTTTCATTTGGAAAAATGGGTCGGTTTCATTTGCTCTTTTACCATGAATATTCAGAACTCACCACTTTGGACGTTGAGCGGTGGACAGTCTTTTTTGATGCCGTCTCCGCTTATGTCAGAGTCGCTGTCGTTGAAGTCACTATCTCCTTTCCCACTGTCCTTTCCGCTGAACTGGGGATCTCTGGCTGAGATGGTTGTATAGGAATTACCCTTCCATATTGTAATTGGTCTGACAGCTTCTTTTCCGTAGCCAGGTAACGTAGAATAACCCTATTGAAAAGAACAAACCATACATTATGAATACACCAGCAGCAACAGTAGCTGGAGAACCCTATACTATACAAGGACAAAGACAAACACAAGTTAGCAAAATACAATGTCACAATAACTGACCTCAAATTTGCCTGCACGGATTTTGTTTTCGGGTTCGTAGACGCACGTAGTTTCGCTGCCATCTTCTGGGTCAGTCTCCGCAGTGTTGGAATTGGCGAACGGGGATTTATTGGAAAACGCGCGAGACTCGAACACGTTGCTGCCACTGTGGCCGGACACGAGCGAGTGGCCATTGTTTTTCGCCTTCTCCAAGTGGGGCATGTCCACCGTGTCCTGGAAGCCACCACTTTTCTTCTGACGTTTGCGCCGATTGCAAGTAGTGGCGATTAGTATGATTGCCAGCAGGAGTAGTGAGCAACTCCCAGCAAGAACCACAATGATAACAATTGACGTGTCCCAGTGAATTGGCCCTTCCTCGGCATTTTGTCTAACCACGGTGCGGTCGCTGGGGGGAGCCCCAGCAACGAGAGTGAAACGGATAGTTGCTGTGGAAGTCAGTGAAGGTCTCCCGTTGTCATTGACAGTGATGTAGATTTTCAGGCTTTCGTTAACGTCGTAGTTCAGTTCACGATTCAGGCGGATCTCCCCTGTGGCTCTGTTGATGGAGAACACCGAAGCCTCCCCTTTGATAATTTTGTAGGACATCTCCGCATTTACACCGTCGTCAGCATCTATTGCCTTTATCTGGGTTATAATATAACCTGAAGGCGAATCTTTTGGTAGAAGGATTTCAGCAGATCCATTATTGAGCAGGGGTTGCGTGATGGAAGGTGCGTTGTCATTCTGATCAACTATTTTTAGATTGATGGCTGCACTACTGTGGAGCTGCGGCGACCCCCCGTCGCTCGCCTGGATTCTGAGCTCCAGGTGTTTCATGACTTCGTAATTGAAACTTCTCAGGGCATATATCGAACCTGTAGCCGGATCTAGAGACACAAAAGTCGATACAGGAGAACCCATAATGTAAGAGTCTAAAAGCCTGTAGCTGACTTTACCATTGTGCCCCAAATCAAGGTCCCGTGCCACTACGGTGGTGATATACGCGCCTGGCGCATTGTTTTCCACCACGGAAACTTCATACACTGGCTTGCTGAACAGAGGGGCGTTGTCGTTCTCGTCGCTCAGCCTAATGGTGTATTGGGTGATGGTTCTGAACGGAGGGGAGCCCAAATCTTCGGCAACCACTGTCAAGTTATATTCGGCTATCTTTTCTCTGTCCAGTGATGCCGTGGTGACAATCATGTAACTGTCCTCGTAAGCCTGCTGAAGTTTGAAATGGTCGTGCCCGTACAGGGTGCAATGAACCTGCCCATTCTCTCCGGAGTCTCTGTCCGAGGTGCTGATCAGCGCCACAAAACTGTCTTTTGCCGCTGCTTCTGTAATGTATGCAATCCCCGCCGTGATGGAAGTCATGGGCGTAATACTGATTTCTGGGGCATTGTCGTTCACGTCTTGGACGTGAATAACTATTTTACACATTGAGGGTGTCGGATTGGGACCCAAATCGTACGCTTGTACGTCTAATTCGTAGGTTTTCTTGTTCTCGAAATCGATTGGGCTCTGGAGCGTTAAGCGCCCGGATTTTCGGTCGACTTTAAAAAGTTGCCTGATTTCAACAGATACCTGATTTCCGAACCCGTACACAACTTCACCGTTTAAACCCTCATCAGGATCGACGGCATTTAAGTCCAATAGCAGGAATCCAACAGGCGCGTCTTCGAGTATGTCTACCGAAAAATTGTTCTGATCAAAAACTGGACTGTTGTCATTGAAGTCTTTCACCTTCACATTTATCCTGGTGGTGCCAGACCTGGACGGATTCCCGCCGTCGGTAGCAGCAAGCTCCAACACATAAGACGACTGTGTCTCTCTGTCCAGCTGTTTCATTAGCACCAGCTCCGCAGATTTAACCCCATCCGCACTGATTAGCACATCAATGGTAAAATGGCTATTGACTGAAATTTGGTAGCTTTGGATGTAGTTTGTGCCAACGTCCTCGTCCACAGCAACGTCCAAGGGAATTCTGGAACCCACCGCGGCATTTTCTGAAATCTCCAGTGTCGATTCCTTGTTAGGGAACTCCGGAGAGTTGTCATTGATGTCCTTGACCTCCACTTCGACGTGGATCAATTTGAACTGTTCTTTGGAAAAGCTGACAACGTCGAAGGCGATGAGACACTGAGGAGTGTGCTTGCAGATCCGCTCCCTGTCGATTCTTTCACCGATGGTGAGCTGCCCGTCGCTCTCTCTCAGTCTGATAAAGGAAGCGTTTGACTGTTTCATCATCCGAAAATTGGTCTTGGTGCCCATGGAAGGATTTAAGGACATGTCCTTGGCAAGGATTCCGATAACAGTGTCAAGAGCATCTTCTTCGTAGGTCTGGTATTTCACCGTCTTACCCTCAGAGAAAGTGGGTAAAACAGCCAAAGTGTGCAACAAAGTGAAAACGAGCATCCACCTATGCCAGACAGTTAAAAAACCTCGCATTCTTTTGGAGCCCATAATAGTTGGTTAACTAATTTAAACCACTTCACTTCGCTGAACTGTTTATTAAAACAAAGAACTTGTCAAGATTAATTTGTCTCTACTCGGCACGTCAGGTTGTCTGAAGCTGGTATTAATGTTGCTGTGTAAGGCGCGCGCATGCACTACTGGTTTTCTGAAGCCTTTCACGCGACTCCAGAAACTGCAGTGGCGGGGAGGTTTATAGAGAGCCGCATGCAAATGAGATGAAGTGTGACCAATCCCCTGCTTTGAAATTAAAAATGGGACTTTTAAAAGACCTCTAAGCCTATTTGGAAATTCCTTGAATGTGCAAAGAACTTGGCACCGAAATTAAAATGCAGTGCCTGTTTTCAGATTGTATTTTGCTTGCTTTTGCCTCTCCTACTATGCTGTAGGGTACCGCAAATATGACCGAATAAATATTTGTGATGTCCTAGCCCGTTGAAGAATCATAATGATGACTTTTATGACGATAATTATACGTATTATTAATAGTAGTAGGCTATAATAGATGATGATAATGAATACTACTAGCCTACTACTTTACTACTACTACTACTACTCGTAATAATAATAATAATAATAATGACGGTTATTATGATAATAATGAGATCCTTAGCCTACCGTTTACCAATTTTAGAAGTAGTAGAATATATACGTGTTTATTTGCGTGTGTGCTTCCTTGTTTCTTGTAATTAATCTCCTAAAACTGTACTGATATTTTATTTTCCCTGGTGTCTTGTAATCCAATAAAGGCTTACGTTTTGAAAATTATTTTATCAGTTTAAAATTGATTTATTCAAATCATGCTTGAATGTTTTACTCACGCGATAGCATGATGAGATCTATAATTTGCTTTAGAGATTTTTGTTGTTGGATCGTTTTAACATGCATGTCACTGATTATGCGGCTTCTCTCTAACCTTCCCCGCTAGCAGGTGAAGAACCCCCGTTTCAAATAGGATTTGGTTTAAGCGCCGGGAGATTTAGACGGATTTCTATAGTCAGATTATATCAAAGGCTTATGAACCCCTCGTTAGCAGTAAAGATATAATAGCATAGTGGGGTATCCCATTGGAACCATCAACGTCTGTATTATTCCAGCATGGCAGTCTATAGGGAAAGGAACTTTCAACTGTTTCTACGGAGGCCTGCGCCTAAGTTGAATATAATGAGCGCGCGCCACATGCAGCCATTGTGCCGCCTCATTCAGCACCAATCACTGCCATAACTCTTTCTCTAAACGACGATGAGTGCTGAATTGCACGGGACTGTGGAACCCATATTAAAATACATTTAGGGATCGAGCAAGCCCGTCACGGCTATTTAAAGGATTTTCTCTTTTTGTTTCCTTGAGACCTTTCTGAGAAGCTACACTTGCCGCCCCAACAGAAGGGCCGGGGCTTAAGCTGGCATGAACCAATGGCAAAGGAACCATCTGCCCCCCAGACCAAGGCGAGACAGTGGATGTGTTAAAACAATCCGAAAGTGAAAGGACAAGGTACCGCGATCAAGGCACACTGTGCAGCTTGGAATCTGAAAATAGATATTTGATGTTTGTATTGTCAAACACCAGAGACTCCAGACTGCCCTTGGCTATTGTCTGTAATGACATAGCCACCGAGTCTCGATGAGGAAAAATGCTTCGGGTGCATTTAAGGGGAATGGGGGTTGTGGCTATCCACATTTTGCATAGACCTGTACACATACATCCAATAAAATGCATTGTGTTTTCGGAGAAGTCTATACATTTTTTATTCACTAATTTCTCTCCTCCATAGTGCGGCTCGAGAAATACGATGGTAATCTACATTTGTGGTGCGTATTGAGATCCAGATTCTTTGAAAAAGATTGCTATCAGAATCGTATTACCGAGTGTTGAATCTCCACTGGACGGATTATGTTACTTGTGGGAGATCTCGTGCTTTTAAGATCTCTTTAGAATGCCAGACAGACTTTCTCCAACTGAGCTGCCTTTTGTGAACAGTCTTTAGAACTTCAACATGCATCTATTCTCTCACGTGATTGTTGTGTCAATCTTGCCGTCTGCACGCGAGTTCTACAATGATGGAATTAGACCAGGCCACGAAATCCATCTTTTATTCCCAAAGAATATTTGCATTTTCTTAAAAAAAACGAAAGGAAAAACGGAGTTCGGGGAGCCGGACATTGTGCCCGCATTTGTTCACGAGATTGCCGGGCTGTTGTTGTCTAAGTTGCTCGTATGAGTCGTTCTTTTGAAGGGGCTTATTGCTTTTTGTATGGTAACGAAGTGATTTACCCCTTTGTTACTCAAATAAACGGTGAGAGGGAGAGAGTGGGGGGGGGGGGGGGGGGGGGGGGGCTTAAACCCCCCGATTCCTGAGTTGATGCGGGCGGCATCTATATGAGATCCCCACGACTTCCTAAGAATCTTGTGAAACCCAGGCAACCTTTTCATACTTTACTCGCGTGCCATTACACTATCAGCTAATTGCCCCTTAACACAATTTATGGCTCTAAGTTGGGGCACCTTTAGTGATTACGCTTCTTGGCACACTTTAAAGAAGAACTCATATCATGCCCATGTGAGTTGCTAAATACTAAGTGTGAATCAATAAAGACCCCGCAATTACCCTGTACTAGCCTAATGGTTTATTTTTTAAGTTAATATTTTGCAAAATAATAATAATGGGCCTACTAATCTTTTTTAAATCTGTTGAAATAATAAATAATATTAAGGAGGTTAAGGTATTACACACATGCGCATTGGTGAGACAGGGATTTAACATAAAGTAGAACCATCAAATAACGCATCATAATGGCCGTACTGATCCATTATGATTCGTTATTTGATGGTCCTCTCCTTATTAATCTTTGAAGGTGCCGCACAAATCAGTCAGAACGTCATGCTTCATTACGTTTGCAGCATATCGCAACATATATATACATGTCTGTGTGTGTGTGTGTGTGTGTGTGCGCGCGTGTGTATGCTTATATGGTCTAGTCCTTGGAAGAATCCAAAAAAGTGCCAGGACTAAAGTTGGTAAAAGGGAGGAGAGTAACTTCTGACTTGCTATAACCCTATTGCATTTAGCAAGCTAACTTTTTTATTAGGCTGCAGATTCTTCTGCTCCTGCCATCTGCCACCGAAAAGTGAAACGAAGCGTGGAATATCTGGATAGACCCAATTAGAAAACAAAATGGTTAACAACTCATGAATACAACTTTTAAACGGCAAGTAAAGGGGGTAGAACCACGAGCTTGGAATATCCTAAGAAATCTGTCCCGAACCACGCCCTCTTTTCTTCCAGTTCATTTCCAGCATTATCCAAAGAGACGGGAGCTTTGTGCCCTTACCGCAGCAATCTGTGCTGCCCACCCCGCCAGATTTCTAATGATTTTCCAATGATGATTTAAGAGTCTTTGTCGTCCTCGATTCTTTCATTTCTTCGCGGCCTTTTGAATATTATCGCCTTTTGTCTGATGCTCGCCTCATCGACTTCATTGCTATACGGCGTTTGTGTGAAAAATCCAACCAGGTCACGAGAGAACACATTAAGGCTCACAAGTTAAACAGAATAAAAGAATGATAATGCGTCAGAGGGATCAGGGTCAGGACTGCAGCCCTTGGCAATAAATTAAAGGCTGGCAGTATAGCACGGTGTAATAGCCTGATTATGCCACTGGCTGTCAAAATGCACCCTATCTCCTCAGAGTTTTTTCTTCAACATTTAAAGGCAAAGTCTATTTGCAACAGTAAATTGTGAACCTCGTGTAGTAATAGAGAATATTTGTCTACATTAACCGAATTGGTTGCACTTTTATATGCGGTTCTTAAGTCGAATCTGAAGTCTCAGTTGGTACTAGGCCTACACCATATTAGCTTAGATTGTGTTACATTGTGTCGAGTTTGTTCGGCCTTTGCTTGAGTGCGTAGGTGGTTGTGGTGGTGGTGGGGCGAGGTGGCACAATATCTCAGTTTAAAGGGTTAAGAGAAGCAATGGTCTTTGTTTGGTGTTAGGGGTTCTTAACTCTTACTAGTGTTAACAAAGGCAGGCTCTGTGGGTATTCAGATGACGTCGCGTGCCTTTGCGTCAATCACACTAGGCTCGCGTGTCTTTCTGTGCTCTGATGAGTGTCTCATCGGTTCTTCACAGTAAATCTCCCAGCGCCCCACTGGGGCCCAAAAAGAGGATAGCGACAACGAACATCGTTCAAACGCTGCGCCCTGAACACGGCGAACACACGTAACAGAGATTAATAGCAACATATTGTGCTTCAGAAATCCGAATGCCGAACACGTAATGCGTAGGCCTACATGTCGCTATGTTTCTTTAGTTACGGCTGTATAGGTAATGTCTGGTCCGAATATCATCAAAACACCCCCCTCGCACACACTTGTATAATAGTATATGTTTTGCAAATTAATGAAGCACGAATCTGTGTGTGCATGAAAATGTGTTCGCGCAAGATAACGAGGCTGCGCATTTGCGGATTGCATCATCTCCTCTTCGTTTATATTATTATAAAGGGCTTTAGGATTCCAGACATCTATGTAAAAACATTTTTGATTATGCACATTATCTAGGCATTTCCCTGATATTTCAAGAAACTCAAGAAACTCTTCAGATATAGGCATTTAGAAATTGCAGTGTGTGTTCAGAGTCACGTGTTAAACATTTAATATATCATTCCCTCAGAACGTCAGAAAACATATCCTGTGATACAAGAAACATATCTGTGATATCAAAACATAACGCGGGATCATTGTGCACTCTGACATTCTTCTGTGCTGGTTTGTGCAGTCAATAAGTCTCCCTGGGATGAAAGTAAATACAGTGAAATAATTAACAAAATGAAACTCTTAGAAGATACAAAGTAAATTTACTGATTTTCATAATCAATATTTAAAGACTTGGCCCTGATTGTTTATTTGCGTATGTGAGATTATATAGGGAAGCTATTCAGACACACTTATGAAAATATGTTTTTAAAATACTCGCTATGAAATCCCAAAAGAGACTTGAGCCCAGAGGCAGTGTGTGCTATTTTTGGTGAGAGAAGAGCTCTCAGATGATTAATTTACTGTTAACTCAAAAGTAATGTGAAACAGTACCTGTGTGCTCACATTAACACAGCATGTTGGCACATTGTGTGTGTGTGTGTGTGTGTGTGTTTGGGTGTGTGTGTGTGTGTGTTTGTGTCCATCTTGGGGTTTAAGTCTATTGGAAAAGTTAAATTCAGAAGAAGGACATACCACGTGTATGAATATTATATTTTATTGATTCTACCACTATGAGACAGTAAACAGGCTGAATGTTTATCATCTTGGATGAGAGCCATTTCCCAGTGTTGAGTGCAACTCTTTGAGAGCCCCCCTATTCTCACAATAAAAAGTACACAAATAATGTCAGACAAGAGAAGAAAAATTAAAAATACAGAAAGGAAGAGAGGATCAGTATCTACTATTCCTCAAAGAGTTGAGACAAAGGAAGCTGCTGATGGAAAATCCAGCTATTTGAGCCTTGGCAGAAGCCCCCAAGGAACTGTTGTTGTGTTAATCCTCGTGCAATCGGCCTATTTCTTCGAATGGATTCTGCTTTTGTTTTAAAACTGTCACACATGGCAACATTATGACTACCAGCAGCGAGTCTGCTCCATGTAAAAGGGATTTGAAGGCACGTTTCATCTCAAGCCTGTGCATCAGATAGGAACAGAAACTTTTCCTTCTTTGTTCCTGAAGAAAGAGGGAAAAAAGTTTTTTTTGCAGGGCAGGAAGCTGGATGTCGGAGCTGAGAGGATCTGATGAACAATCAGTGCAGAAATGCAAGTTTGTTTTTGTACGAAGTAGTATGGGAGCTGATTAGTAGCAAAAACAAATGGAAAAACAACACAAATGCACAAAGGCAAAAGGTAAATCTGAAAAATGGATGCCACCTTGTGCTGTGCCTCTGTTGTGTGCGGATCTGGAGTGCTTTGCACTGTGTCTGGATTTTGTGCCAATATTCAAAACCTGCTCCAAAAAAAGAGAAATCATACCAGTGTCTGTGATGTTCCCACTGGTTTTGCCATATGCTCTGTTCATGAAATCTGAGTTGTTTTAGTCAGCGCAGCTTTTTGGTTTTGCTGGATCTGCACCAGTCTACTTGTTGCTATTTACCGGTGACATGCCGAATCCTCCCGAAAACAGGATTTTTGTCACTCCCAGAAAATAAGGCGTCCAGCAATCAGGCTAATCTTGCAAAATCCATTTCATTCCAAATGAATGAATGAATGGCTACATTATGGGACAATTCTGTATACTGTGATTAACTGACTGGTTAATGGATTTCATGTATTGGGTTGAGAGAACAAAGACATGAAGGCTTTTACTAATGAACAATGATTCCATGGAGTATAGTGTCTGCTATGGAGCCTGTATTTGGCCACAGGTTCATCCCGGATTTGAAACACGAGATGAAACATCAGCTGTGATATTCGGAGTGTCCATTAATACATTCGGATCATGTGCCCTCAGTCACACCTTCAAGCGGAGAAATCAATTTCAGTATTGTTCTAATGATTAACATGGATCAATGCCTTAAGCTCAGAGTACAAACCACAGAAGCAGTGTGAAAGCCTGCTTCTTTAATTTCCAAACTCTTATTTAAATGATCAATTGCCAGCTGGTTAACCAGTTAAGTTCTCAAGAAAGCTCCGTTGCTCTTTCATATGAGGGAATCAAAGTAACTCTTTTGGAAATTATACCAAGTGACAGTATATACTTTGTAGACAGCAAGTATTTTGAATGATTGTAGTTAGTAATGGATTATGTTAATAGTGATAAATAGTAGCTGTCCAACAATCACCATGAAAAGCTAAAATGATCCTTCATGCAAACTACTGCAATGTATTATTACAGTGCAAACACAAGTGCAAAAATGAGGGATTATAGTGTACTAATTCCCAAGAGGGGAAAATATAATCCCCAAACAGCCTTCAAGTAATTGAGCTGTAGTCTGTAAAGAGGGCTGTATTATGCATATTGGATTGATTATGTGATTGACTGAGTAATTGATTCGTTGATTGATTGACAGGAAGATTCCCATTGGAGTAAAACATTGAGTGCGGACACCTGGTTACTGAAACCCAACATCTGCCTGTGTGAAACAAGATCTTGAAGAACCAAAATGGCAACTAGCTGAACCTCAATCTAACAAAGAAAGTGTGGAAGCAGGCAAGTGTATGTATTGATTTCTTTACCTGGCTTCGCTGAAAAGATAAGCATTCATGAATTTGAGGAACCATAATTTAGGTGAAGTACAGCTAAAGCCTACATATATTACCGTAATACAAATAGACATGATTACACTATACAGCCATGCCCATTCTCTGCAACTTTTCTACTTTTTGCTTTTTTTCTCTTTTGCTTTTTTGGGGTAAAGCATTGATGGGGTTAACAGCAGCCACAAGAAGTAGCCAGTATACAAGAAGTAGCATGTAGGCTGCACAAACCCCAGACCATGCAAGGAGTGACCTGTTCAGTGCTGCTAGGGTGACCGTTGGAATCAGTGTGAGATGCAAAGCAGGTGACCAGTTCAGACCAAGGCTTTCAGTCTGCATTTAAAAATGGCTAACAATTCTTGATGTTATGATGCTGAGAGGTATGACTTGAGATAAAGCAACTGCTCTGTATGAGTGAACTTTTTCTAATGTGAACCATAACACAATTTAAAATACGACATAAAACCAATAAGCTATATACAACCATAATAACTATAGAACCTGCAACACAAACGTCTTAAAACAAAATATATTTATAATGCAAAACTGGATAGCTAATATCTTATTTACTGGGATAACGAATTGGGCTAGGTCTCCATAGAAATGACTGCTAGCTAAATAATGGAAATGTAATCAAAGAATAGACTGTACGGAGAAAGGCCATTTTATGGCAGATGGCTTCACATCTCGCGCACACGTTAAACATCTCATAACCTCCTGCAGATGTTTGAATCCATTTGAAGAGGGAGCAGGAAATCAGTAATATGCCGTAACCGAATTGTCAAAAGGGAGGACAATTAACCTCTTTTTATTGCCGCCGCTTATGGCGTCGTGTCACTCTTTGCCACTTAAATTGTCAGTAATTGTGAACTGAGATGAAAGGCCGCACGCGGTGTTATTATAATGGGAGGCTTAAACACTTAAAGAATAAGGCCACATTATGCAGCAAAGTGGACAGTGATATATGATGTCCTTTCACATCAACTTCATACCGCGCGGTTGAACTATTCCACAACTTATTTTATTCGAAACGGCTCATGAAGGTGACATTGAAATAGCCAGAAAATGTGTGTCCCGTGCACATCATCCAAGTAGCCTGTATCAATACGTTTTAATGTGAAATGTGTCGCGTTACACTGAGGCATTTAACGGAACACAACATAACATTTGGCAATTTTGATAGTTAAGAGGGTAGCCTACGGTTTGTCCCAAAACACTTGAGCATTCAAGCCTGCAGAAACAGATATCAGATCAAATTAACCCCTTCATAAGAAAAGCAGGTTGCATTTCCATCAGTGGTAGCTTGACCAAGATGCTGCTCAGCCTAAACTTTAATTGAGCTGGAACTTTTACATTTTAGCTTCGACTACTCCTAGGGCAGATGCAAGCCTGCGGGGTGGAATTAAAGTTCGCTACAAGAGACAGGTGAAAATTTAGGTTGATAATGAGCCAAGACTAAATCGATAAAGACACAGTTATATATGACTCTAGTTTGTTTTATACAAAGGGTATCATGGTGTGTTCGCAGTGCCAGAGGCTGGATAGTAGGTGGACACAGCACGGGGTTCATTGTTCCTAAATCACCCGTAGCCGGTGCATGTGACTAAGAAAGTGACTCGAAAACTCATTAGCAACTCTGGCGCTGAAAGTTATTTATGCCGTCAGAAATAAGGAGATGAAATGTATAGAACACTGTTTAGGAAAGCATTTAGTTTGAAAGGCTACAAACAAAACATTTACAGCTAGATTGTCCCCTGTGATTAAGCACCGTTTAGCGCTGAATAGAATATTAATTGAATTATTGGCTATTGCAGACCTTCGTCCCTGTATTAAACGAGCAAATGAACTGCGTGACAATTTAATGTTACTTTCAGTCTAAAACACAGAGTACCATCTCCCCACACTCTATTTATTAAACCTCGGTGGAATTTTCCGAGGTCATGTAATTCACCTTGATACCCGGATAAGAGTAAACAACAATAGCAGTGTGCAGTGGGTAAGTAGAAAGAGACATTTATTGGTTTAATGTCGGAAATGGGCTCGCATATTTCTTTAGCTCGAAATTCCAGTCAGACATAATTAAAATGTTGGAAAGAACATAAAATAAAGAAAGTATCTACAAAGTTCACAGTGTGGCATTACTCATAAAAGTATCAAATGAGCTAGAGACAGAAAAAAAATCCCTGCAAATTAAGCTATTGCTTCTCTGAAATATAACAGATGGGACAAGTAAACACCGTCATCATTTGGTGCTCCTCGCTACAGGGGTTAAAGATGTGATAATTGCGCGCATTCTTCTGCTAAGGGAAATATGGCATCCAAGGCACGCGAGTTAGCGAGGAGTGGGTTGTTAAAAGGATGGCGCATTTTACAAAGAGGCAGAAGATTATGCAAATTGACCCTGAAAGACATCGCGGTAATACCTCATGCGGAGTAAATTTGCCACCTACGTGCTCACAGCCACAAAAGTGCAATCTGTTCATCAAACATGAGAGCATTATTTATTTTTCAGAGCCGGGCACATAGTAACAGTGTTTATTCGTCAAACATAAATAATTTGACATTTTTACACTCTGAACAGAAGGCCGACCATGTCGCTTATTTATGCATTTAATTCATTCTGATTTTATTTTTTTTGCTTTATGTTGAGTAGCAAACTGTTTTGCCTTCGACTAAGACATTGTTGAAGAAATGAAGTCCATATTACTTGACCACAAAGAGTGGCCTACTTTATGTTTGCAGAAAGAATATAAATTACCCGAAAATGATATTCTCAACGCCTGTCAGATTTTAATTAGGAAAGGCTGGTTTGCGATTTAAAAGAGTCTGTATCTTAGAAGACATTATTAGTATACCCCTAAGTGAAGAAATATTGCTCTTTATGTTAAAAATACATGAAATATATAATTTAGGAAAATGCCCATGAGCTTTCCAGTGTACTGTGATAGGCGGCTTCGCATTTGACGCTATTTCTTCGTAGGCCTATTTGGTAGTTTCAGGCTAGCCTGTATCTCTGCATGTTTTTTAACTAAATTTTAAAGGCTAGACTGATGTCTGCAGCTGCTTTATTAAAAAAAAGTCCAGTCATCTTGTATATGGAAAAGCTGTACCCCTGATAGCACTCTTGGTTCTACAGAGAGTATTCATATTTCATAGTAATAATGTGTCTACCTCAGGTAGAATCCAAACTTAAAAATAAAAAATAAAAAAAAACAGACAGCATAACTTTAGGCAAACAGTTTTTTTTTTTTTTTTTTGCTTTTGGTGACAGTTGCTTGAAGCCTAAATCTATCTAGTGAAGTATTCTATTGAATATTTCTTTTGCTTTCTCCACCTCTAATCTCTCCTAAAAGAAGTTGCAATACAGAACCAAGTGATGGTTTACTGTTGCCATTGTGTACTGGTTTCCAGTATAGTGTTTTCATTGGCTATACAGCTTTACTGATGCTGTTATGGGGTGGTGCTTCTAAGTTCCATCATTGCTGTGAACCAATCAAAAGACTTTGCTGTCCGCAGCAAAAGTCTTCTGTCTGGTTCAAATCAGTGAGTCATTGAACAGACCATTGCAGCTCCCCCCATTTAGGGGTCAGGGTGCCTCACTTTTTCATCCCAAGTTTTAATACATTGACACATGAATTTGTCATCCCAGGGCTTCAAGCAACCAGGCAGTGACATTTTCAGAAGAAAAGTACAGTACTGCCCTGTATTCACAATAGTGCAGTGTTTATTTGTAATTCTGACATTTCCTCCTGATGAATGTAGCTGTGTGAATCTGCGCCCAGCAAGCTGTGCTGAATTTAGCACTTAATTGCTTTTTCCACCATTGTGGTGGAATCAGGCCTACGACTTTGGGCATAGACCTGCCCATGTTTTCTTTATAGCCAAGTGCAAACCAAACATTGGCACCACAACCTATCTGGTCCTGGCATGCTTACAAGTAGCCATTGGAGGAGATTGCAAACAGTATGATGGAATCATGCCATCCAACACCAAAGCCTTTGGCCGGGAGAAAACATAGCCTCAGTTGTCAGGCTTACAACCTTATGGTACTGTGAGCCTGAACAGGTTGGCATTCTGATGCAAGTTTGGCTAAATTCTACGGCTATGCTTTGCTAATAAACCCAAGGTCTTGTTTTGACAAGTCATGATCTTGTGTAGGTGGAGCTCCATTTGGAGGAGGTGATTTAAGCCAACTCAACCATTGACCTTTAATGTAATACTGGCTAAAACTTGGTAGAGCCAAACAGATTGCTAGAAACTAATCACGCAAAAATGTAATTTCCCTTTCCAGAACTTTGAGAGAGAGGAGTCTGGGGAAGTTTTTGGTCTGTGTTTTTTCATCTTTTGTTCACATTGGTGCCATTTCTGACTAGGGTCTATGCCATCTAGTACTGCTCCTCTGTTATATGTGCCAGTGCTTGTAAGTTGCTCTAGTAAGAGTGTCTGGTTAGTGCCTAAATGTAAATATAAATGTAATTCTGTAATATCCACTGATTTGGTCGATTTGGTCTGATTTAGGTAGCAGCTATGTAAATTGCAGCTTTCCAGTGCAGGAGCTGTGTAGCTCAGCTGGCGAATGGCAGAGCAGAAAGAATCATGCATGCATCAGAGCACACTTGTGCACCTCTGATTGGCTGAGAATGTTGCAGTGATGCGACAGGGCATACAGCTCTGGATGTAAAGACCAAATTTGTGAAGAATAGAAGAAAAATGAATTAAAAGTTGTTTTTCAGAAGTAGAAAAACAGCAGCTACCCCAGAGAGCCATGTCAACAAGGTTGTCCAGCAACAGTCTAGCATCGCTCAGCTCAGCATGGTCCCTGGACAAGGGATCAGAAAATGGCTGCCCAGCACTGCGTTCAACAGAAAGTTGCCATCTCCAGTGGATCGGGTGAGTGGGAGTCTGAGATTATTAGCGTTCCCTTGCTCTGTTTTGCCTCTGAGGGAGAAGCCAGCAGGTTCCGGCAGCTGCCTGCGATTCTTTGTTCATTTCTGTGACAGAACACCTGTTGGGTGTGTAGCAGAGAGGCATGTGGATGATTTTGAGGCGGCAGGCGCTATTTTTACTATCGGCTCAATGAGAGCTACGGTGCATTCCTCAGTCTAATTGAGAGTCTACGCTACGCCGTCCTCCAAATAAGAATGATGCAGAACCGTCCCTGATAAGCTCTGGAAACAAGCCCATCTCTGAGGCATATTGATTCTTGTCAGATAGCAAGAAGCAAGCATTTGCATATCAATACAAGTAAACAAGAAGGATGCCATGAATTTTGTGGTTTTATAAGATATTCTAGTTCTGTTCCTCTTACTGTTATAAAAAAAAATTACCAAAAATAATCGTCTTCATTTAGTAAAATTTTTGATGTTTGACTTGAATAAGTCACAGCTTCTCTCTCCATCCTGTGGAACATACTGGATTTCTGCCTCCAAGTAAGCTCAGGCCCTGATTCTATTTGACTTTTTCAAACTTCATTTCAACTGAGGGATGCATTAATCTGCCATTTCCACTGCTTGTTTAGTCGGCTCTGGATGAGGCATTTTTTCCATTTTTGGAAAGACTCAGGTATGTGACATTGCTATAGCGAGCAAACATATTGGGAAAGGTCGATCGATTTACTCCCAAGGGTCACTGCAAATCTAGAAGACACAGGTGGATAAGATTGAGAGACTGACCTGATAAAGCATGGTATAATTTGGCAGGGTTTGCAGTGGGGTCCAGGACACAGATCCTGTAACACCAAACTTGACTCAGTGACATACAGTGGCCCACAACAGACTGCCGTTAGTCAGCCAGAATATCACAGGGTGACACTCCAGTTTTCTGCCAGCAAGCAATTGTGACAAGGTGAAGATCCGCCATAAAAAGAATTTAAAATAGTTGGTGAATGGTTCTAGGAAAACATCTGTAGTGCCAATTTTCAAAACCATGGCAAATTGACCACTGGCAGCCTGATAATTGCTTGCTTGCATGGTAGCTGGATGGTCAATATAATTATTCTTCCACTTTCTCATGTTCCTCCAGATGTTTTTCTGTGCTGTCAATGATGAGTCCATCATGCATCCTGTTAGTGGAGATGCTGTGTGGCGGCGCTTCAGTGGCCTTTCTTATACTCAGATTTGATGGTTGCTGTGAATTCATCACTTTTCTTGCTGACACAGATCTGAATACCTTTGCGCATTAACATTAATATTTAAATGCAGACCAGGTTTAGTGCCATGCAGATTTCTAGGCCAGCAACCTGCCTTCAGCTGAATGCACACATTTTACATCAATACTTAATGGCAAAGAGCGCCGATCTCTCATACCCGCCCCGTCAAACCACATATGTTCACCAGCTACAGTTAATATCACAGACTATCTGTCCCATTTCACTTTGAAATGGTAGTGGCAAATTCATAATAAATTAATGCAAGGGGAAAAGCTTTGAAACAACAACGTTTTTCTGCATTTATGCAATGGTTGGTACTCACCGAGTTTTATATTTTTGATACAGAGTAGGTGTGAAGATGTGGTACTTCATCTGCATTCAATTTACAAAGGCATTAGTCTGTGCCTGATTATAGAGGTGTCAGCAAGAATGTGCAGACACAATTTCATTACCATTCCAAATAGCCATGTTTTATATAATACACACTACATGGCCAAAAGTATGTGGACACGACATCCAACATCTCGTCCAAAATTATGGGCATTAATATGGAGATGGTGTGCCCTTTTCTGCTATAACAGCCTCCACTCTTCTGGGAAGGCTTTATACTCGATGTTGGGGCATTGCTGAAAGGATTTGCTTCCATTCAGCCAGAAGAGCATTAGTGAGGTCAGGCACTGATTGGGCATGTCGCAGTTGGCTTTCCAATTGATCCCAAAGGTGTTGGATAGGGTTAAAGTCAGGGCTCTGTGCAGGCCAGTCAAGTTCTTCCACACTGTTCTTGACAAAAACATTTTTATATAGACCTTGCTGTGTCCCCGGCTCATTGTCCTGCTGAAAAAGGAAAGGGCCTTCCCCAAACTTCCCCCACAGAATTGTCTTGTTTGCTGCAGCATTAAGGTTTGCCTTCACTGGAACTAAGGGGCCAAGCCCAAACCATGAAAAACAGCCCCTTTTAGTCATGTAGTCCATATACTTTTAGTCCTATGGTGTTTACGAGCTGGACTATGTGAAGGATGTATTTCCCTGTTTGATGTTAATGGGAGACGTCACTGATAGTTGTGAATGGAAATGAGCTGCCGTGCCCAGCCTGTTTGAAAACCCTGTCGCACTGCCGTTGGGTTTCCCCAGAGCGGGCGGCTACATGCGCTCCTGCTGGGTCACACGCAGGCCCATCTGTGCTTCTTATTCCAGTTAGTTTGGAAAAAAAAAGAACTAACTCAATATCAGGGCCAGACCTGTGTTCAAATATGGGTCAGAATTATTCTGACTCTTTTTCATGCTTGTTACATTTGAAAAATGCTCAGACAGATCCCCTGAGAAATGATTTTGGAAATCTGCTGGAATTTTCCTGGTGTCTACGGGGTAACTGATGACTGTTTATTGAAGTATTTCTCATAAAGTGACTGACCCAGGTCTGGCCAGTTCTCCTTCTGCAGTGCGCTGTCAGTCAGACCCTGAGCCCCAGTTCCCTTCTCACTTTGAGCGGGAAAGGGGAAGCAGGCCTTTCTTTTCCTCTTTATTCAGTATGGGTTTGGGCACGTGAGGGAGGGGGGAGGAGAGCACACAAAGAGGAAGGGGATTGGGAAGGGGGTGGGGGGATATAGAAAGCTGACAGAAGAGAGCTGGGAGAGCACTCCAGCCCAGAAGAAAGCTGGAGCCCTAAAGTTTCTCCCCATATTTGCCCCGGATGAATGGGCTTTTCAGGGCAAAGGAATGGGAGAGAGGCTCATTCATCAGGTCTGAATACTGAGAGAAAACCTTGTGACTGTGAAGAGGTGTGTGTGTGCATGTGTGTTTGCGTGTGTGTGCATGTGTGTGTCCGTGATTGTGTGCGTGCGTGCATGCATGTGTGTATGTAGAGATGTGTGTGTGTGTGCATTTGTGTGTGTGTATGTGAAAGAGAGAGTGTGTGTCTGTGTTTCCATGTGTGTGCGTGTGAAAAAGAGTGTGTGTCTTTGTTTGCGTGTGTATGTATGTGTGCGTCTGTGTGTACGTGAGTGTATGCGTGTGTTCATGTGTGTGTATGTAGAGGTGTGTGTCTGCATTTGTTTGTGTGTGTGAGAGAGAGAGAGTGTGCGTGTGTTTGCGCGTGTGTGCACTTGTGTGTGCGTCCGTGTGTGAGTGTGAGTGTGTGTGTGTGTGTGTGTAGAGGTGTGTGTGTGTGAGACAGAGTGTGTGTGTGTGTGAGAGTGAGAGCGAGGGAGAAAAGGAGGTATGGGGGTGGGGTGTCTGATTAGACCCTTGGCCAGTTCTGTTCAGGGTTTCTGCCGCACAAACATCAATCCTGCTCTTTTTTCTCTCTCCAAAGCCTTTGAACTACAGGAGACAATTTCTTCACCATAAGCTCCGTTTTAGAAATTCTCTCAGAAATGCATGAACAAATGTGCTATTCAACATTTGAATTCAGCCCTCTTTTTTTCTTCAAAGGCTGATTTTTTGATCAGATAAAAAAATAGTGGATTAGTGAAAAATAGATTTCAGTCTTCTCTGACAGCATTACAAGTCTATTTCTGTATAAATTGACTGGCAACAGCTCATTCGCTTAAAATTTCAGCATGAATCAAAACAAACCCAAACAAACAAAATAAAAAAATAATAGCAAATGGCCGAAAACAAAACTCTTGGAGAGGCAGAAAAACAGCCCCTCGTGCGTGGCTACATAAAAACGGTGAATTTCTTTTATGCTCAGTCCTCCGTCAGCTTCCTCTACCCTGGAGAGAAAACAGGCCCAATTAGGCACGGATAAACAGCATTTTGGAATAAAGCTTTTATAATGCTTAAGTGGTACAAGTGGTGCTCCTTAATTTTTTATGCCTCTTTGAGTATACCTAAGTATTGATGTTAGGCCTCCCCTGGTGGTAGAAGAAAAACACCTGAACAATGAAACGCCATAAATGGCTGGGAGAAAGCAAATGGACTCTGACATCATTCTCGGAGCGTGCAACACGCTTGTGTAAAATTTAAATTCGGTTATTTAGCGAAGGCAAAATGTGCAAAGCGCTCTGGAGTGGGGGCAGATAAACAAAGCATTGGGTATGCATAAGTGCCCACGTTTACCTGCTAAAAGCTTTAGCCCAAGAGAGGGTCCTGGAACGCCGCGGCTAACATCCACCCCCCCAGGGACTCTCTGACTGAGTGGTGGAATGAATGGAGGCGCAGCGCTGTGTTATACTTCATTTATTTATTCCAGCGTATCTGGGTGCTGTGGGGAGACCTGTTCTTTTACTTTATGGTGCATGTCTGACTGAGGCGCACTTAAAGGATAATTAATGAATGAATGAGTAAACATGCTAGAGAGGAGGGGGAATGGGAGGGAGAGAGTGTAATGAGAGAAAAGTTAAGGGAGAAAGGAAGGGACAGAGAGGGGGAGAGAGGGAAACGGAGAAGAAGAATGAAGCTGAGCCATAGATAATGAAAAAAGAGAGTTAGTATGAGAATGTGAGAGAGAGAGAGAGAGTAAGTATTTGTTGTGTGTGCAGGTGTAATTCTGTAGGTATGGTGAAGCTAAGCAGGATGACACTCTGGCTGGTATGCAAGCTCCCAGCCTTGCTGAAAAAGCGTGCATCCTGAGGACACTAACGTAGCATGTGATGGAGTGGCAAATATGGCACTAAATCTGCTGGTCTGTCATACACAATTAAGCACACTCATGGGTGGTGGGGAGATGGGGCCTGTTTGTCATTCCCTTCCAATGAGAGTACGAATGGTGAGATTGTAGGAAATTGTGTTTTTGCAGTTATATGTTGATATTTACTGTATTGAACAAATCCACACTACGGTACAGAAGTGTCCTGACTGAGATGTGATCATATTAACCCTCTGATAATGATGGCATAGTAACAGACATAATATATGTGATATGTCATCACAATTGTTGAGGATTAGGACTAAGATGAGTGCCTAGTGGTACATAAAGCCTAGATCACAGCAAATTATAACAGCAGATGAGGCGAAACTGGCGAGTGTAAAGAAATCTTTGAATGGTACTGGGTAAACGCTACATAGTCCATATAAAATGACAGCTGGCATATTAGATCAAGGGGGTTCTCCCACGATCACTGGGGACAGATTACTCATGAATCTCAAGCAGGGGTGTTAAAGTGTTAAGTTAAGCACATGTCTTTGGCCAGGGTGATGGGACCTGGGACCTGGGATTTTTGGAGGGGGCGGGGTGGGGAGGGGTGTCCGGTCTGTTCAGTTGGGCAGAATGTAAAGATGTAGGGCATTGAAAGCAGCTGCATTCTCAAGAAGCTGGACACACACAAAACCAACAAAAATGTCATAACTGAGAGAGGAAGAAAGCAGTGTGCTCCTAAATCATCATTGGAAAGTCATTAGAAACCTGGCAGAGAGAGGGGCACAGATTGCGAGTAGACGACACAAGAAAAGGCCCTTTTCTCCCCTCTGCACAATGACAGTAATGAACTGGAAGGGAAGGGGCGGGGCCATCCAGCACATTTCCATCATATTGTCCCTGGAGCTCCGCCCCCCTCCCCTGCCCCACCCCCTCTCTCCCGCCCCTCGACATTTATTCGTTACTGTGTTGCGATGTGTTAGAATTTTATTCACGTGTAGTTAACCATTGTCAGAGCGCTGCAACATTTTATCTGTCTGACCCTTACCCCTGGCCATATGTTGATGGAGAGCCTGTTTCTGGAGCCAGTGGGAGTGGGGCATCTGGGCCCAGGCTGTTTCTGTGTACTGTACTGCACAGCTGAACGGTGTTAATTGCTGTCTCGCTTTTAATGTACTTTCTGTTCTCGCTACCCACACCACCCACCCCCGACGGCCTATTTTGAACTTCTGTGCTCTGCGCCCCTGTTCTCCCACCCCTAATCATATCTTTATCCAAATTCAAGGCATGTCCAGCTCAGACAAAGCAAACTGCAACCCTTCAGAATACAGAGAGAGAGAGCAAAATAAAGACAGAAAAAGGGAATGAGAGGGATTGCAAATAGAGATAGAGAGAGGGGAGAGAGAACCAGTTTGCATTCATATAGACCCCTTACTGACAGAGGTGGGGGTTATCTGACCCCAGTATAACAGTGTTTTGGAGGATTGTAGGGATTGAGGGTGAGCTCAGGGTTTTGAGAGCAGGACAGACCTAGCCCTTTGGAATTTGCTTTGGATGAAAATTCACAAGCCCCCCCCCCCCACCCCCTTCCCCCAACTTGAGGCGCGTTTGAAAACTTGTCATGCAACAGAGTGCGTCTGAAGCCCTCACGGTCCGGTGCGTTTGGATAGGGGATTGAGGTGGGGGTTTGGTTGTCAGTGCCAGATTCTCAGATGAGATCCCCTCTTGGTCAAGGAGAGGTGGGATGTCTGAGTGCGTCGGCCCATTTTCACTGGATAAATTGAAAAGTGTTGGCAGAAAGATGGGGAGAAATAGCATTCTTTCCTACTCTTTGTTTTTGGGAGTCAATTGCTGTGAGACGGAAATCTCAAATTGCACTCCTGGAGGGGCACAGGTTATGTGGGTTTAGCTCTGGTCCTTAGAGAGCCACAGTAACTGCAGGTTTAACTCCAGTCCTGTAGACCTGTAGTGTCTACATGTTTATCTCTGGTTCTGGCTGGCCATAATGAATGCAGGTTTAACTCTGCCACAGCATATACAAGTTTAACTGCAGTTCTTAAGGGCCACAGTGTCTGCAAGTTTAATGTTGGTCCTGGAGGGCCAAAGTGTCTGCAGGTTTAACTCTGGTCCTGAAGGGCCACAGTGCCCGAAAGAAGATTTTCTTTCAATTGGCTGCCAATTTGGGCCTTGGAAACTCTTTAGCCAATCAGTGAATTAAATAAGTTGGAATGTTCAAACCACACATTTCATAACATAGCAGGGCTAGTCACAACATGTGACTGAGGAAGCAGAATCTTCAGCCATCTAAACGTACAAAAACTGTCCAATTAACCACAAAGAATAATCCCCGGAACATACAATAATTGTGGCAGTGAAAGCCAAGCAGCCTTTCTGTCTTTGTGATGACTGGGAGAGTAAAAAAGACAACAGAAATAAATAAATAAAAGATGAAAAAGTTCTACTTCTCCAGCTCAGCTTGTAGAGAAATGATCTTTGACAACAAGGCAGAGATTTTCTTGTAGTGGAAGGAAGCAGGAAGGGAGAAGCCTGAGGATATGATGTGCGGTGAGAGGCGGCGTGTGGCTGGAGGTGTTGGGCCTGAGGAGGGGAGGGGGGGGGGGTGGTGGGGGTGGCGCAAGCGGGTGTAATTCATGGAGCTGCAGGAAATAAACAGGAAGCAAAGGAAGTTATGAGGTCTGACAGAACCCCCCCCAAATCAGTATGCAAGTCAGATCCGTTTCCGAACTAGCACCAATCTGCTATAATACCTGCTCCAAACTCCTCTGACCACAAAACCATTTTTAATCATACCCCGCACACGGCCCCACACTGTTTAACCACACCCACACCATCTCTAACTGCAGCCACACACCATGTCCACATATACAGCCACACCTGTGTCCTCATATCACACTCATCTCTAATTACAGCTGGTGCCATCTCTGATCGCACACACACAACATCTCTAACCACACCCCACCTACACCCTCTGTAACTAAAACCCATTCCGACCCCACGGCCATCATCTCTAATCACATCCGCACAGTCTCAGAGCTACGCTGCAGGAAATTCAGGAGGAATAAAGCACTCTCTGCCGGGCTCCATGTGCGGCCGTCCAGGGGAAAGCTCTTGGAAAAAAGCACGTTACCCGCAGGAAACTATATTAGTGAGCGCTAAGCAGGCAGGCTCCTTCCTTTGTGCTGGAAATCTGAGCAGATTTAAAATAAGAAGTGTAATATTTACTCTGCCCCAAAAATAGCTTGGACAGCTTTTGTGAAGTGCTTGCAGTGTAGCCTCTGCCTGAGCCTTTTGGATCAGAGGAGAAGACTTACAAGGAAAACACTAGAGGGGGGAAACCATGGTCTTTCTGTACAAATACACCAAAGCAGGAGTGTGCTAATGAGAGAACCAGCCAGCGCTGGAAGGGAAGGAGATTTTTCTTACGGTTTTAGAAGGGAGGAAAAAAAGAAAAAGAATGCGCGGCCAAGGGTGGTCAATCAATATCCTTCCTCATCTCTCCTATGTCCGTCACATTGATTATGTGATTTCCACTGCAAGCCCACTGACTGCAGGACAGCCGGGCCTCTTTGCATTGTGGGTAGGGGTTGAAAGGTGCCTCTTGGAAAAAAAGTAGGATCCTCTCAGGTGTTAGGAATTGTAGAAAGCAGGTTGAAATATTAAACCGCAATTTCTTCAGCGCAAACGACTTAAAACAGAAGTCCCACTGCTCTACAACCTCTGAGTTGCTGAATGCATTCATAAGGCACAGCAAGTGCTACTAGCAGGAGCACAGAAAGATATCTGTTTATAAATGATGGATTGCAGTAAGGCAGTACACAATTTCCCTGTTGTAGAAAATAATAGAATCAGTCTTTATGGTGATAACTTTTGTCCTTTTTTGCACAGGCGTTTGAAAGGACGGCACATGTAGCCAAGGACACGGCACACAGGAAGAACCTTATTTTTCAGCTGAAATTAAATATTCATTGTATTTGTGAGAGGAGGTTCATTTCAATTTTATGGTTCCAGATTTTTCTAGTCATTGTGTAACATGGCTCACGGAGAGAAGGCCTGCAAAGCAAAAAAAAGTCATTATTTCTTTGAACAGCCGAGTGTGAGTTTTAACATCCAAAACCCATCTTTTTATCATTTGTCTAGACAGTGTTTCTGTTGCTTGTCTGGAGAGACTTTCAATAGAAACTGTTGTTTCATATCAATGTCAGCTGTGCATATTAATTTATTCCTAGTTTTCCGCATCGTAATTAGATAAAGCATTCATCTATGAATTCTATCACTTCTGTGCCCATTTTTCATGTACCTGGTATGTGAAAGATTTGTTTGATCCTTACCTTTAACCCATCTAGGGAATTTGGGGCAAGAACATGCTGGGAAACATCCAGAGAATTATGGGAGGTTCTGTGTAGTCTGGCTTTGTAACACTGGTCACGGTGTTGTGGTCTTCATACTAAAGTCACAGACACACGTTGATTATTTATTTACTTTAATTAAGCCAAAATCAGACATCTAACAAGTCCGTAGGAGATGACCCCTTTCCCATTACACACACACACACACATACACACACACTCGCACACACACACACTCTCACACACCCACGCACACATGCACACACACACACACAGTTGGCCTGTGTATAATGTGTTCACAGCCTGCTCCTGTGAGGCCTGAGGGAGAAAAGGCAAGACTGGTCTTATAGGCGTACCCAGCGTGGAGCGGCCCCGGTCGCCATGACAGCCCTACCTCACCAACCCCGTCTGTTCTCTCCCCTCCTCACATGGAAATGAGACTTTCCCATCTCATCTCTGCTGATCTCTGGCATAAATACCTGCATTGTCTTGTCTGTTAACATTCTGCTCTTGACAACTGTTCAGTGATTAAATCTGGGGCAGAGAATAAAGCCTTTGTTAATTTGGCAAATAGACGATAAAACTTTGGGGGGAAAAAATGGAATTACAGTTCTACGCTAAGAATATTATCCGATTAATAATTTTTGCAGGCCCCAAAATGTCATAATCCTTGTACCTAATTATGGTGGAAAAGCAAACAGTTAATCCATAATTACTGGTGTTCATGAATTGACCATCATCTTTTGTTTATTGTGCTGCGTAACTGTTCACATCGGACATGAGAGATCTGAACTGAAACTGGTCTGATTGTCTGTCTTTACAGTAAACAATCATATTATTTCCTAAGGCATACGTATGTTTGACAGTGTGAGAACTCACCCCACCTCACATATGCAGCTGAAAGAAAGAAGCCTTTAAAATGAATCTGATTTAATCTAATTCCACCTCTTAAAATGCTACTAATATCGGGATGTGAAATTAACTCCATACTTTAAAAAAATCAATTAAGCTTGGCTGCACACCATGGAACACGGAGAGGGCACCAGGGAGATTACAGCAGAGCTGAAGTGGAAATTTCTTAGACTGAGACAATTAATTACTGAAGTCTCCAAGAAAGCACCCTCCAAAGAACTCGAGAGGACAGACGAGCTCTTAAGATGTTCACAAAAGGGTTCGTTTTATCTGCTCTTGTTCCAAGAAAGCATAGAGATGTGCCTCGCTTTTCGGGAGAGTTCATTTACTTTAAGAGAGCCCCCTTTGAAATAACTGCCTTTCAAAGAAATGGGAGTGATTAACCCCGTCTACCCAACACAAACGCTTTCTGCCCCTACCGTGGCACCGTATGGGGGGGTGTGGGTGGGGGTGATGGGGGAGGGGAGGACGATTCCAAGGGCCCTGATTGACAGGGGCCCTCAAAAAATATATGAAAAGTTATTAATCTGATGTTCTAATAAGAGAGCTGCACGCCTGCAAATGTTGTTATTTGAAGTGTTGAATGGGTCGATTTATTAGGTTCTGGAAGTGCCTGTGGTGGTAGGGCCCAATTTGAGATCATTTCATGGGGCCCAGAACCCCTGGCAGCACCCCTGGGTCCCTATGCACACCAGGGGGGAAAAAGGCTGTTTCACTGACCACACTGGAACACTGACCACACTGGAACAGCGTGATTCTACCTGCGGCCCTCAAAACAGTCCGCAGTAATGATACTCAGGGCACCAAAACGCCTTCAGAACCAGTACTCCTCATTGTTAATCTCTGCCTTTCTCTGGACTTTGGGTTCAATTAAATCTTTCCTGTTGTTAAAATTCTAGCACGGTGTATCCAAAAATGGGTTACCTGTGCACTGCCCTCAATAGATTAAGCTGCATGACTATGTATCGTACCTGAGCATTCTCTCTCTTAAATTTAACAATGTACTCTTTCAAAGAAAAAAATATATTTAGAGTCATCATGTTTATGTTGTTGTGGATAGCTATTGTAAACAGTCTTGTAATAGGTCTATCTTGTTTTAATTCCTGCAAAACTGGAAAGCTTGGATGATTTTGATTTGATGCAAATACTTTGTGCTGATAGGCTACAGTGTACTCATTGCCTATTCCCCTGATTTTTCTCTTGACTTATGGGGGCTAAGGATGTGGGATGTACTGGGAGATTTAGTTTTCCGCTGACCACTTTTTGACCCCAACCACCTCCAATTCATAAACCTAATTGCTGTTTTTCTGTGGGCCTGGGGCATTAGACGTGAAATAAACAACTGTAATCCCCTTTTAGTTAATACTATTTCATTCTAATTGCTGTTGTTATAAACCCCTTTGTTTCAATTGCATTAGCGAGTAACCCTCAATCAATTAATTAGATGGGTCCCAACAGATTTTCATTAAAACCTTAAAGGGATGAGTGTATTGTGGTATGTTAGGGGTCTTAACGCAGGGCGAATTGACGGATGCGATTAGTGTATAGTGATTATTGGGTCCACTGCTACAGTTAAGAGATTGTTCAAAATAGCCTATTTGGCCGGTTTCTGATGATGCCTGTTTACTTAGCCTAAATATAGTAGCCTACATTGAAATGTCAGCAGGTGATTTCATTGACCGTCCAGTATAGACTGCTTGTTTGAGGTCTCATAAGAGACGGACCGTGTCTTCCATTTAATCATAGGCTGATTCATTGAATAAGTAAGGAATTCAGTCGACCGAAGACAGACCTCAAACAGCAACTAGTAACCTTGTGTTCATTCAGGGAGACGCACATTTCAGAAAGACGCTGCTTTGTAACGCTACTTGTTCGGGACAACAATGGCAATGTACCCCTGCAGTTTATTGTAAAGACTCGCGTTTTTCTTTTTCGTGAAATGAAGATGGTTTTATTACAACCGGCTCGACCATTGTTGCTGCATAAAACGTGTTGTGTAATTTCTTTCTCTCTGTCGCCATCATGCGTTGGAGTTTTACGTGACTCACTGGAATGTATTCCTAAATTACAAATGGAAATAGAATGTTTTACTTGTTCGATACTAATCAAAAACCGATTTCATACAACTCTAGTCTACAGTGCATCTAGAAGTCTTACAGCGTTTACCAGGAATATTCTGGGAACGTATTTTCGTTTTAGTTATAAAATATAAAGTAAGCTATTGTTGCGTTTGTCAGTGGATGCTAAGGCGGTAAGATGGAGTACATCTTAGGGATTCTGTGCAAATAAAGTGCATTGCAGTAATTCATTTCTCTCTAGTCTCCCAGGTTTGAATCGCATTGATTAAAACGCTCAACGAACACAATACAAAGAAGACAAGACTTACGCCTGGTAATAACCGACTAGGCTACGTGAAACCGCGCGTTGTTCGCAATTACAACTTCACGCTAAATGTCTGCTTTTACAAATGGCAATGTGACGACATCGCAATAAAATTTAACGGGAGAGGTTTGCTTAAAGTCTTACACCTCCACAGTAGCCTGTTGGCTTAAGTCATAAAACGTGGTAGCAGGTGGGGATTGGGCTGGAGCTCTGGGCATGAAGCAGGGCGCAGATCAAACAGGTATTCCACTGGCACGGTTCGACCTGCATTCCGGGGGTGGGGCGTTCCATACCGTCAGACAATGATCTGGAGGATACACGTCTCTGAAAGCGAAGATGAAAAATGAAATTAACCGAAAAAACGAAAGGTGGAATGTGCAGGGTAGCATACATTTCACACGCGATTAGAAAGCAAATAAATAAATAAATAAATAAAACTTGTGGTGGAATGATTGCGTGTCTAAAGCGCACAAAAAAGCCAACAGCAAGAGCACAATGTCGAATCAAAGCTGACAGCACCTTTCCGGCTTCCCATCAGGGCTGTTTACAGCTGCTATTGTTGACTACCTTCCACATTGTACACAATAGTTTTTATCAGCTGAGCGCATTCACAGCGTTGCACTTGGAAATTAGACAGCTTGCAAGGACAGTAAGAATAAAAATATACTCCAGCCTTTAAGTAGTATTCAGAATTATGCAGAAATGGGAGTTATCAGAATTAGGGTAAAGTAGGCCTATTCATTTTTATGTTTAAGTAGACAATTACGGATGTGTTATTTTGGGGTAACGACGAATACAAATGGTTCTTTTTGACGGTTTTATTCCTTTCACCTTCAGGTTGAGAAATGTATAGCGTTAACTATAATTAACTGGAATTAAAACACTCAACAGAATGTTGTACAGATTGTAAGTAGGCTACAAAATAAGCTGTGCGAAATATTTACATATTTATGAAGTTATGATTAATAAAAAAATGACATCGCTTCTGTGTCAGGTTTAGCACGCTTTTTGGAAGATTAAGAGGTGGTCAAATTGTAGGCCTAATATCCCTTCTATTTGGAATTACATCAATGGAGAAATATTTCACTGTCAAAAAATGAAAATGGCGCTTCTGCCCTGATTTGACTATTTAGACTTTGAAAAGGGTGTGAATCCAATCAACACATAATCGTGCTTTAAATGTGAACATTGAAAATATTGTTTACCTGACTGCTCTCGCCACAGAAGATAAATTGCGCTGGAATCCTGCAGATGTCGCTCCGTCCCCGAAATAGCCTAGTTGACGGTTGCTTACGGTGAACCAAGGAAAGCGTATTTTCACCATACTACATGCGAAACAGACAGTGGATATAAATTTGGTACTGGATTAAAGTAATATTCGCAGAACAATCGACAGACCCGATCTTTCATGTAGGCTACGAAAGCCCCCTGGAGCTCTCTGCGAATACAAATCACACACTGAGGAAATAAATGAAAAATACATCTACGAGCTAAAAAAAGAAAAAAATCAGAACCATGTGAAGATTATATACGTTTCATTTAAGAAATTATGATTATGCGTCTTTATTACGTATGGGTATACAACTAGTTGATAGGCAACTTTACATTTGTAATCTAAAAGTAATGCATTTATTGTTTGTGACTCAACATGAAAAGATTTCTGTAGTCTCTATGGGGGGGGGGGGGGGGGGGTCCACATTTCAGTCACTATATTGGACAGAACTGAGTGAAACTTGAAATGGATGGCTGGATGCTCGCTTTGGGGGGGGGGGGGGGGGGGGGGGGGGGGGGGGGGGGGAGTTGCACAATGGGTTGATGGAAGGGGAATGCAGGGGTCTCCATGGAGTTGGCAGAGCGTGATATATTTCAGAATGCTAATGTGTCTTTTGATCTTCTTCTGCTTAAAAAAGTTCATATTAACATTTGATAAATTCTTTGATCGTCAATTTCAGTTCGTTGTTAGTTTCAGCCATTTGAGATCTACCTCAAAACACCTTAATAAATAAAATAAATAAAATTAAGCCTTTCTACATATATATACATCAAGTTGTGCTGAATTTATTTTAATTGGTATGTTACCGAATTTCTCATGCATTTCTTTAGAAATTATTTATCTTGCTTAGTGATTCTGTGTCAAGCTTGCTTAAATTGCTGATCAGGTATTTTTGAAGAATAATTGACAAAGGGAAGAATTATGCATTAGTAAGCAGAACGGGTTATTTGCAACAACTTTAATGTTTTGGGGCGACATGGCTCAGGAGGTAAGAGCGATTGTCTGGCAGTTGGAGGGTTGCTGGTTCAAACCCCGGTCTGGGCATGTCGAAGTGTCCTTGAGCAAGACACCTAACTCCTAACTGCTCTGGCGAATGAGAGGCATCAATTGTAAAGCGCTTTGGATAAAAGCGCTATATAAATGCAGTCCATTTACCAGGTTGTTATGTTGAAGAATTTATAATTCAATTGCCATTTGGTAGCTTTTTTGCATGTGGCTGTAGACCAAAAAAGTCCTGTACAATTAAAATGTGAGTTTATTGAGGTCATACAACTACTGTAGAACTACAACTACATTTAAGTGCTTATGTGATATTTATGACATTACTGCATATCTGCGTTGCCGGGTTGGTCTTTAAATGCAAAAGAAAACAAAGAAAAAACAGAGTACTGTGCTGTGCTCTTTTTCTATGATTGTCAGTGGTACATTTAGCCTTTTCGAGTCTCCCTCAACAATTTTACTTTGTGCACAGTTTTGGAGTTTATTGTTTTGTACGTTTTTGTTCCTTCTTTTGTCGTTATGGTTGCGGTGTGTTCTTTTAATGAAGTAGATGTATCAAAAGTATAGTTAAAAATAATGTGCGATTTTTCACACACAAAGTGTAAGCGACTCCAGCAGTGCAGAATGAAGGGCAGCGGTGGCAGCCATGATCCATCATGGCGGGGTGATGCGTTCCCTGGGAGTGGCTGTGCACACAGCAGCTTAGCCTGATTACAGAGCCTCTTCTGTGCCTCGGCACTGGAGGTGCTGGCTCCTGCGGGACCCTGGGTCATCTCAGCATCTGCCGCACACACCATTTGTCAGGGCTCGAGCTAAGCCTTCTCCGGCTTTCAGACAGCCCAAATGGCTTAAATTAAACGTCACCCTTGCATTTTGCAACTGGCCTCATGTCCCCTCAGGGGTGAAACAGACACCTCTGTGGAGTTTCAAGGGAGCAATTTGGCGGGGGAAGGGGGGGGGGGTTATTGGCTGCGTGTTAGGGCTCAGGCTGGCGGGTGTGTGTGTGTGTGTGGGGGGGGGGGTGCCTTTGTGGGGAGGTGATAGAGAACTGAGGCAGGGCCTAAAAACAAGTGGACAGAGTTGCCATGGTTATGCTTCATTTTTTTTTATGAAGTCCCAGGGAATAATATAACCTTTCTAATCAGGCTGGCCAGCATTCCCTTGCCTCGAGGCATTTACTGTTTATTGTAATTTGCCACAGCACACTGCTGCACACACAGAGGAAGTAGTGATATCAGAGAGCAAAGCACTCTTCTCGGGCCCCAATATAGCTGGGGAAATTCACTGGCTTTGTCCCTACAGTAATACAAACACTGAAATAAATGTAAGATACTTGTCTGTAGTAATATTTCTTACGGGGGTAATATTTTTTGCGGAAATATTTTCAAGGAACAGCTCCCAGGGTTGGGGCGGCACTATGGTGCGGTACAGTGGTTAGAACTGTTGCCTCACAGTAAGAAGGTCCCAGGTTCATATCACAACCAAGGCCTTTCTGTGTGGAGTTAGCATGCTCTCTCCGTGTTTGCATGGGTTTCCTCCTCATACTCCAGTTTCCTCCCAGGTTAGGCTCTAAATAGCGAGTGAATGGATTGACGACCTGTCTGTGTTGTATTCTTGCCCAATGCACGCTGGGATTAAATAATGGATAATGGACTTCCATTAGATAATGGATGGATAGATCTCTCGCGGTTTAAAAACGCTCACTATTGGTTTGGACAGAATACCACCGTAGTTTCGAGTAGACTGCACATTTCAAGTCTCAGGCAACGAAGAATGAATGCACCCGCCACAGGTCCGAAAAGCTCACACATTTCCTGGATAATCACCGTGCTCGGCGTCAGCCTTTACAATTCATCACCGTTGTAAAGCTTAAGTAGGCGATTTTTAAAAAAACAAGATGTGTTATGTGTAACGGAAATTCGCTAAAATCGAACTGCATGGCCTGTGTTTATAAACTGGCACCAGACAAAGATACTTGAAGAAACAGTGTTTAATTGGAGTCTAGAGTTCGCTGTGATCTCCGTGGTTGGGGGTTCCCGGCATACTCCGCTTTAATTAAATACATTTACCACCAGGGCAGATGGTCCATCCTTAATGCCTTAAATGTGACCACACGCGTCTTTGAGCTGTGATCTCCAGCGATCAACGGCCCTAAGTGGCAAACAAACTATCAATCCGAGGCAACAAGAGCCCAGTTAATGACTTAGAAATACTCCCCGCTGTCTAGCTTCATAATTACATAAAGGCCAATTTGATGAAAATATCCCCGGGTAATCTGATCTGTCAGCCAACCAAAAACGGGAAATGGTAGCGTATTTGCCTGCAAAACTAGCCTATAGCCCACTCTAAAACCACTCAGCGCATTTAGGGTTTTATTAATTGTCATTTAAAAGTATTTGACCTGATGTTTTGAAGTGTGTGTGTGTAGCCTATGACGTTGGCTTTTGCCGTTGTTTTTGCATATTAGCCTTAACCTTTTAAGCACGACCGAATACAAGAATTTTGCATCTGCAATATACTTTAGACTGTGTAATTAATACTAAAATAGCTCTGATCTTATCTTGCGCAGCCTACACACAAGATGAGACAGAACCCTTACGAGCTTCTTAGATGCAAGCAACAAATTCAGTCAAATTGTTTGGCATTAGCCTAATTATCCGCCAATGGATCCGCCAGTGGATCTGGTATTTAACGCAGTACATGGATCCACGCCCTTTGTCTGCATAAACATGTCTTCGTGAATCGGATTATTAACGTGGCACCTTTACCTGTCATGTCTGATCCCGCTGTAAACTCACGTGTAACTACTGCAGTAGGCGTACTCTTCCCAATCCAAAAAGAGCATAGCACATGGTTCAGGTCTTCGGGAACACAATTCTGATTTAATATCGGCTTTTAAAACATTTTTCACTAAATGTTTACGACTATAATACAAATACAAAAATGGATATATTGGTAATTGTAGGCCTAGAAAAGTCCACCAAGTGAGAGTTATGCAAAAACAAGTTGCTATCGCTTACATTTCTCACTTTATATGCAAAATGCCACTTTTTCTGACTATCCTTAATGTTAACATACGTCATAGGCAGTCATACATTAATTAACATTGCCTGTAGACGCGGTTTAAAACAGCGTTTATTCATGAATAATTTTTGACATCCCATGGGCATGGATTTACATTTTGATATAGCCCACGGTTAGCGTGACACATTTGTTAACCTTTGTTTTATGAATACTTACGTAAAATCTCCATTTGGACCGCTGATCAAGAACCAGATTGAATTGATCCCTGAGGCTGTTATCTTCCTCTGAGATTAAAGCGACATCGCAAAAGGATTGGTAGCGTATACACACTTCATAGGCCTACTATAAAGTTCCACTATAGCGAACAATCACTAGCCATTAGATTTAGCATAAGTGGAAAGCAGGGGATCAGCAAATAACGGATCAGAGATTCCTTTGTCTTTGTTAAAGGGATTTTGGACGTTTATTTCAATGGTACTTTATTTGACGCTGCGTGAGGCAACAATCTAACAGCGGATTTAGGTTTCAGTCGGGTACCATATGTTAACCGAACAGGTTGGAGTCGGCAGCACTAGAACAATCCATCCGAAACAAGGTCCTTTCTACAATTTAAAATCAAGTACTAGATAATCAAACCCCAGGGGGAGTTTGAAACGGACAAGATCAAACGCGGCCCAGAGTAGTCCAACAGAACACAGTGAAGCATGCAAAATCCCAATACAGACCGTATCTGTGACCGGGTGTAGGCTACACTTTATGCCTGCTCCTGTGCTCTGAAAAATAAACAGTTGCTACCGGAACTAGAAACCAATAATGGGCTGGTATATTTATTTAATTAGCGTGCAGCATAATATAGACGGGAGGGTCATGAAAGTCGAATTATCTTTTGCAATGTACGACTGTGGTCTAAAAGTAAAATAAGCAACCAGCAAGGGATAGTTGTAATTGGTATTCAATTCTATACCAGACCTCTCCATTATGATGAGAGGGGACTCAATATTGTCATTTCACAGACACGCGCTGTCATAAATAAGAAACTAGTGTAATTGACTTGTATATAGTAAGCCACAATCTTTGTTTTTCACTCTGCAGGATGTTATTTATATCAGCCCCTTATCTTAAGCTGTTTGCCCTCCTGGTCAAAAAGGACCTGCTGGTTTCTCTGCAGTGAGAATTCTCAGGATTTCGAGAAGTTGGTATAAATGAGATCTAATCATGATGACTCACAATCATAGGCCTAATAGTCAATGTGACTGCAATGCCCTCGTAGGCCTACGCTGCCTACACTGCGAACGCATTTTTTGTATGTTGGCTATAGCGTCTGTCTAATTTTTCATTTCAAAACATGTTAAGATCTGACAGTCTCTTACGTAAAGAAAGTTCAGCTTGGTTTATTTTCAGCGTCGGATCACTATCCTACTTCCACCTATTTTAAAATACATTTCCCATAAGACGCTGTACTGTGCGCACTCACCTGAGTTTCTGTTGCATTTAGCTTTCACCCTTTATGATATAGCAGGCTAAATTTAATTTAGACCCCCATAACAATCCATAATCCGGAAACTAGATTTTAGGGTCTATGTTGTGGAACGTGTGGTCTTGGAGACTGCAGTTGTAATGTCTGGAACCTTGAATAATTTCCATTATCATCATTATGATGCCATCGTTCAACGATGTTATTTTAGCGAGTGTGTTGCCTATGGCAGCAATTGTTTCAGTATCAAGCTCCCTTAAAAAAAATCGAAATACCATTAAGGCAGAGTTATACATGAATACAGAGGCAATACAATGCCCTTAATTTCTACTCAGAACTTGCTGGCACCTATTAAACGTTTCCCCGTGTGTGATTGTGTCACTAGTTGCAATAAGGAACTTTCACATGCGTGTGCCCTCCCACGTGGCTCGGCTACAAAACAGGCTTAGGACAAACCTGTTAAAGAGGTAACACCTCGACCCTCTGTCAGAAAACTTCACACCCATTTGCGGTTATAAACAAGAAACCATATGTCATATCTCGCTTACTGGGTAACCTTTCAAACAGCTGCAAAGGGCAGATAATATGCTCTCAAATGGTTAAATGAAACTGTATTGGACCAACAGTTTCGCAGTTTATTAGTTCTATTTTTGGATATGAAAAACGAATAGGCTAAAAGTCGAAGTGACATCATAAATCCAGGTCGGTCACATTGGATGCAAAGTGTATCAGCACTTCCACCGCAATTAAGCATTTAGTCCACGTATTTAGAGCAGTTGAACACCTGAGCGTGCTTGAGCTACGTTGTGATTTTCCCTTGCTTGGATATCTGGAAAATGGCTGATTTCAGTCCCACCCATTTGCAACCCACGGAGCCAGGAATCTTTTTCGAATCCTTACAAACTTTGCCACTGTTTGCAGATTATTTTAAATCCAGGTTACCATTACCATTAGCAGTGATATAGTGATATATCTCGATTGATGTGTATCCCTTGTAAAATGATAGATAATTTCTCCACAATTCTTCGGTTCACGGTATTTGTAAGGTCCTCAGATCAATAAATTCGAAAATGGTGTGCACTTTAATGCATAGGTCTACTCGGTATATACATTTTATTGTATGGCTTAAACTCACACTTCCATTTATCCTGTTGCTGTTGTAATCACTGTGCAATTTTACGTGCTAATTTAACTATATCTCTTTAGGGATCCTATGCATGAATGAGCCTATTAATGCAGAATAAGACATGTACTATTTAAATCTGTTTATACGCACTCACAAAACAAATTAAAGGCACTGAATTAGAGATCACTTGTAGCCCATCTACCATCAAAGGACATTGATCAATTAAGACTAAGTGTACCTCATGGAAATAACGTTAAAAAGCTTCTAATGCATTGAAGGTAGGTATTCTTGTGGATTTATAAGATTGTATGTGCTGCATTGACTGCAGATTTTTCATGAACTGGGATTCAATCCAGAAAGATTACTTTGCGAAAGTTAACATTGTAGAAACAATGCAATGTTAAAATGGCTGTCTACCAAATATATATATATATATAGTATATATCAATATATAGTGTGTGTGTGTGTGTGTGTGAGTTCGACCTATTAACGTGACAATTTACAGCCTACAACAAATTGAAAACCTTTTGCCAATTGCAGAGAAAGACTAATCTCTACTCGACAACTGGGTACCGTTTGGCAAATCAACAGATTATCATTGGTCAATAGACGAACTGATTTGCATAGAGCACGTGTTAAATCCGGCTGCAGTTCTACAAACAGATCTGTGGAGGTCAGACTGAAGTTTGGGACTGCGAGACACTGCTAGAAAGACGTGACTTCAGATTCATTTCAATTTTATATATTAAACGCATTTAACATGTTTGAACAGATAATACGGAGTGCATGCGCCATATTATTTATTTTAATCTGCACAGCGGAAAGTACAACTACGAAATACTATACTTATGAAGAGGATTCGCCTGGCACCGAGATAGGACATCTGTCACTGGATTTGAGGATCGACCCGGCCGAAGACCCGCAGACAAGTTTTCGCTTTATGCAGAAGCCAAACTCCTCTCTCGTTCATATGCGTCAGAATGATGGACTTTTAACAGTCGGGGAGATCATTGACCGGGAGCAGTTGTGCCCTCGCTCACCCCGGTGCCTGATTACGTTTGACATTGTCGCGTTTGCCAAGGAAAAGTTCCAGCTGATTCACGTGGAGATCGAGGTGAAAGACATCAATGACAACTCCCCAAAGTTCCCACTGAATGAGACTTATTTGGAGATTTCAGAAAATATGGCTGTGGGCTCGCGGTTTCCTTTGGACGTCGCTGTCGACGAGGATGTGGGGGGTAACTATATCCAAAGTTACCAGATTTCTTTCAACAGTTACTTTGGCATCGAGGCGCGGGAAGGGGGCGACGGGAATAAACACGCTGAATTGGTATTAGTGAAACAATTGGACAGGGAAGCTGAGAATTTGTACACAATTCAGGTGACTGCTATGGATGGGGGGAGTCCCCATAGGGCAGGGTCCATGACAGTTCATATCAGAGTGCTAGATTTCAACGACAATAGCCCGACTTTCGAGAACAATTCCATAAAGGTGGAGCTTTTTGAGGACGCACCAGTTGGTTTTCTTATTCTTAATGTACACGCCTTCGACCCGGACGATGGTATTAATGGTGAGGTGATGTATGCATTTGTAGAAGAGTCACTGGACGAGGTAAAGCAGGTGTTTCAAGTAGACCCGTTTTCTGGCGCCGTGACTCTGAAGGCTTTGGTCGATTATGAGGCAAAGAGGTCATATGAATTGAACATCCAGGCTTACGATTTAGGCTTAAACTCAATCCCGTCCACTTGTAAAGTTGTTATAGAAATTGTAGATGTAAACGACAACTTGCCGGAGATCAGCATCAAACCGATGACTTCGACGAGTGACAGTGTCGCCTACATTACGGAATCCGCCGCTGAGGAGAGTTTCGTGGCTCTAATCAGCACCTCGGACAGAGACTCCGGATCAAACGGGTATGTGCGTTGCAGTTTACACGGGCACAAGCATTTCAAACTGCAAGAAGCTTATGGTGACAGCGTCATGATAGTGACGACCACAACTCTGGACAGGGAACGAATTCCAGAGTACAACCTTACTGTTGTGGCCGAAGACCTGGGATCTCCCCCATTCAAAACCGTTAAACACTACACAATCAAAGTGACTGACGATAACGACAACGCTCCGCTCTTCAGCAAGGAGGTTTACGAAGTTTCCGTCCTTGAAAACAATATCCCGGGTTCCTATGTTATCACCGTGGTTGCCCGTGATCTTGATGAGGGTGAAAACGGCAAGGTCACGTACCAACTCATAGACGGAGACGTCGGTGGTGCGCCTTTGTCAACCTTTGTTTCCGTCGACCCGGTCTCAGGGTCTTTATATACTGTGAGGTCATTGAATTACGAATCAGTGGGTCAAATCGAAGTTAACATTCAAGCTACGGACAGAGGTTCCCCTCCATTGTCGAGTACTACATTAATAAGAATTAAAGTAATTGACCAAAACGACAATTATCCGTATATAACGCATCCAGTTTTGCATAACGACTCTGCTGAAGTGCCCGTACCTTTCAACGCGCCCCCTGGTTACATAGTACTCCGGATCAGGGCACGAGATGCAGACGACGGTGTGAACAGCCAGCTAATCTTCCAAATTTTGGAAGACGAGCAAAAGCTTTTTTCCATCAACAAGGACAGTGGTGAAATAATTTTGAGATACGGACTGACGTCCATGTGTGGAGACGTGCTGCGGGTCAATATTGCCGTCAGCGACAACGGGAGGTCGCCACTGTCCTGCAGCGCCACTATACGTTTCGTGGTAACAGAAATGCAACCATTGGAAGGTCAGATTGTTGCCATTCTGCAGTCAATCGACAAAGAAAAGTCCGAACTGGACGTTTCGCTCATTATTATCGTAATTCTGGGCGGGGGTTGTGCACTGTTGCTCATAGCGATTGTGACTGTTACGCTGTCATGCAAGTTAAACTGCAATGGAAGGAACTGCAATTCCAAGAAAAACTCGGCACATGGCCCCCTCGGAAGAAGCCCTCTTCCCGTGCACAAATCACAGGATTCAAATGTGTTCGCCGGACCCAGAGTCCTGGTCAACGAGCAGATTGCGTCATCAAGACATGAATACAGCAAACTTTATCAGGAGAGAACTCCGGACTCTCAGACTAAGGTAAGGCCTTCACACTGAATGAATGACAACTTTGACACAACATTCTCTGCTGTTGAATTTAACTTGGAAAAAAAAACACCATGGTACAAATAACCTGCTTTTTATTTTCCAGGTGTTTCTCTCCTCATTCAGCAAGGCCTTTGAACCTGTGTCATTGTGGCAGTGTGAGGAATACAGCTTACAGTTGAGGTAAGGCCAATTATCTGCCTGTTGAACAATTGAAATGGTTGTACCATTGGCTGTATTATTTAACCAGGAAAAAAAAGAACCTGTTCAGAGCATATTTGCTCACATTTACAGCCCATGCTATGATATAGGGTCAGTTCAAATGCATCCAGCTGTAGGCATATCATTAGAAACGCCATAATGTATCTAATGATAATAACACTCATGTCACATATTGAAATAAATAGCACAATCAGATGTACCCATTTCATCAAATATATTTAAAGAATATATGTTTGTAGCATGTTAAATCCTTCTCATTGAATGTGTATTCTCTCCTGTATTATTTTTCTATAGTTAATGTATCCATTTTCATAACAAACTCAAATCCTGGTTGGCTAATATTAATCCACAGGAGGGATGCTCCTGTCTATAAGTGGGCCAGAGGACTTTTTGCGTTATTTTTGTGATTTGGCCAGATGTATTATTTGTGACAGGGCACATGCACAGTCAGACGGAGTTGTCTGACAGAGTTGCGAGGTCCCTAATGCCCTTCCCTTTCCTCACAGTGGGACCACGGATCAGCTGAGCGTGAAGGACAGCGGCAAAGGAGACAGCGACTTCAATGACAGCGATTCTGACATCAGCGGAGATGGGTGCAAGAAAAACAGCAGCGTGCTTCTTCCCCGGGCAAACAGTGAGTTTTTCACCTCCACCTTTGATCAGCCAATACGGCAAAAAAACGCTTTCCTCTAGAGTCATTGACAAGAACTAGGTTTGCATATGTGTGCAAGACTGTACAGTCCTACATATTTATCAATGGACCAGGGTCCTGGAGAGCCTCAGGCTCTGCCAGCTTCTGTTTTTACTTTAAAATCAACAACCAGATCAGATCCCAATAGGCTGATAAAGAGTGAGTATTTGGCTCTTGGAATGCTTACCAAAAGATGAAACCATACCAAGAGCTGCACAGTATCTGTTGGGGGAGCCCAATGTGTTGAAACTATATGTTCTGGCACATGCTCACAGGTCTTTGCAGACTGCAATGGCATCCACTGTTAGCATAGACTCTGCCAATGGTGTTTATATATGGATCTTATGTTCAATTAAAATACTCTTGTGTTCTGTTTCAGGCACATTCCATCCAGCCAGCAGCGTTGATGTAGATCTTCAGAACCGCCACTGTGCAATCCCAACTCGTACCACAGTCGCCTGCAGCAATGGCTACACGATAGCTTTTTCCCAGGTGTCAGTCAACAGTCCCCATGCTAATCTCGTACCTTGGAGAGACTTGGGCTGTAGGACAAGTGTCTCCAGAGGTTGGACCCCACTGCAGACGTCTCCACAGGACGGGAATGCCCTCCGTTCCCACTGCCAGCTGGAGCAACACTCAGGCATGAGCCCCGATGTTCAGGGTCAGCAGGGCCAGGATGCCCCAGCAGCAGCTCTGGCAACGGTCGCAACTTTCTTTTAACGGCAGGAAATTGCAGTGTATTTTTGTGACCTGTAGGGGGCACTCAAAACAACAAAAGGGACAGTGACTGATAAAATGCTTGAAATGCACTAAATATATATGTTGCTGTATTTGCGGAAATCTGTTGAGCACCTTCTCTGTAAAGACCTTCTACAACGAAGCGGTTCCCTCCCACTGTTAAACTAAGTGGCATATGAGAACTTAAACAGGGTTTTAGTGGGGATGACTGCTGCATGTAAACACATGTCCATGATCAAAACTGCATTACCTTGAAACGCCTGTGGAAAATGTTTGTCCTGAAACACACGTTATGTTGCCCATGTGTTAACATGTAAATTAATTATATGTATATATATGATCTATGTAAATACTTTTAAAAATATATATTTTAAATAATTTGTATTGCTATGGTCAGAAATTTTCTTGGTAAATAAAAACCTGAAACAAAAACTATGAATCAGAATTTATATTTAGAGGAATGAACTCGATTATCGATACATTTAAAATTTTTATACTTTTTGGTGGCTCAGTAGACTATAAAAGGCATATTGAGTGTATTTTTTGTGATTAAGCCTCAGTTTCAGGATTCAGGAATATATTTTCTATAGCATCTAAAGTCAAAAAAGATATTGGCCTTTAAAACCAGAAATGTGTTCCCCGTTTTATTGCCCTTTAAACTTTGCTACAAGGACGGTTAGTCTGCGAATTTTACAGTGAACTTTGGAGATGAGACTCAAACTTGTGCAACCCAAGTGGGGTGTTTTATTTACAAAAGTGCCCCTAACTATTACACAAACATTTATATACATATACAAAACAAAGGAATCAGCACATCACTTACACCCATTCAATTACACCCACCTACTGCCACCCACCCTACTGACAGCAAATGACCTGCTTATATACTCTACAATCCAGACTGTAATATTTGCATACAATATTCAATTATTTCACAGAAGAAACGACAGTATGTATTTACACATAATATATGTATAATTATTTTTATCAGTTGCGACTTTATATCTAATAATCACACATCTAATTGGGTACGAGGAAATATTACAGACTACACTTAACGGTCTCCCCCCGTCTAAAATAGCCAATTCTTCTTGTCCTGCGCTTCCAATAAAATTGCAAAGAATCGTGACATTCGGATTACGTCATTCCAGTTTGAACATAGAACAAACGGGACAAGCAACGGTTAGTAGCAACTCCTAACATTGGGTTTATTGAACATGGTATACTAAAATAAATCAATTTATTGTTTGAAACCGGATGTGTATGTTTAAGTTATCTGCAGTACATTATGGTGGTGAGAAGATTTTCAGTAGCGAATGCGTTTGAGTTGAACCAGCAGACAAATGGTGCGCACTACATTTATCAAAGCAGCATAGGCCTACTCGCGCCAAACAACCGCTACCATAAGCAGATACACAGTAGCAGGAACGGAGAGTTCGCTCCGTTACAAACTTTTATGTGCATGCTATTGGAAATGCAGCTGTTTTGCACCCTGGTGGATGTTGCTTCAGACTGTGAATAAAACGTATAGACTGAAATTGAATAGGTCGGTTAGTAAACCAATACAACGCGAATAGGGGCATGTATACAACACAAAAGGAAATTCTCTCTGAAGCACCATGTGAGAAAAGGCAGAACCAAACTTCTGAAATTAAAATGCTTCAATCATTTATCAAGTTATGTTTCGCATATGAAAATAAATAAACAAAATCAGAGGTTCTGTTTGTAAACTGTATTCGCATGTATGAGTGGTTGTCAAGGCAGATTTTTACATTGCTGTCATCATTCCACAGAAGGCTTGATTCTGCTGGAGTAGAGGCCCTCGTGAACATTGCTTTAGTAATCTGAGGCCCTCTCTGCACAAAATGATTACATTTACATGTGAGCCCTGTGTCCCAAAAAGACCCTGCATCAGGAGCCCATTGTGGTCAGAGGTACTTGTACCCTGGTTGCTCAGCTGTGCGAGCATGAATGCAATCTTTTCCAAATAATTTGTACTGCTGCTTTTCAATTCAGTTTGCATCAGCCCGACTTAACCTTTAAAACAGTGTGGTTTGGGTGATTTTGCACTGTTTTTAACCTTTTGCATCCACAACCATACCATATGTGTTGTACTGTTTACAACTAGACAGTAGAATATTTTCAGGACCTGCCTGTAAAAATGCATCTTGAACACGAGTGTTCATATTTTGCAGAAACAAAACGATCTTCAGACAAAACTGAAAACTTGATTTTATTGTTGAAATTCTATAACTTTGTGGTCTGTTTCTTTGGGTGTTCATGCGCAGTAAGATTTTCAGTGTTAAATCGACTCTTACAGAGTACGTATGGTCCCTATTGGAATTGTATTAGTACTGGACATTTTACTGTGTTAAAAAAATGATGATGTCTGCTTATCTACCTTGCTCCTGGGGAATTCAGTATAAACAAGTATAATCCTGAAACAACTGCACTATGAATCCGATTGCTAATTGAGCTTGCTGTGGTGTGAAAAAGAGGAAGGAGTTTTGTTGGAAGATGATGATGTTGTGGCATGAGGAAGAGGAAGGAGTTTTGTTAGAGGAAGAGGATGCTGTAGTTTGATAAAGGAACATGCACAGTAAGAGAAGGTCCCACTCAGGGCAGAGGAGAAGACAGAGCTGTGCTGTAGGAAGAGGAGGAGTGAGGGTTTGGGGGCAGGGCTAGGGGTTCCATGATCAAGTCCATGACTAAGGAAGAGATTATCCTGCTGTAGTTTAGATGGGAGCCAAGTAAAAGGATTAACAGTTACTTCTTAGAGGAGTAAATATTTAGTGTGAAAACACTCACTCCCAGCCCTGAGGATTTTTTGACTCAGGACACTGTGTGGGTTTACAGCACAGATTCTATAGACCAGATTCTATATTACAGTGCAGAGCACCATTCCCACAGTATTGTACTTGGTCATGACACTTAATGATTTGCAGTTGAGTATCTGATGGGTTATATAAAATCTGTGGCTATGGTACACTAATCTCCCTCAAATCCATCAAGTGAGTAATACCTTGAGTTATCTCACCAGGGTGCTGACAAGGTTTGGCTGAAAACGCTATGACTCATCATTAGCAGAGTTGGCAAAGCCAGCAGAGAGAGCCTACTTCCATCTCCAAATGTATACTTCAAAGAGGATCATCAGATCTTTAGTGGGATGAGATGGTTCGTTTGATCTAATAAATAAATAAATAAATACATAAAAAATAGCGGAGAGCTCTTCTGTCACTCGGGGGGAACCGCGGTGTTCACCAGGCGCCCAGCTGCGCGTTTCTGAGGCTGGCTGCAGTGACGTGACTGTCCGCTGCTTCTTCACCCCTGGGAATCGCATGCAGCAAACCTTTGGTTTTATGGATGTTGGTGCGAAACGGGGACTTTCTCCTTGCGGTGGATATGCGCGCAATGTCGGTAGGGAGCTCATTTGGCTGCGGTTGCTGCAATTGCTTCTTTTTCTCCGTTTGATACGAACTGCCAGGGCTGTCAAAGAGAAGCATGCTGGGAGCTGGCCTGGGGGAACTCCTATCCCACTGGGGACTGCTGACAAAGGGGCCTGAAACGCGAACGCCACACAAAAAGACCAAATTAGGCATTTTAATGAAAAGAATGTAAATATAGATGACTGCCTGCTGATCCTGTTTTCTAGAAAAGGTTTTACTGTACTTATACCGCAAGTTATTTTGCATCATTGTCATTTGCCATCCATGCTGCTAATTTCCTTCAACGACATACAAATTTGAATTTTAATCCTCAAATTTTAATCCTCCAAAAGTTCAATTAGGTGAATAAAATTTCCAGTCAACCATCAAACACGGGGATTAAGAATGGAAACTGCCCATCGGATTGCTTTATTTTACAGACAGAATAACTATAATATAAGCATTTAAAATCCAGTTATCGAGAGCAGTGAGGGCAGCCTCTAGTCCTCAAGGCTGAGTGCTTGCCAATTTTTCTTTTGATTCAGCTGAGGATTTGAACTTGTAATATTTTAAATGTGAAGCGCATTTTAAATATGGTCCCCGTGTTGAAGTGAAGGGAAGATTTCAAGCGGCAGTTTTTCCCTGTCTCATCATACAAGAGTGACTGTCAGCGGCACTCTGGTTAGGCTGGCAGGGGACTGCGGAGTTAAAGTAAGCTGGCAGCACTGGCTTTGCAGGAAATGTGCACCAGTCCACCTTATCCAGAATTAACTGAGATAACTGCCCATGGACCCAGTTGCCTCACTTGAGGAGTTTCCCCAAGACAGTTGTCGTGTTGGAGAAACCTCTTTTCCTGACTTTATAGTACAACCCAATCGTAATGCTGACGGCTAAAATCAAAATGGGGCAGTTTATCCGATGTTTACTTCAATTTGTAGTGCTTACATCGATTTTTAGGGTGTTTCTATGCAACAAGTCGTCGGATTGTTTGTTGAGGGAGGGTGTATTTCGTTTATCGTCTTGTATTAGTTAGTTCGGTATTCTCTCCCTTGTTCGCGTCTCGTGTTGTAAACTTAAGTACCTGGACTGAGGCACCACGAGGCAGGAGAGATTAAATGCTCCCATTTATCGACGTTGGATATATGGCATGAGGGGCGGTACTATTCTTGTCTATTGATTTTATACTAATTGATGCCGTTTTTAGAAACTTGGAGATCCACAAACACTCGGCAGTTGGTCAGCTTACATTTTGATTTATTTGGTCATTTAGTAATTGAATGACCTTGAAGAATGATAGGGACCCGAGACAGGATCAACCGACAGTAAGGTTGACAGAAGTTTTCCATTGTCCATCGATGAATTTGGTTATGTCAGCGTTTTGACCCGACCGTGCGTTTGCATGTATAGGCTATGCACTGGCGACATAGTTCTGTTCTCATGAAACTTCATGGATTGATTTACAGAAAGCGGGCAGGTTGCTGGTCACACGCACGGAGCAATGCTTGGTTGTTCTGGGCTCGGGGCACCCCTTGACTCCTGCTGCTACAGTGAAGTTATATTCTCTCTCGATCTAAAGCTGCGGTGGTCGGGGACATGAAACCATTGTCGTGCGCTTGGTGCTTGGTGCAGCTTGAAATGTTCGTGTTCGTAAAAACCATTTTGCCCATTCCTGTCAGGATTCCAGGAGTCTCTGTCCGAGGTCCTGATCAGAGCCCTGAAACTCTCTTCGGCTCAGGAATAAATTCGACCCGATTATGCTCAAATTTTGTGACGTAGGCCTGTATATCAGGCGCATTTTCGTTCATGCATTTTCGATTTTATAGATTCCCTTTGTCTCTGCAGACACTTGTTCCATAACCTCTCTAAACAATGTAAACATTAGTGAATTCGTCTGGGTCAAAGGCGTGTAGCGACCCCATATAGTTACATTTTGAGGAAGCTGTGCTCGTTGACTTCCTGGATATTGGCATGAATGACCACAGTCCCGAACTTCGGATAGTCGACCTTCATCAGATTCCATCAATGGAAAGGTGTACGATTCTTTCGCTTCTCTGTCCAGCTCTTTGACCAATCAAAGTTCGACATACTGTCCTCCTGGACTCGCATTTCGATGCCATAATAGTCGTTAGACAATATATGATTACTTTGCAGGTGGTTTCTGTCTAGATCTATGTCAAAACAAAAAATATTTTTGCTATGGTCTACTTAAGGGATTTGGATTTGAGATCAAAAGTATAGACAAACAGCTTTTATTTCATGGTATCAACAGGTGTAGGCTATATGTTACACCATTTTACAGAAACAGCTATTTTTGTGTTGAGTAGGCCTACACATGTAGTAAATGAGACCTATAAAGACCCAGTGCATAAACACTTAGGCAACATATTTAAGTATAGTAGGCCTAGACCACAATAAAGTAAACATAGGCGACGTATCACATGCACTAGAAGGAACAAGCTTGGGCAAGCTTGATTAGGCAATGCACAGTAGGCCTACGTGGGCCTCGTCGTGGCCATTCACTTTGAGGAGCACATAGCCTACGCTCCGTCAGTTTACCTACAAAATCTTGTCCCGGTTACATTGAGAAAGGAGCCACTTTGAATTAAACACCATTCTTTTTCTCATTTAAATATTTGTATTGTCGTCAGACTTAACGAGGAGTAAGACCAACCGAACAAGACAGTGCACCCCCGTTCCCCCGAAGTGGTAGATCCCAGCTTACGGCTGTTCTTGCACTCTTTGATTGCAATTTCCTGCCGACGCTTTGGTCGGAGTGAGGCACGCAGTAAGGTGCAAACTCACACACATAAGTAAGTCTAAGTGGGGATACTGATTTTGAACGTAACTGTATTAAAGTAGATGATATTTAGCCAGCCGGAGCTCATTAATGTGATATGCGCAATTGCCGGGTTGTTTTTAAAAAAATTGTTTACGGCCATTCAGCACAGAAGTAGGTTAGTTCATAGTTCAAGCAGTTAGCTATGTGACCTGTTCCAACAGGTGCAAGGGAAACGCGCAATCAGTTTCAATGCAGCTAGATAAATTGTGACCTATGTCTGTCCAAAGGCAAAAGAGTGGGTCTACGCTCATATTAGTTGGCCCATTATTGTGTTAATTTCCCTACATTAACAGAATGAGATCGTGCAGCAAGGAAGCAACACTGGGAGCTGGGCCATCGCCGAAGACCCTCCGACAGAAATGACGGCAGCAGATTATCCGAGAGAGAAGCCAGCTCAATGGGTAGGCATTTATACTTGTAAATAAAAGCAATACATGATTCCTGGCCGTGGGATAGCAAACTGAAACTGCTCTTAGTGACTTTGTGGAAATGGGGGAGTTCATACAAAGCATATAAATATTTTCAAGTCTGACTCACTAGGGAAAATGATTTAGGGAAATGTCCCGTCCAGACACATTTAACAGCCTACTTAATCTTAATCTTCTGCTTAATAGGATCATAATGGAAAGATTCAAACGGTCAACAGTAACATTTAAATGGAACTGCCAAGTGCTACAATTTGCCTTCCATGCAGTTGTTTGAGCAGTATGACTGCACATTCAGGGATGCGTCCAGGGACTGGGAACTGGGACATGGTTTTGGAAACAATCTTGCATGCATGCATGCACGCACGATGCATGCACGCACGCACACACACACACACACACAAGCATTTTAACTTTGTATGCATAAATGATATTGAATGTGTTGCATGAAAACTATGTGGAATGTCCAGCTGGAATATGAGTATAATTTAAGTACCCCTTCAAACGCATTTGGTGCCTGAGGCCCCTAGCTAACCTTGTGTGCGTTAAGTTTAAACGCTTTATTCATTGGACTGTCAGTGCATGGTGACCTGTGTGTTCTGGTTTGCCTCACTTTCATCTTGGCACCTGTGGTCTTGGAGTGCAAGTGATGTCTCTTGTTTTTGTTGAATCTGAGCTTGAACACAAGTGTTTGATGGATGATTAAAAGTCTCAGCCTGAATATTCTGAATTGTGAAACAGGGAGTGCTTCCAGCACATGGTCGCCTACATTCATTGAACATGATTAATTGGAATGAATTGAGTTCTATAGTTATATAAATATTGATGGAGCAAAAACAGGACCATCTCTGGGAGTCCAGGACAAGGGTTGCCCGCCTGTGGTTTGGGCTAATTTAAAGGCTACTCATTGGACAACATTTTATCCACCGAGGTTGTCATTGCAGAGTCGATGTTTTGAGGCTTTGCATCACAGTTAATGCACCACCTATTATTTCCCTGAGATACTATTCCCGATTTTTCAGCATGTGTGTATCACACTGATGAGAGTGTGTAGGAAGTCAACAGAAAGCCATTACCTCATATAGTGGAATATCGGTTGATGTAATTGTGGTTTATGTGTGTGTTTGGTTACCTGCTTGATCATTATTGGTTTTGGCACTTAAATTTTGTATTGGGTACAGATTACCTGCTTTCACTTAGCTGAAGTAGAATATCAGAAATAATATTTGAAACAATTTTAATGGAAACACTTAAGACCTTGGAAATTTGACCGAAGGTCATTCCTCAGTTAATTTTTATTCTAAAACATCTCAACGCTTTATGTGCTGTCATAACACGTGACTATGCTGCCACCTTGTGGATACTGCCAAACGTATGCCTGCTTATTCGCTCGGAATTTCAATTCATGTATACTACGGATGCGAACATTCACTATAAACATAAAAAAATCTCGGTGTCATTGACGATTCCTACTATATGAAAAGTCTTATGGTGTTCTCAATTTGCCCATCGGTGCCTTTGTGTCGAAGACATACCCCTCTTCAAACATGTCTTGGCTTTCTCAACAAAATGGTAAGTTCAGATGTTCATGCTGCGACCCCAAGCGGCATGACTTATTGAAATCAAAAGCCAATGGAGCAAATATTTTACTTATTACATATTTACTTTGTGGAGGACTCTCTTGATAACCTGCCAGATGCTGGAAATGTAAATGTTTACATTTTTAATAGTAGGCATCCATTTACGTAAAATATCTACAAAGATAGTGTACTGTTTTTATTTCCATGACTTAAGCAGGCGAGAAAAATCGGGGCTGTCCTGCCTCCTGCAGGCTGATAGGTCTGGTGTTCACGTGAACTTCATTCGTAGTTTCCAAGCAGAGTAACCACAAAATGACACCAAAGAACACGAATCACGCTTTTTTCTTTACGGGAACAGCGTAGGCTGCCTACTATGTGCGTAGTCTCCTATCTACCACACACTACTGAGAGCGCCAAGTGTACTGAAGTGACATGTCGACTTCTCAACCAAACCGTTGTGTGCCAGATGTGCACATTTTAACACAAATATTGGTTAACCTCTTGGAAGGTTAAGGCTTAGGTGTACTCGCTGGGCTGCTGCGCCTGTGGCAAGGGAAGCCGATTTTCGAAGAGACAATCTCGTCCTGCCCGTCGGAGGGAGGTGACTGGTAACATTTATTTTAAAAGAAATAGATGGGTTCATTGCCGTCGCCCATTAAATATTTGGTCGAATTCCAATAAGAAATCCGTTCTAAAGCGAAGCGTCTGTACTCGACTGATTGCATTGCGGTAAAGGAGCTCAAATTAATGCAGTGTGTGTTTCTTAATGGAAGAAGACACGGGGAAGTCATTTTAATTGAAAGGTGGATTGCATTGTAGCGCGCATTCCGAAGGTCTGATCGTTTCCAATTTTCTTTGAAGACACTGACGAAGCCGAAGAATGAACTTACAATCAAGCCGAACAGAGGACATCCACAATTGTTGGAAGATAATACCTAAAAATATCATATGTATAATGCACAAGCTCTCAAATAAAACAGTTTTATTAATTTCACAGATTCTGTTGAGTTCCAGATACTGAAGTACTATCTCACATCTGTCATTTCTGCCTCTGGACAGGAAGGTATGGTTGATAAAATAAGTTCCCAGTGCTGCTTTACAGTACAGGCACATCTATTACAACAACACTGTACTTAAACATGCCTTTATGAATTTTCAGGAGATACATTAAATATTTCAGATTCTATGTCAAGCTTCTAAGGGCTTTTAATATTTAGAACATGGACCTGAGTATTTAGTGTTTGTAAAGAATTTGTTGTAATCTCTTCCTATCCTGGATAGTAGCATGTTTGTTGAAAAGCTGTATGTATAATCATAGTGTGGCAGGTTTAGATCCTATAAGAACCACTTTTACCCTTCAGTGAGGAACTTCAGTTGAATTGTCTCGCTAAACATCCAGCATAAATGCATTAATTGACATGAAATATGTATGATGAATAAATTACCCTGCTTGAGGATGTTTGTTCGTCAGATGATTCATGTAAAAAGATAAATTGCGCACCTCATCGATTTCAGCCAATACAAATATGAAGAGTTAACAGAGACAGGAATGTATTTAAAAGGGTCCATTGCTTATGCCAAAATGAGCTGTCAGTTCAGTGTTTCCAAATTAACTCTACCAGTGATTGCATTGATTTCCCCATTGTAATTATTACTTGCAGTAATTGCAGTAGAGATACCAGTGTCGTTGGCTGAATTGTGAATTTTGAAAGACTGAAATATTTAAAAAAGAACTTCAGTGAGCCTAAGAAAGTCAATCTATCTACTCTATTCTCGTAGTTGTTGCTGCCCTTGTTATATTTGGAAATAATGAGTTTCAGTTAAAAGTGTCTGTCCAATGACTATATATAAATATGTATTTTAAGACTGCCAAACAGAGGAAAGGGTTTTGGCATGTGATCCGAAAACAATCAATAATTCTAATATGTTTATTTTGAATGTCAGTGTTCACAGTACCCCTGGAGTACAGTAGTCCTTTACTCCCAAGACTAGATTCTGCTTTAACACAACCCAACCCTGGCATACTTAATGTAAATATTGCAGCCATTTTGTACCAGAACAGTTATCACCCCTTGTCCGTGATTCATAAGAATGGATTTATTTCACTGATTAAACTGAGGCTTTAAAGGAAACGGTGATATCAAATCTGTCATCATGGCCGACTTGCTACCCAATTTGCTTACTTTAAAGGGATAACGCTTCCACAATCCTGGATACAAATTACAAGACTATCTATTCTGGCAGAGATTAAGCTGAGTACAACCCCCCCCCCCCCCCCAATCCATCACACACACACACACACACACACGCACCGCCACTTACAGCACACACTCTATAGCATTCCTTCTGGTCAAGTCACCTTGGAGTCCTCTTCTGGTGCCATTGGAACAATTAAGTGCACAATTTCCTTTCTAGTTCAACATGTCACAGTTTACACTTTGGGAATCCAAAGGAAAAAAAGGAGCAAAACAAATTAAGCACCTTTTCCTCTCAGCTCTGGAGTACAACTTTAATTAGTTTTCCTCTGATTAAGATCATTCATAGCACCCAACCTTCAAACAATGGCTTCTCCATTTTCTGCTAGCACCAGATTGTTCTGGTTTTTAATTAACAACAAGATTACCAAGGTGATAAAGCAGGAAGCAGTAAAAGAGAGTAAATGAAATGTTGCATAAATTAGAAAAAAAGACTTGTTCAGTCTCACAGGTTTTTCGCCTTTACTTCTTGATTATTGGGGTACTTGGCGATCAATAGAAGTTAATTAATGTCATTTCTACAGACCTCCCACATCCAACCTGTTTATTTCTCAAACCTCAATAAAGAATTAGGTGTAATTATGCCAAGCTCAGAATTGATTTGAGATAAAAATTATACAGCAGCTTGGATGCATTTTCTTGCCATAATTAAAAGCAATTAAGTTTACACACCAAACAAAATCGGTACATTAAGAGAATCCATTTGGCAGCAAAATGCAACTTGCAAGTGTAGGATTTGACAATACAGAACTTATATGGTGGTAAAGACTGCTTAACGTGGTATAGACAATGTTTCATTGGGGGAAAAAAGAAGTGCAACCAAACTGAAGCCTTAAGCGAAATCACACTATTGGTTTTAAATAGTAATGCTTCAAGTTTGAAGGGAATGGTAGTATTATAGTGTTCTGAGTGTTACTAATGTAACATGCTGGAATTTCCCCAGTGATATCTGTTCTCTCAACATGCTGTTTGCTATGGTATGGCCATAACAAGACTCATATACTCATGAGGCCCTCATAATGTTGAAAACTATCAGCACCAGCAACAAACCATGGAGCACTCTCCATGGGTCCATTTTTCACAGGTTTCATTTTTGTGCTACTTTTAAGGCACATTGAGATAAAATGGAAAGGTACAAAATTGGTTGTACATGGGAGATTTTAGTAGGCATTGCCAAATCTTTCAGCTGGTGACCTTTGGACAAAATGCAGCCTGCTGGAGATGTACTGTTGGTACATTGATAATTGACAAATGAAAAGTATTTTTTCTTTTTTTACATCAAAAAAATTGTGACAAGTAACGGTTTGCATCTGCACTGTATCAGTGTCAGCACACCTTTTCAAAGGAGACCGATAAATAAATTACAACATTTCCTGTTTACACACAGTACATTATTTTCATAAACCATTCTATAAATAGTACGCTATAAATTTAACATAATAAATTTAAAGTTTAACCTGTAAAAAACAAACAAAAAAAGCAATCCTTCAGTGGCCTCTGTAATGGGTTTGTTTTGTTGCCATTATTATACACTTCAGAACCACTGACTGGAGATGAGGAATCCCAGGGATCTGCCATCAGAAAAGTGTGCATTTAATTGGTCTTAATTGCCTCTGAAAACATGCAGAGGCCATTAAGAGTCTGTAGCCCCAGTGCTTGGGAAAAAAAAACTCTGGAGTTAATATTTTCTCAGGGGATACCCATAACAAGATTATGTACATGACGATATCCACTAATTGGTAAGATGTCTGCATTGATCTATGAAGTCATTGAATGATAAAAACATTTTGCTTGAGGGGTGAACTTGTTTTCCAGCCTGAAAGCATGGTCATGCCACGCACTAAAATGTTGTAATAAAAGCATTCCCAGTTTCATCCGTTTGACCACACTTCTCAGTAATTTGATTGCCCTTCAACTATTACTGTGATGTCACCTTTCAACACTAGGGGGAGGTAGAGCACTTCAGAGCTCAAGCGTGAACTTCTTTATATTAAATCTGCTCAAAGGAGATGCATAATGTAAGCAGTGTAAAGCCTTCACATACCGTATGTGGTCACATGAGAAGCCCAGAAATAAACTGGCATGCAATTAACAAGTATTTTATTTATTTATTTTTTTTAATACAATGGTTGATGCTTATTGGTGGATGATGATAGTTTAATGATAGGGTAGAATGAACTACATAAGAAGGGCCTCCAGTGTGTGAGCCAATGGCTTTGTGACACATTTGGCATGATGTACTCTGTTTTTAACCGTGCATGTTGTATTCTGATACATGGAATCGCAATGGTGTATTTCTGTAGAGCCTGGGGGTAGATGATTACAGGTGAGTACAAATGTGATTCACCTGTGTATCGCTCATGAGTAGGCCAGTCTGCCTAACTCTGACCTGAACAGGATTTGCTCATGGTAGCTGATATTTAGTTGCCTGGCAACTGCTGGGCTTATTCTGCATGTCCTTCTGCTTTAAAGCACGTTGGGTAAATCCCCTGCAGGTCGCTGGGCACCTGAGAGTCTCGTTTCATGGGCCAGTGCATGGCTAACAGAACACAGGCTTCACCTGCATGGACTTTCAACCTCATCTTCCCTTTCTCTCTATTTTTCACTCTGCCCCACTTTCTCTCTTCCCCCACTCTCTGTTTTTCCTCTCACTCTCTCTCTCATTAATGCATGTGACCAATTCAGTCTTATTTGCCTAAAGGAACTAAGCATTGAGCACATAAAAATGAAAGTTAGCCGACTTCGGAAAAGCGGTAGACCTGAACATTTTAACCATTAAGTTGTCAATTGGGGAAAATGTGAAATGACTGGTTTAATTGTGCATGAAGGCAAGTGGAAACACTTGTGTAATTTGCAGAAAACATTACCAGCAGATCTTGGTTGCATCAAGAAAAATGAAATATTTTGGCGTGTAAATGACTAATTAAATCATTACTGCTGCCATTGTTTGAGTGTTTGCTGCAATCACGTTTGATGGCATGTTTTAGATAAAAGCAGCTCAGGTAAAACATTGTTTTTCGTATACTAATGGCATATTCACCGTGACAGAGTAAGGCCTGATGGCTGACTGTGACAGTCTGACTCTCACACACAATTGTCAGGTCCCTAATCATCATGTAGTGTGCCAAATATCTGTGGTACTCATGGACCAATTTCTAGTATTTCTGGACCAATCTGTGGTACTTATGGACCAAACAATGGTGCTCGTGGTTTGATCTATGGTACTCCTGGACCAACCAGTGGTTCTCATTGTTGAATCTATGGCTTTCACGGACCAGTCTATCGTGGTCATGGTTTGATCTATGGTACTTGTGGACAACTGTATTGTTCTTCATTGTGTGATGTTAGCTATTCATGGCCCAATTAAGTGGCAGCCAGGGACCACTGTAGAAGCAATGAGATGAAAATAAAGACGGTGAATGTGAAATGTGCGCAAGCTGTGGTGTGGAAAACAGCATCCACTGCAATGGAGCCCAGCTCCGCTCTTCCTTATTTTTATTAAAGAGCTCAGCACAGTGTGCCCTCTGGCACGGGAGGCATTTGGGTGTGCTTTAATGCGGTCAGGTGAGGATAGTGAAGCTGATATAATGGGCTCATATCAGAGAGTTCTGCCCTGGTTGCTGCAGGTAAATTCAGTCTAAAAGACGGCTTTAGCCTGGACTGGTCCAGGATTGATCAAAACCAGATGGAAACCCGGAGCAGGTAGACTGGGTCTGTCATTTGTATTCTATAGGGCTGAGTGTTGCCATTTCTAAAGGCCGTGATAATGACCACCCTGTGGTTAAGGGACTGAGGGCCCCTTTCTCCATCTGGAGTCACACCTTTGTCCAACACTCACTATGGATTCCAGCAAATATTTTATGCACTAGTATGTAAAAATGTGTCAAAATTGTGTTTCCATTATATCATAGATCTGTAAAAGAAGTACTACTAAATATATAGTACATAATATGACTAACTGTACAACATAATATGTATTTAATAATCGCAAGGATCACTGCATTACAAAGCATGTGCAATCCAGACCAGTTTTATTTGGTCTTTATGTGCATTTTGAAATATGGAAATGGACGATATAGAAATACACAAATGTTGTTCGGAGGGCATACCCGCTTGTAGCCGTGTCTGTGTGCGTGGCCAGCCCTGGGCTCAGGTGTAGCGGGAGCGGGGCTGTTAGATGGGTCCCCCGGGTCAGAGCGACTGATTGGCGGTGGCCGAGGTTAGTGTCTCCCACTCCTTTGCTGCAGTGGCGATGGATGAAAGGCATATAAATCCGGTTAATAATTAATGTCCTCAGGCCTCTTGTGCTCTGTTATCATTGCCTTTAATGCTGCTTGTAAGCCTCCTTTGAGAATGGCGGCTTTTTTTTGTCTCTTGTCCGTTTCTGGCTCGCTGCGAGCGCTGTCTGCTTTGTGCTGGAAATGCAGGATTTGCGCGTTTCCTAAGGGGAGATTCGGGCCTGGCTGTATTGCGGATGTGAAGGACCTCGTTGTGCGCGGAGTTTATTTTTTGCTTTTCTTCTCCGGCTCCTCTGTTCCTGAGAGTGACCCCGACTCAGGTGGTCATACCCCACCATCTGCTGAGAGGGGAGGAGGGGAGGAGGAAAAGGCAGCGATCTTTCCTGCGGACAGGTGTGCGGGTGAGGGAGCAGGAAGAGCCCACAGCTCTGCAGCCCTTTAGCCTGGCCTGTAGGCCACACCCATGCTGGTGTACCTACCTGCCTGCTTTAAGGTGGGGAGGCAGTAGCTCAGAGCAGAATTTAGCTGTGCCTGTGAGGGAGAATGCAGAGATCTGTGTGCTCAAGGTTTCTGAGAGAGAGAGAAGAAAAGAGGCATTTTCTCTACGTGAACAACTTTATTCAGCACCAGGGGGACCCAGGCCGTGGGGCTACTGACCTGTGTGTGTGCGCACGATCAGCCCTGGTGCATGCTGGGATACGCATTGAGAAACTGGAGAGGACCTTGCAGCTTTCATTAAAGCTGATCATCAATTGTGTTAAGAGGTCTTGTAAGTGATTTGTAATTCAAAAGGTTTTAGAGATTCATCTTTTCTTTTTTTAATATAAAAAGGACTCAACCAATCATGATAGAAAGGTCATCCAATGGTTTTCTGTGCCTGTGTGGTAACCTGTGTGTGCTTCTCATGTGCTTACTATCCCTCATCCATCCGGGCGTTTCCATTTTGCGTTCACCACGTGTTGCCCCTTGAGCTCAGGAATGTGCAGTCTGCCCCATGTCCTGGTGCAGCTGCGTGGGCTGTTGGCCGTGTTCCAGTCGGGGTTGGCCAAAATTCCATCTCAGTTGAGTCATTTAATAAATTTGGATGGATTTAAATTGAATTCATAAATTGGAAAAATCTGTCAATGTTCTGCACGGATTTATTTTCCCAACAAATGAGCATTTGGAATTTTGATTGGGTTGAAGTGGAGCCGAGCACAGCTCTGGGTTGTGTACTTCGTTGGGGGGCGTTAGCCTGTCAGGCTGCCCCGTGCTCAGGTTTAGGCGTTGACTGTAGGCAGATCACTTCCTTTGTCTCTGGATGTGTGTTGGAGGGCGTGTCAGTGGGCGGCGGCTTCACTTATGGACGTGTCAGTAACAGCGTCCCACTGAGATCAACCGTCACAGAGTGGACCCAGCCATGGCCCTGCTGGCAGTCTCTGGAAGATGAGTCAAGCCTTCAGCAGTGACTCCCCCTGTGAGCCCCCTGGTGCTCATTGGCTGATGACACACACATCCGTGATGTCATCAGTGAGAGCTGGCAGTGACTCCCTAGTACCTCACCCATCAGTAGTGTTGGGAATTTTGATTCTTTAAAATTAATTGGCACGTTCAAGGCAGTTCAGCAAAATGAATCAAACTTTCGAGTGTTTAAGTTGTTCTAGTTACTTTCTCAGACTTTTTGAATCATAACCATGAATGGGAACATTCATTGTATTGTCCAATGATGGAAGCAAAAGGGAGATGTGCAACCTTGGTTAGATAGTGAATGACTGAAAAAGCAGTCTGTTTGCTGGACTCTACATCTGCCATTATTTTCGTACAATAAACACAAACGCACACAACAAATATCATTGATCCAGTTTTTAGTGCTTAGACCCAATAGATGGAGTAAAATGGATCACTTTCTACTATGCACAAAAACAAAATTATTGATTTTATCATAGAAAAACTTTAGTTTTTTATTATTAATGACATGAACAGTTTGTCATATTTAATTTCAGATCGCAGTATCTGCAGAAATGTAACCCTTACATGTAACACAGAAGATGTCATCACTCTGTCATCTGTCATGGCACCATCCAGATATAGTATTTCTGAATGGCATAATAAACATGTTCCTTATTGCAGGTCATTATATTTTTTTTATATGGGTGAAAGCAATGGTTTTTGTCCCATATCATCAATTGCCCATAATTGCACAATTTGTAGTATTGTGTAATCATAATTAGAGTAATTATATTGTTGGGTTTCAGTGGGGATTGAACTTCTGTGTTAATGTTTTTTTTTTTTTTTTTTTTTTGCACAGTTTGAAAACATGTTTCCTAGGCTGCAAAATGCATTTGTTTGTTATGGTGTTATTGTTTATCTTGGACACAGTTAAGCCTGTTTTAGTCTCAAAGAAAGGTTTTCCCCCTTGATTTTTAAATTTGAGAAATCTCCAAGTTCTCAAATACTTCGCAATATTTTCACTAAGTTATCAAAGAAAATAAACGCCCTTGTTTCCCCCAAATATAGTGGGTTAGGGGCATTGTTTCAACCTAAACTTCAATGTGAACATTCATGTGTACATAATTGAGAGGAATCTGTCTTATCAACATTTTTACTAAAATCATATATATCTGAGACAAAGGCATGATTGATAAATCTGAACACTTATGTGCATATGAAATTTCAGAACTCTGTATGAATGCACGTATTTTATTTTTGAAAGAATTGATGGAGACTAGCAGCCCCATTTATCTACGTTTGTGGAACTTGTTCAGAAGTTGTTAAATCCGTACACAGCTTGATTAAAATAGATTTAGACACTCTGTGACAGAAGGAGTGGTGGCATTGTTGGCTGGGTGTGAAAGCAAACACAGATATATAGCTATAGACTGTGAAAGTACTCAACGTGCACCCTGTTGTGTGGAAGTTATTTGTCGATATTGAGCAGATCAGTGCACCAGTACCATTTTTATTCTCATTCTGACTTCTGTAGAACTGTTTAAATGGAGTTGCACACTCACTTGCTCATGCAAATGAGCGCACGCACCCCCAGACTTGTAATAAAAATCTGTTTTTGGAGAAAAGCTATCAAAATTTGCCATCTTCCCCCACAAGTATAAATTGTTCTAAAGATCAGGCTGAAATCGAATGGCGATCTGCCAGTGTCACAGACTGGGGAAGTCTTCTCTTCGGTAATAGGTTTTTTGATCTGAGCATTAAAAAGGGCGAACCTGAGGAATAGCACATTAAATCAGTTCTCATGCACTCTACCGCAGTTTGGCCAAGTTTAAAATACCACTGTGTTTTGTATTTCAGTAGCGTTTCTACCGTGTCATAATGATGCATGGAAATTCATCCCAATTTCCTGTTCCACATAATTTTCCCATTGTGCGTAATAGATGGAAAGGGGAAGGCAGATTTTAATTTCAGAAGATTCACAGTAACAAGTCAGAGATTTGATGTTCATTTCAGAGGTGTAAAATGATGGTGTTAGGGTTGGCAGTGAGACCACAAGTTGGCTCCAATCCAAGAATGCAGTGCAGAATAATTACATGAATGAATAAGACATGCATGCACACATATGCACACACTCACGCACACGCACATACACAAATCATTTATAAAGGCAACAAACACAATTACCAGGCAGATTTCATAGTATATTTCAACTTGGACTCGAATCGCAAATAACATCCTCTCCGGGTGTCACATTTAGAGCAGAATCGAGCCGCCATTACATTCATTTCAGAGATGTGCTTTCGTAGAGCAGCTTAAAATGTAAGAGAGCATAAGTGCTTGCTCCTTATATGAGCACCAGGGCCAAGCCAGGCTAGCAACATTCCCCGCCCAGTGAGGGTAAATGTTACATGGCTAGAGCTCTAAATGTCCATTACCTACCCTAACCCAGATGGGAAATTCAAATCAGGAACGCATATAGATTTCATGCATTAACCCAAATTAATTGCATAATAGATGAGTGATGACGGTAGGGATGGGATGGTAGCCAAGATGAATGGGACAGAAATGGTGAGATTGACAAACAAGCATCTGCAGTAAAAAAATGTATATGAAGACTTAAAAAATGAGTACATTTTGTATTAATTAAAACAGGTATTATGTTACATTTGTGCTTCAAGCACAACAGTGGTTGGACTGAATAATCCCTCGTTTGCATCTCTTATATGTCTGCATGTCCTTGGCTGATGATGCCGGTTTTTGCAAATAATCCCTGAGAACCTCACTGCCTATCTGAATAATGTGCGGGGGAACCTAACCCGACGACTGCATCGAACCGACGGGAGTCAAGGTTGGGAGAGGGAGAAAGGGAGGGGGAGAGAGAGAGAGAGAGGGGGAACAGACAAGGAGGGATAAACACAATGAGCGGATTTGCAGAAGCACTTATTGATCTTTGCTGGAGTGCATGAGCCAACGGTTGATACGCAAACAGCAGCGCGGAGAGGCAGTCCACGCCAGGACTCGGCAGCCATGTTATTTATGTATCTGTTCATGTCATCATTTATTTATTCTGAGGGCTGGAAATGGACGTCTCGTGCCCGTTGGCACTCCAGGGGTGCTGCGTACATGAAAGGCTCGATCTCATGTCTGGCTGTTCTGCTTTCATTGATACTCATTTTAATGCCAGTGATCATTCAAAAAGCAATTGGACATGCTGATTAGTCATCACAAGTTTGTGTGTGTGTGTGTGTGTGTGTGTGTAGGGAGGGGGGAATTGAGATCTCTCTAACGTTAAATATGATTGGTGTCTTGGTTTTGCAAGAAGAAAAGAGGGCTATGATTTGCTCAATGGGGAAACTCCAACCGCCTCATTATTGGTGCAAGGCCCCAGCAGGGTCAGAACACCAATTTTGAACCCTAAGGTTCTGTTCACAAGGTTACTTCAGCAGTGGCAGTGGGTCTAACACATTAACTGAATTTTGAGTGTGGACCACTTTGCAGAAAATGAGTTGATAAATTGACGTCTACATTATCCAGCAAAAAAAAAAATCTAAACTAACTAAAGCAAGTACAGACACAGAGGCGACTGGGTTAGCTTAGAAGCTGGTATATAGTTTATAAAAACAACATAGGAGTATCGTCTACTTGGTGTGTTGTCGAAGATACTTTATTATAGGCTCCATCATACTTCTGGGTTCTGTGAATTTTTAGCAGTTTCCAGAAAATCCATCATTCTCTGTGGATTGTTGTTGATCACGCAAACTATACCTTGTGCTATTTTATAAACAGCTTATAAGCTAATTGGTGCTCACCCTACTTATTCCAGGCATCACAGTTCTAATGTCAGAACTTGCAGCACCTGTCAGAACTGACGTGCTGTGGTCTCATTGTTGTTCGCAGAAATGCAACTGGTCATGTACTTTTACACAAATCATGAAGTGGATTCTGATGTGGTGTGTTGTAGCTTCTTCAGTTCACTGTTAATCACTATGAATATCATTGCTTATGTTTATTATTGTTTGCATATAAATAGATAAATTTTGGGCTTTATGCTCATTTTAATATGATTTAGGTATGTTTCTCTTGTGGATAACTGTATGGAAATACTGGAAAAGGAGTTCATTTCACTATTTTTGTCTTAATACAGAACAGCCAAATGACATTAACAAGTATCTGCCTCCACGTCTATGGCGGTATTTAACATGCAGTGCCATGCCACATTAGTCATAAAGTGGATAAGGCCATCAACAGCACAAATTAGGTACCTCAATACATTCAGCAGTAATAAAAATGATATATGTACTGCGCCCTCCAAAATTATTGAACTGTTAACTATTAACTTCTTAAAAGACTATGCAATAAATAATACAAGTACTGAGCTATACTGTAATTAGCAGTCATGTTGGAATGCCTACTTTAACAACGACTCAGTGAAAACAATCAAAATAATACTCTTTTCAAAAGATACACATATTTTCCAAATATTTGCACCCCTTTTTACCTCTTTTTATTTTTGGGCACCTTCCCTTCACAAGGATAACATTTCTGAATAGTCCCTGTAATGTTTTATCAGACTGATGAATATATTGGGGGGCGGGGGGTCTTTGACCATTCCTACATACAGAATCTTTAATTCCGTCTCCATTTGTGGATAGCCACCTTCAAATGAAAATGGTGTCCAGTTTTGGAGACTGAAATGACTATTGCTGAACAGTAACTTTGTGGCCACTTCAGCATTTCTTTGTTGATTTTGATGTATGCTTGCGATTATCGTCTTGCAATATGGCACACCGTGGTGCAGGAAAAGTAGTGCGGTGATGAAGATTTATTTCAGCTTTAAGGGAACTATTAGACGCGTGAATAATTGGGACACGCATCACCTTGGAAATAAACATTAAAACGTGTCAAAGCTTTTTCTCTGAGCAGGTGTATTAGCATAAAGACATTTTTAGAGCAGACAATATAGCTCATGTCCTTGTTAATTTTACGCAGCCTTCTTTGTTCATCTTTCTCAAGGGCAAGGATTGCATTAGAGGGCTCTGCACGTACATGTAGATGTACATACAACAAGAAGGATATACATACATAAATACATACATGCACACGCATGGCTACCACTCCTCAATGCAGTAATAATGATGGTGATGAAGATTTAATGTGGGTACTTTGCTCGGAATCATGATTCCATGATATATATATATATATATATATATATATGTATGTATGTATATATATATATATATATTTTTTTTTTTTTCTTTTTGCAAAATCCCAGTTAATCTCAGCATATGGAGTATTCATATTGTCACACTGGGAAAGGTGTTTGCACTGCTGCAACGGGTGGTAGTGCAATATCACGCTTTCTCTCTCTCTACCCTTCCCCCCATCCCTTTATTTAAAAAACGGGTGAAGATTTATTTAAAGTGAGCTGCATAATACAATGATCCCTCCTGCCAGTTGTGAGAGAGGTTTCAGATAATCCATTCTCACAGGATGAGATTTTTACCATAAGCCAATGCTGTGGAATCACAGATCCTCAAATCTTTTTTGCCAGCCTCCTTCACAAATTACACAGCCACATGTGCTACTTCAACAAAACAAAAAACAAAACAAAACTGGGAACTGCACCTCGCCGACCACAATTGATATTCCGTAATTTTCCGTTTTTAATTCCACTGATTCATTTCTTGGGAGAGAGCCTATTACTCCCTCTCTGCTGTGCAGTCCCATAGCCAATTCTCCAGAACATATGTGAACCAGAGGCCATATTGCGAATGCAGGCATGGGCTCTGGAGATTGGATACAACACGCCGTTCTGTAATGATAGAATCAATATGTTGTTAAGGGTGGGATATCTGAGATTTCTGGATATGTTCAAGTTCTGAAAATGCACGTTATCACATTCTGTGATAGGGTTTTTTTTTCCTGAGCTACACTACCAGAGGATAATCAATTTCAAGCACTGTGTGGAATTGATCATAAATCAAAGTTCAGCTCAGCTGAAGGTATACATTGGCTATAAAATGCTGCCAATGCAGTATTATCATTGGACGGAGTTTAGTGTAAGATGACCCCACCCATAATGAGGGTGCCCCAAGGTTAAAAATGTGCCATTTTCCATTAGGCTGTTGTACAAGTAGGGACATATTGCCCTGGCTCCACACCCCATATCCTCTGTGTGAAGGTGTGATTCTGAAACATCAAAGTAGATAAAATCTCCTGTTATGCAAATGCAAGGACTGCATATTGAATTGTATTTGTAGAAAAGAGGCCATGTTTTTATTTACTGCAGGTACTATTGATAATGTATGATTGAGTCACAAAAACATGAAATTACATTTCTTTATTCTAAAGCGGGTGTTTTCAAGCAGGTTTGATCCTGGGACCTCCACCCAGGCTCAAAGGCATCCCATCGTCAGTTAAAAATGGTTATATTTAGAGAAGGTTTTGAATATTTTGAAATATCTTCCCAAATCTATATGTAGTCATTGCATATTGACCCCCTGTTGAAAACCCAGGTTTCAAAGCATAGACCTGCAGCTGCACCCCTCTGTTAGTGCTGCGTTTGTGTGAGAAAAGGGAATATGTGCACGTGGGACACCGGGAGTCCTAAAGTGTTTCTGTTACCGATGCCGGAATTGTGCATGCTGTCTGTTGCTATCCTCTTTTCAGATGTCCTTCCGGGACAGTAATAATACAGCTACCGCTGTTACAAGATCGGTTAACTGTGTAGTGGTTGTTTTCTTTTGTTTACAATACCAGTTGTTTGTTTGTACAGCTAACTTTAGGCTAGTTTTATTGATTATAAATGGGTCTTCTGTTCCTTCTAAGTGTTATTGCACTTTTGTATTCCTGAGACTTACGGTCTTTGCTTTCGTACGTTAGTCGAGATAAAAGTGTCCGCTGAGTGATTGTAATGTAATTTAATGCATGCTCGCTCTGGATCGCCTGACCGGGAGAGGAGCCCAACCAGAGCAGCGGACTGTTAATCCATCCAAAAGTAAAGACGGCGAGAGCGGGCCGGTCTCTGGAGGAGGAAGGCCTGCCGGCAGGCTTTAATGTATTCTCCAGCACAGCCGGTGCAAAAATAACGTCCCTGGCCTGGATTCTTTTCACTGTGGTTAACGAAGAACGTGACGACCGTGAACGTGACTTCCCTCTCGCTGCTGTGGTTCAGGCTGCTGCCCTGCCTCCTTCCCCCCGGCAGAGATCGAGCTCTGCAATGAAAAGTGTTTTTTTTTTTTGGGGGGAGGATGATTTTACTTTACTCTTTCTTGACGCTGAAGTGAGCCTCCTGTAGCTTTCTCCAAAAAACCTCAATCCCTCCCTCCATTTCCCTCTCCTTTCCTCCCAAACCACTTCTCCTTCTCTTGCCCTCTTTTTTTTTTTCTCCCTCCCTCTTTTTTGTCTCCACAGCAGCACAGTTGGTAGCGAGAAAACAAATTAATCGGATTGTCTGGGCTGTCTAATTAGCAGGGCGTGTGGTGTGCCTCATGCTAGCACTCGGGCTGTTAGCAGCTTTCAATGGAAATGTATGCATTCTTTCAGAAAATAAGTTTTTTTCATTTAAATCTTTTTGTGAGAAAATATTTTTATTTTCTCACACTTGACACAGGAAATCAGAGCAGGGTAACACCGTGAAAGGGCCTACGTCATGATGACAGCTGGAGACACAAATACTTTAGCTGTCACCATGGTTTCTTACCTTTTCCCACACTACACTACAGATTTCCAGCTAGAAAAGTTGCGAGCTGGATTACATGTTAATGTAATTTATCCAATTGGCTGCTAACATTATACTAACGTTAGCTCAGCTAATGGGGTGAGTCAGTAAAGTGAAAAATGGTAATTAACTTATGTGGAAAAAGAAGTGGAATTAAAAGCATTAATGTAGCTGTATGTGAGTTTTCCATGCTTTATTAGCCAGAGAGTGCTTATTTTTCTCTCCAAAATCCATCGGTGGCACACTGATTTCTTCCAATGGGAGCACTTCTCATATGCAGCTGGTACAGGCAGAATACACTAAAAACCCCAGGCGCCATGTGAACTGACGGGGAGGCACCATCATATTTGGACTGCGTGCTGCCAGCCGATTGTTGCTATGTACCTTACTATGTTGTTGACGCTGCACTTCAATTGTGTATTCATTAGGGATGGTGCTGAATACAAAATACTATATTCGGCATTCGAATAATGCCTCCTCCTCCTGAATTTGGCCAATATTATTCGGATTTGTACCTTTTTGATGCTCAGAAGTCAGCACCAAGTTTCACAATTAGACATACACACACACACCTGCAGAGAGACAGTGAGAGAGTTTTCCTTAACACTAGATAGGCCAGAGTGACACCATGGGGCTTTAGGAACTTTAAAATTAAAAATTCATCTAAGAATGCTATTTCCTCTACAACTTTACTTAATATTTGGTCTTAAAATAACTGCGTTTTAGAAATTTGCCAGACAATAGACAAGTGCTTTTACCCAGGTGCGAACGTGTCTACTCCAGTAAGCTATATCAGCGCTTTGATACAAATTTCCCAATCAAGCGCTATTTAAAATTAATTTCACACACATGATTACATCAGATTAATTAACTGCAATCATGTGATGAAGTTGATAAAGCCTTTAGAGTGGGGATGAGTACTTGTGAACACTGTAGTTATAGAACTGATGGGCTAAGAACTCCGCGGAGATAACGCCACAGACATATTTTCAGGTTTTCTCAAACTGAGGAAGCTTTTCAATTTTTTCTTTAATTTATCCGAGCTAATGCAAAACAAACATACAGGTAAATTGGGGCTTCAACACAGAGGGGAGAAGAAGTATTAAACAAAAAACAACAAAACATGTTAGCCTCACATACTGTAGTTTTGTTTTTTAATTTTAATTTAAGAGTTCATAGCATACAGTAGTTCATAATGAAAATGAGGAACAATTATTGAAAATTAAAAAAGAAAATTCAGTTTATGATTGACTTCAGTGTCCCTCAGGTAGGGGTGGTGGAGTTCATGCCGTTCATACTATGCAGTTCAGAGTAAGGATGAGTAACATGTTTTGAGTTATAAAAACGTTTAGCCTATGATTGAAACTTGGCTGTTTACATTAGTGTTATAAAAGCCTGTTATGGCTATATAACCTATCGGTCATTGTTTGTTTAATACAGCTTTAAAAAGCAAATTACCTGTTAAACCGTATTATGATTGATGTTATTGTAAAACTATCAGTATCAGGGATTATAATGGTAAAAATTTCATACTGTTTCCTTGTTAAACCCCACCCACTTACGATTTACACCATGCCCACTTCTGGTTTATCCAAATGCAAATACAAATAATTTTGTTGGTTCAACAAATACAGATACAAATGCAAATTGTGGCATCTTCTTTCACCCCTAGTATTCATATTATGCGCTTGCAGGTAGTCCACTATGCGCTTATAGGTAGTCCACTCTTGCGCTTACAGGTAAATGTGCTTGCAGGTAGTCCACTGTGTGCTTACAGGTAGTCCACTCTGCGTACAAGTTCAGGATTAGAGCCGCCACAGAATATCCCCAGGAAGTCTTATTCACCTGCTCTCCATCAGACCAGGAACCAGACGATGCCAGACATGCCACCCTGCTCAATTTTATTTCAATAATGTGACATTTTAAGGCTGGATTATCCCTCTCCTTCGTGTGGGCAGGGCCCTATAATCTTCTGTAACAATACAAAGCAAATGGAGGAGGCTGGAAAGGCTGTGTGAGAGAGAGATACTAATGGTGGGGAAGAAAGAGAGGAGAATGGGCAGAAAGAGCTTTCTCTCACACGAGTAAAGCTAAAACAGAAACTACAGTTATCAGGAGCCATATGAGAAATGTTCAAAAAGAAGAGAGGTTCTGATTCCTACTGCATGTTTTTTTTGTTCAGTTTCATGAGTGGAATACAGCAGATGTAGAAATGGTGTGTGATTAAAAAAACTGAATATTTTGAGCACTTACCACGTTTGTAAATGGCAGGTGGTGTCATGCCGTGAAGAGGGAGACAAAACAAATTACAATGCATTTAGGAGGCACAGAGTGTGGGAGAAGTGGAGGTGGACTGGTGTGTGTGTGTGTGTGTGTATGTGTGTGTGTGCATGTGAGAGAGAGTGCCTGTATATGTGTGTGTGTGCACATATGAGTAAATTTGTGCGTGTCTGTGTGAGTGCATGTATGTGCATGTGTATGAATGTGTATATGAGTGTGTGTGAAAGACATGAGTAAATTTGTGTGCGTGTGCGTGTGTGTGCTCACGTGTGTCTGCACATGTACCAGGGAGCAGGTGGGTAGATGGGGAAAGGAAGAAAGGAAATGGTAGATGGTGGGTAAATGGCAGTGCAGCAATCAGGCAAGGCTTGACATTTGTCCTGCACATCAATTTTGGAAAGTACACAGTCCTAAATGAGCATGAGCCCAGAACGAGGAACAAAATGACTGCAGCCGAATCGGCGAGACCAGGGGAGTGTTCTCAGACCACACACAGCCAAATTAATCAGATTGCTTTTCACAAAGAAAAGATGATGAAAGAACCGAAGCCCAGTGCAATAATTGCAAGGTGGGCTATTTCCACCAGGTCCACTGCGGTATCCTAATGCTTCCCCACAGTAGCAGGAGCAGAGTTACTGAAAGCAGTGTGGCTCTCTAATACACAAAATCAACAAAAGGTTTGCTTATGCGACTTGTCTTTGAAATTAAATTAGGACTAACCCCCCTCCCTCCTCCGACTTCTGTCCCCCTCTTCCTCCCCCTCCGTTCCTCCCCCCCCCCAAAGGAATGAGTTAGCGTATGTGTACTTTCAGATGAGACTGAAATGGAGTGTAACCTCTCCTTGGCAGGTGCTTTGAAAGCTGAACGATTGTCTGTCCCAAAGCACCGCCATAAAGTCTCTTAACTTGCCCAGGGCCATTATCTGTCAAGGTTGAATGTTGCGCCAGACAGATGTGCAGTTCGTGATGAGCAGAGAACAGCTACCAGAGCAGGTACACCTTTTGGATCTGCAGTTCTTATCCCCCTTCCCCCCAAGTGAATTAATTAAGGAGCAGAGCCTTGTTGGGAGGAAAACAGAGGTTAAGAGGCTGTCAGGTGGCCTGTCCTGGTAAAGCACTGACATCACTGAAGTTCAGTGGTGTGCCCTCCTTTCTGGTATTGTATACTGACTGTGACAGAGATGATTGTGACTGAGCAGAATGTGGCAGGCGGGCCCAGAAGGAGAGGGAACATTTGGCTGTAGCTTTGCCCAAGGAGGGAGGGGTTTTGGTTGGCTAGGTAACCTCCATCTCATTATGCAAGGGCACTTGAATGGTGTACAAGTTCCCACCAATGTATAAGGACCGTTAAAATGTCCCCACCAGATGGCTCTATGCATGGCGTCTATACTACGATTTGTGGAGAGTTTATTCTAGAGACAACTGATCATTTTTGATGTGGTCTTTGACTTCTAGTCATCAGATGCAGTAAGATTTTCATGGGTTCAACCAGCACTGTTACTCTCATTGCTGTAAGGCTTTGCTTTCAAATTCATCAAAGGCGACTAGTTACACAAACCCAATGAGTTTTGTGTGATTGATAGCACATGAAACATGTGGGACATATTTATGCTCATAATTTATACAGAAAGGATTGAGTCTAATGAATTGTTTCAGATGGCTTATTAAAGCACTGTTGCAGGACCAGCATATCAAAATCTTTGTAAAGCTGTAAACTCTTCACTTTGGGCTGTAGCATCATTAAAGCGTTTACATTCTTAATTTCTCATTTCCCCTAAAACACCACCCTGCCGGTAAGGCTGTTTTCTCACTTAAAATGGCTGTATATCTGAAGTGATTAAGGCTTTGCACAGAGGTGTTAGGCTCAGAGTGGGCATGGAGATTGTCAGCCACAGCAACGCTACTTTTTAAGCCCAAAGCATTTGAAAGCCGTTTGAGCTGTTAAATTCTCCCACGTCATCATCTGTTAATGTGCGGGTCCCAGGCGTTTAAGATTCTCTCTGTACATAAATAATATATCGGTTTCAAATGTGCTGTAAAATTCATATTCAGTTAATTTGATGATGTTAACTTTTCAGTTTCACTGCACTTTGGTGTTTCTAAGAAAGTCAGATTGGGAATTTACCCAGGATCCTTCAACTTTTCTCATCAACTGACATGGCATCAATAAAGAAAGAAAGTCAGGACCTTGGTTCAGGTATCTTCTTTAAAAAGTCTCCAGCGACACAGAGTCCCCATTGCTGCACTTGAGTGCTGGTTTGTACAGGAATACTGACTCAGTGGCTCAGCAACATCACCTTCTGCAGTAGTCTCAATTTTCCTCGAGTGGTTTTGCCTCCAAGCGCTAACCAAGCCCTAACCTGCTTATCTTCAGCCATCAGGCATAACATTATGGGGTGGCATAGCTGTGGCCAAACAACACTACCGACAGTAGCAATATTGACATCAACATCAACAGCAATGACCCAAAACATCAACATTAATCACAAAAACAACCACAGCACTAATAGCAATGACAACATCAGCATTAACAGCAAAAACGAGAAAAACAAAAACATTATTGCATGTTAGCCACCTAAAATGAAAGCAGTTTTCTTTTTCAACATCTGTAGCTGTAGTTTCTGAATACTTACACAGCACCTACTATATCCTGGGAAAACTGCTTTTGAAAGTAATTTCTTTTGTTATTGCTTCTTTTACATAATTAACTAAAATAAATGTCAGAAGAAAATGAGTGCCGTACCCACCACAAACCAGAGTGCTGGATTTCTGTGACAGCTGCCTAATTTAACTGAAAGTGCTTGCCAGATGTGTTGTCATCATTATCCGAACACAGGCAAAGTTTTTCTGTTAGTAATGTGCTTAGGAAGACATGGTGTCTTTTAAACACAGGCAGTTAAGGAGCCCGGTATGCAGCCGTTTGATGGGAGCTGAAGTGATCAGTTAATGTCAGCAGAACATCTCTGCTCAAATTGGACCTGTCCGGTTAGATTAAAGTAGTGGCTCCCAGAATTTTCTGGAGATATGAGCCACCAGTAACCAGAAGCATAGCAAGCCAACTGGCTGTGAATGGGTGGCAAAAAATTAAGTGAATACTACGACAAAAGCAGAACAGTTAAATTCATCACGGTTGCTAAAACCATTCTTCCTGTTTGGCAGTGTAATACAATTCCCATTAACCTTTTCACCAGTATAGACATTACAGGCAGTGGCTTTGGGAGCTTAAGGCAAGGGGAACACGGAAATGGCTGCAAACACTGGCCTTCAAGATGAAGTTAAAAAGACAGGAGCATCTCATTGACATGCTAAATTGCCCAGTTTATAGGGGACTAGTGCCCGCACATGTATAGGTGATTAATTTGAAATCAGTGACACTTAGTCAAGAGCATGAATACAGATGAACACATACTCCCCGTATTAAACAGGACTGGAATTCTTCCCATCATTGTCTTCACAGGCAATCTGTCTTTTTATCAAGCGAGGGAATTAAATGTACTGTGTTGTACATGTGCCTGAGCATTTGCGTTATTGGGTGCAGATGAAAGCTATTAACACAATGCTGTTCTTTTCTGAGCTTCTTTTTCTTTTTTGTACAGTGTGATGCAAATTATACGATATCCATCCAACACCTAATGCAGTGACTTACTCCCCACCATCCATGTGTGAACATGACGCTTCTCCTTTGCACTTTTGTTAAGAATTATGATGAAGTGACATTTTTATCTGAACAGTGCAGAACAGTACTTCATGTCGAGATGACTGAGAAGCGCTGGCCTTTTATTTTTGGTCATGCAGTGCTGCAGTTTTTGGCATTTTGAAAATTCTCCTGACAAGTTAGTTAAAGGACAACTTCACCCAAATAACAAACGTTTATGTCACACCACCTACATGCAAACATTTATGAACATGTCCTTTCCCAGTGGTTGCAGGAAACGGCCAATTGTGCGCCTGAATAGCGAGTCGTCATGGTGATGCTCGGCCGATGACAAGAGGGTCGAAGGTGGTGTTTTCTGTAAGAGCCTCATCGAGCACGGATCCACTGACCAGATGGAATCTGGTGTCACGCCTTGTAATCGGTTAACTCCCTGCCTTCAGTAACATGGCAGAAGGAAGGAAGAGGCTTTTACCTTTAATGACCACCGGTGGGCTGGGCTTGGATGGAAGCCTCACTCAGCCTACCGCCCTTACAGCTATGTTAGTACGTATCTAAGGGCTGTGTCACAAACTTTCACCAGAAAGCCACTTTTGCCCAAGTCAATCATTAAAAGAGCCACACAGGCAGCAAATGAACTTAACGTTCCTGAAATGTTTTTTCCTCTATCCCAAAGTCGAACAAATGATAGGTAAACTCCAAATGGCGTACATAACACAAATGGTTTAGTGCCAGAGTGCTCTAGCGTTGGATATGCTCTGTCGCCTTTGACACTGCTCATTTGAAATTTTTTGTCTGCCTTTTTACGTTTAAAAAAAAAAAAGACATTGATCAATCGTTGATCCAACCGATATGTAGATGGCAATTAGTTGGGTGTGCGGAAGTGTCTCGCTCGGTCCTAATTAAAAATTCAAATGAAAAATTTCACCGTTGGCAGTTTCACTTTTCCTTTTGACGCCAACTGGGTCCATCATCAGAACTGATACCTAAACGCAGGGTTGATACCGGCATCCTGCTGCCATGGCTACTGCCGCTATTAAGCACTGTTTGCAGTCTTATTTCTGTCTTATTTCTTGTCGCTTTGACTCAGTGATGTGTGTTTTGGCAGACGCTTTTATCCAAAGCGACGTACAAGAAGTGCATTTTCATGATCGTAGACAACTGCTGAACACAGGTTCAGTAAGGTACAATTACTTATTTTGTACAGCTATTTCTAGCTGAGAACAATGAACACTATCCTGGTCTAACATCTGCAAAGCCAAACTAGGCAGAAGATTAAGCTAGAGTATTAGGACAAATACAATTTACCAAGAAGTGCAGGGATGGGGCAACATGTAACAAGTGACAAGGAAAAAGGGGTTTTTTTTTTTTTATTTAATATATATATATACACAGCATGGTGGTGGTTATTCTAGGTATAGTCTGAAGAGATGAGTCTTCAGGCCACGGCGGAAGATGGATAGTGAGGGGGAGGTTCGGAGAGGGACGGGGAGTTCGTTCCACCACTGGGGAGCTAGGGTGGAGAAGCTCTGTGATCCCTTTGGGCGGGTGGGAGGGGTTACAAGACGCCCTGCTGCTGCAGAGCGGAGTGGTCGAGCAGGAACATAGAATTGAGTCATGTCCTGCAAGTAGATGGGGGCTGTCCTGTTGGCGGCAGTGTAGGCAAGGGTCAGGGCTTTGAATCGGATCCTGGCAGCGACCGGTAGCCAGTGAAGCGATCGCAGCAGAGGAGTGACGTGGGAGAATTTGGGGAGGTTGTAGATGAGCCGGGCAGCGGCGTTCTGAATCATCTGTAGTGGCTGTATGGCACAAGCTGGCAGGTTTGCAAGGAGAACCTGCAAACCTGCCAGCTGTCCAACCTGTTGGTAGATATTGACAGCTTGTGATTGCACTGTACTGGGTAGACTACATGCAAGTAGGATTATTATGGTGAGCCTCAAATTTAGGGTTTGTGAGCTGCATGTCGCCCAGGGGCCCTGTAATGAATATAGACGTCTCTGGAGGAGAACAGCAATAGATGCACATTCCAAACTTCTTTTCCTGAAAAAATGAACAGGAAAAAACATCTCAAGAATCTTATTGAGAATCCAGAATGACATATTTTGATATATAGTGCAATGCATAATGCTTTATAATCAGTAATCAGCCTGAGGTTTGTGCTGTAGAAATGATCTGACAGTGCTCATAACACCTTTTATGATAATTATGCAGCAAGCCAAGTAATTTTATGAAAATGGCATGAATTAATTTGTTTGCTTTGAAACTATTGTTTAAAATGATTCAAGGTTTCCAAAATGTGTTCAGTTGCCGACCAATTTATCAGCTTGCATGTATTATCATGTCCATCTTGAACTGGTAATATTCTTCTTGATGCCAATGCACTGCATCACAAGCAGAACTAATTGTCATGCTGGCATGATTAATGGCCTGTTTTGTAATCTATTATTGAATCATTATTTGTTTGACACAGACATTACAAAGTACCTAGATGGGCAATTAAAAATGGAACTGAAAAATGAATGCTTAGAAATATCACAGAAATTACATTTAATCTATTTGAGATGTCATGATAAAAACAGGACTGGACTGTACTTAATATCTCTTTGAACAAAGCATTTAATTCTTCTGAGGAAAAATATAAACACATTAACAAAACACTAACTAATTATTGCACATTCCAGATGACATAATTTCAGCAAATAATATATTTGCATGTTTGCATGTGTTGGGACTAATTGAAAAAAATCAGACGTTTGACTTGACATTTTTTAACTTTTTTAACTCTTTTTGGTTAGGTAATTGTTGTTGTAAGATGTTGTAATTTGACCTCAAACACCATTGATATGTAGGACCTTGAAAATATTAGAATTCTATTTGAGCCTCATTTACATTGAGATAAAAGAAGAGAAGTTTTCTTCTTTTCATTTATTTCCAATGCTATGAGTGCAAAAATGGAACTGAATGAATTAAAGAAAGCAAAAGATGCTTCACAGAAGCGTCTGTATGGTTCTACCATGCTGATGAACCCATTTGATCTTCAGTGGGGCACTGATGCAGATCCTTTGTAAAGGGCCAAATCCTGCACTGTTCTGAACTCCAGACTCTACTGTAGAAGGGGGAAGAGGGAAGAGACTCTCTCACCTATGTGTTACTGCTAGACAGCTGGAGCACAACTATTGTTAAAAAGACACTCCCTGGATAAGTAGAGAGCTCTGTCCCAAGGTACGGGACTTGTGTATTTCTTCTTTATTTTCTTTTGGAAAAAAGAGCATCTTTGACCGCATCTTTGATTTGGGAAGGGTGTGTGCTTCCTGAGTTACCTGCATGCCACCTGCATGCAAAGATCAACACAGCTGCACTGTATATGCCCCCCAATGAAACCAGCAGTGACCTCTGTCCATACTGTGCACAAATCTGTCTCACAGAGGAGCTCTTTATCTGTTTACTTATTCATCCTTTGTTTGTACTGGTGAGTCCCGTCAAGGTATGAAGAGGTTGCAACATAAACAATCAGTATAAAGTGCTGTACAGCACAGTGCAATACTAAACAGCAGCCATAGAAACCCTTAATGATCTTACTGGTCAGCAGCACTGTATCTATGAGCTCTGATTAACTAGTGCTGGGTGAAGGTACGGAGGTATCAGACGCAAACTGAAGACCCTCCTCTTCGAACTGCATCTTGGTTCCTCTCTTTCTCACTCTCTAACTGCACGAGTTCAGATTATGGTATTCTTTTGGATTTAGATTTTTCTTCTCAGGTCTTGTTATGCATGTTGTCTGTTTGTATTCAGGATTTGCATATTGGTTCTTGCTTGGCTTAGTTAATTTGCAATAGTGCTTTAATAATGCTTTTAGCATTGTATCATGCGTACTCAATGTTCTGGGATTATGGTTATCAAATCTGTTTCTCTTACTCATGTAAATTGGGTGAATGCGCTTATGTCCTCTCTCATAGTGAGTCACTCTGAGTATGAGTGTTAAATTAACGTAATGCAATGCATCATGGCGTCAATAATGGGTGTAGCAGCAATTCACTGCTGATAATCACTGTTTTGATTGAACCAATCCAAAAGGTCAAGAACATTCACAACAAAATACTATTATTCAAAGAAGCGAGTTACTTGTAGCATATGGAAGCTCCACCCATTTTTAGTGTCATGACACCTCAGAATTCCATCAGTAGATCAAGAAGTGTTATCACTCAGTGATGACCAGCTGTTAACTTGTCTTCCTTGTGAAATCCCCTACATAAAAGCACACTCTCTTACTTGCACGCATGCAGTCCTATGGCCTGTTGCCATATGGCTTGAGTGGTTATGCTTGACATCAGAGGCAAGTCACACTGCACCAGAACACTTCAGATGGGGCACCTGTTCGGTGGTAGTAAAACTGGGAGAGGTTCTGAGCCTGACACAAGCTCAGGGCTGAATATGCCCGCAGCACCGGGGTGTCGGGTTCATGTGGAGAAGCATTCCCTACTGGCTCAACGGCTGAGTGATCTTTTTTTGTTTTTCAGTTAGATTTGTTTGGAATTTCAACCTGCCAGTGAATCAATTCCACAACCTCTGTCTCTGACTCTGTTCCCTTCTTAGTGGTTGCTTGTAGTTTAAAAAGAATCCAAAGGAATGCCTTGTGAAAAAAGCCGTTCACAGCTATTTGAATTCCCGACAGTGCGGCTTCTGAGGGAGAAATTGCTGCTGCTCTCTCTAGCTCCTCTGGATAAACAGTCGTCTAAAATATCAGCACTGTGAGCGGGCGTCTCTGAATTCAGTGCCCTTTTTCTTTTCGATATTTTTAATAAGGAGAAGCGCGAATGCTGAGAATAGACGGCATTGTTTTCTGAGAGTTGATGCACACGCTCATTTTATGCGTTTGCACATTCATTTCAGCAGCCCGCTGAACGTAGGATGTGATTCAATCTGTTCCTTCTTTCACCAGTAATGGGCATTTATGTTTGGAGTCTCCCTGCTGAGAAACAAAAACATGAGATACAAAAAAAAATAAAAATGTTTTTAAGAAAATATCTGAGTGTCTTGAAGGCAAGAACACATCACATGTCACATGATCGGTGCAGCCTCTGTTGACACTCAGATGACCGTACACAAGGAGGTATTGCCCATTACAGCCCATCTTCACTTCTGCTCTGAGGCTAGTTCTGTGTTTCCCTGCCAGGCAGTTGGTTCTGACACCAGATTTGATACACAGACCTTACTGCATAAAGAAACACAGCTTTAACAGAATGTAACACAGGATGACGGCAACGTTTTCTGTAGATTTTAATCTTGTTGGTATACAGTGCTTTAATCAAAACACAGACACGGGGCATAGCCTTTAACACTAATATTGAGATCATATTAGTATCGAGTGATAATAGCTTAAAATGAACCATGAATGATATGCATCAGCCTGGAGGCAAGATTATGGCAGATATGGTGGGCCGATATGATGACCGCCAGAGAGAGCGCACATTTGATAAAACGTAAATGTAATTCTCAGAAAGTTTACTCCTGATCATCTGAACTTGTTTTTCAATGATCGTGCTTACCAGCCAAACTCGCACGCAAACCTATACTGACTGGCTCTCTAGACCCATGCTGTGTGCTTAATCTGCTTGAAGCTGTTTTGTTATACAAATAAAATGTTGCAATGTGTTTGCATCTGTCATGAATGTGGAAACTGCTGCACTTGTGCTATAATGTAAAACATGGAGGAGCATTGGCTTTGCCCAGTATGACCCATCAAATATCAGCCTTATTGAATCTTCTGAAAGACAGTCATGTCAGTTGTCATAGTTGTGAAGAGTACTTGAACAAGGCCAAAGGGGGGGAGGGGGGAATACATTCTTGTGAGTGGGAATGAGGGAAAAACATGGTTCTGCTGTAATGGATATGTTTGAAAAGCAAATGGTTGGAGCTCTCAGTAAATGCACCCTTCCACATGCTTCCTGTACATGAGAAAGGATGTGCCATTGGGAAAGATGCAAGCATGAGTCATGACTCTGCTCTGAACTGTTAGTTATGCTTTATCAATGGAATGGATGCAGTGCAGTTTGCAATGGTAGTCGACATGAGGAGGGAATGACATGTGTAAAAGGTACTCATTTGTGTAAAAGACACGCTTGTGTAAAAGACACACGTTTGTGTAAAAGACGCACGCTAGTGTAAAAGACACACACTTGTGTAAAAGACGCACGCTAGTGTAAAAGACACATACTTGGGTGAAACACATGGTCACATTTGGCAAATCACTGGCTGCTGTGAGCCACTGAAGGAAGTGGCAGTATTGGCTGTAATAATAGCTCTGCGTGAGTGCTAACAGGCAACAGTCGCCAGTCTGGTGAAATTGCTGCTGATTGCAAGTTCCTGCACATTTCAACCAGAACATACTTTTAGCAACAGGGGCTTTTGAAGCCTTGGTCGCATGAGAACATTTATCGGAAAAGGCAATCTCTGCCTAGTGTGATGTAATGCTTGGTATTTGTTCTTGTCATCAATCATCTGTGTTTGTTGGGTGGAGGAAATTTGGAGGGGGAGGGGGGAGGGTTTAATTCCAGTTGGTCCCCTGAGAAAAATGTTACCTGCTTCGTGATGGGATTGAGGTCATTTCCCTTTCAGTCAATTCAGGCAATGAATTGAAATTCAATACATGAATAGAAAAATGGCCAACGAATATTATAGGAATTTTTTTTTCCCAACTCATGTTTGTTTTGTTTCAATCAGTTGTCTGAATTGAAATGGAAATGACTCCAACCTTGCTGTGTGAGATGAGGTCAGAGGTCACCTGGCTGATCAATATCCTGCTGGATTGGTCTCTGTGACGAGGCTGGGGCATGTCTGTGCAAGGCTGAGTCGCTGTGGTTCTGCGGGCTGTGCCGTCGTCCGCGCTGCTGGCAGTGGTGTTGGGGAGGGGGGGCAGGTGCGCGGGGTCCCCCCGGCACTTAAACCTGCTACTTTAATGGGTGGGAAAGGGGAGACGTGACCCACTTTATTGATCGGCATATGGAACCAGACTTAGTCTATTTCAAAGAGGAGGTGCTTAAGGAACTGTGCAGGTTTGTTTGATTGACATATCTGGCTCATCTGTACAAAACAAGAACATTTTAATGAGGAGGAAAATTGAGGAGGGGGGGTGGTGTGCATAACCCTCTTATTTTACAAGCATTTTTTACCCCCCCCCCCCCCATCTAGCCAAGTGTTGTGAATGGCATCATTACCTGACAAATGAGGCGCTCACTACAAAATGTGATGATAAATCTGTCTAATGAGAATAATTGAAGTAGCTGAAACAAGAGTTGTGTCACAGTCATGTCAGGGGGAAAAACTCCAGATCCCAGAGTGCCCTTGAAGGATGCACTGCATCTTACGTTGGGGTAATATGGTAGTGAGACTCTGTAGGCTGCAACATGCATGTGATGCTTAATGGTTCTTTTGTGTATTCTACTGATGCAGACAATAGTAAAACCCATCAATTATTTTTTTTTAATGCTTTGCCCCCTGTCTTCTCTCCAATATGGCATGCCCAGCTGTGTGCAGTCTACAGATGATACTGTGAGAGGGTAGAGAAGCTGACACTCTCCTCTGGAACATGTAATGGCGCTAGCTGCTTCTTTTCCACACCACAGTAGGGCTGGGCGATATACCACAGTGCTAATTATCGAATGCAATAACAGTCATCACCACCATGTGGAATATTCATCACCTCCATGTGGAGTATTACCTTTCTTTTGTTCGTATTCTCTTTATTAAATACCAAATGCGGTTGTAAACGACTTCAGAGGCTGTGTGAAATGCTTCCGATGAAAAAAACATCACCACTGTTCTCTGTTGGGTATTGATGAGACTGTTGATCAGCAGCAAGGTTGTACAGCTTCCATATGATCATGTGATGTGTTTTTATCAATCGCATGGAAGCTGCCTTGCTGCTGATTGGTAGCCTTATGATCACCCAATAGATAAGAGGTGATGTTTTCTCCTGGAAGCATTTTGCGTCACCTTTGAAGTTTGGTTGTTTACTACTGCATTGGGTATAATTAAAGAGAAAGAGAGGAAAAGAAAGGCAATTCACTACACGGTGGCGATAACCGTTACTGCATTCAATAATTATCGTTGCCGTATATCGCCCCGCCCAAGGAGGAAGGTGCTTCATGTGCAGCTTTAGGAGGCCACGGGCATCCAGTTGACCAGCTGAGGTCGCTAGAGAGCAGTGAGCCCTGGTTCCTGGTCGACTGAACCCTCCCCAACCCTGGGCAACACTACCACTAAGTATGTGCTGCCCTGCATTTGCACTGTCTCAGTCCACATTCAGTCCGGGATTGTGAAGCCCATTCATGTGCTACAACAATGCCTTATCAGCATGAGCCACGATCTTATTTTAATGCAAAGGTATGCTCGTGAAAACAGCCAAGATGCCAGCAAATTATTGTGCCCTAGTATGGCTGGTCTAGCTTATAATCTTGGGGTGCTATGAGCCTGACCAGGCTGCCCTTAACCTTTTGATGCTATGAGTATGACCAGGTACACACTCTGCGAAGATGACTCTGGTAAGCCTTAGGCGATGTGCTAATAAATCAATAGGGACTACTTTGAATGAATCATGATCTTGTATTAGTGGGGCTCTATTTGGAGATTGCAGTTCGAGCCAACTCCATCACTTGACTATAAAATAAGAATATAACTGCTTTAGAGATGTGAGTGCATGAGGTCAAGGCAAGTAGTTTTCCTGGTCAGAGTGAGGCTGTAGCCACACTTCTCCATCAGGAGTTAAATAATCAGTTTTATATGGAAACCTAAATGCAGGACAATTGAATTTTGTTCAATTATGGGAAAGTTTTGTGAAAATAATACAGATATGGTTCTGGCGGGGGCTGTTTGTGTCTAAGCTATACCCCACAAAGGCCAACATATTGTGGAATCTGAATTTTAAAACAAATTTGTTTTAATAGACACTTATTGCTAACAATGAGTTAGGCAAGGATAAACTAGGGTATGCAGATTGTGTACTACAGGTGCCTTAACCCTAAATTTGAATTCAGAATGGCTTTTATACACCTTGGCAACAAAAGAACCCTGAGTTGTCTACTCGGAACCTGAGAGGACAGCCTTATCTAGTCAGCACACACAAACTGTACAGGAATAACAGCTTATATTCTCACATGCTCAGAAGCACTTTTTTTCATACAAATAGTGTCATATTGTTTGACTGCACAAAAAATGAACAGAATTTGACAGTTTCTGAACTTGCGCATCACAGAATAGCAAGGCTACTTGATCCTCAATCTGTTTGTTATTTTTGGTAACATCACAGTGAATAATGTCCTGTGTGCTGTGAATGAATGAATACATCTAACCTTGTTTTTATGAGGGAAAGCTTCATTGGCTGTCCTTTTATCTTCAAACGCAGTCGGTATGGTGTCCTGGGGGCAAGGTTTTAGGGCTAGGTAGCATGACTTCAAAAGAATAAGAGAAACCTACAAAGACTGGTCATGGCTTCAGAAGTCTGTGCTCCAATGTCCATTAGATCACAATGAGTTTGGGATGATAAAGAAAAAAACAGCGTGATGGTGATATAAATAACTCCTTTGTTGCTTTTTAAAAAAAAAAAAAAAGCCATTGAGAAGGCTGATCAAACAGAATGTAAAATTATTGGAATTGTGCATTATATTTAAAACATAAATCAAATAGTACATGCAGAAGGGGGAAAGCATATTTGGGGGATTATCTCTAGGCGGTCCATCTGCGGATTCTGATTGTTCTGTAATATCAAAGGGCTGGATGAAGATCAGTCTTTTCGTCTTGATTCAGTCAAATCTGTAAATCAGATCAAAACTACGTCAGATCAATAACGTACAGTAGCAAATTAATCAGTGCAACCTCAGTACTGACCTCTCCAAAACCGCAATGTTAAGGACACAAGCTAACAGACTTAAAATAATGGAAAACTTGTTTAAAATTAACGACGGTCTCCATGCAGTCCTTCAGGACTGATTTTGTTGATGTAAAATCTGCCAATAAAAGAAGGGCCTTGTATTATTTTCAGTGGTTTGGCTGTCATCAGAATTTCACTGTTGAAAGTTCAGTTATGCTGTGTAGCCTGAGTGCCGAAGTCAAAGATGTCTTTGGCTGTCTCTGCATCCACGTTTCCCAGGCAGTGCTGCAGTGTTTTAGTTTCAGCTGACTTCACATTCAAAGGACTGTTCTTTCACTTTGAGTAACTTTAAACAAATGTTACGTCTTCTCTAAGTGTACTGGAAGACTTAAGTACCCTTAAGAAGAATGCGTTCTTAAATCTGTTACTGAAAATCAAGACAGAACAGCGTTCACGCCCCCAGTCTAGCTGGCAGTCTGCCCACTGCTGGAGGATTTAAGATGAGTAAAATTAAATAAATTATTTAATTTGTCGTAATTTATTTTTGCTTCATTTCTTTTAATATATTTATTTGATGAGAATATTGATTCTGAAATAACTTTGAAATGTTACTTTCCAGTGGGAAAATAAATATGGAATTAGCAGGCAGGCATGCATGCGCACACACACACACACACACACACAGAGACACACACACAGTTTTGAGTACATTGTACATTGTCTAGTGTATATGAGGAGCCTTCCCATAAATGCTGGTTATTGTTTGTATTTATTGGTACACTCTCTCTCCATGGACTATACATCTGTGACAGGTCTGAGAGGAACGGGCTGGGAGACATGCTTTATGACGGCACTAAAAAGCTCCATGGTCCATCTGTTCAGGAATCCAAGGTCAGGATATTTACAGCTGGGAGACATAATGAACCTTCCTTTTTTTTTTGGTCTGTTTGCGTTCAGCTGCTTCCTCTGAAAGGGAGCCCTGAGCTACGTGGGGACGTTAACACCGTTCTTTAATTCACTGTGGAATGAAAACTCATTGAATTAATCAAGCGCTGCCCATTTATGGGTTTTTTTTTTTTTTGCTTCAGCGTCCAATAGAATTCCCCTTTCTTTCTGAGTGCCTCCGCATTCGATCGCCTCCGCTTCAAGGGGACGCTCAGCCCTGGAATCCCCTGCTTTGTCCTTCAGATTTGACTGACAGGTGTTTCAGACAGTCTGCCCTGTTTTGTTTATTTTGCTTTATACAGACAGGTAGACAGCAGAGAAGGGAGCGCAGTTCAGAAGGAGCTGTGGTGGGGATCAGACCCAAGATCGTGTAGGGGAACTCATACATGGCTTGAGCACTAGCTTCCCAAAAGACCACACCGAGTATCTCGCCTTGTGCCTCGCCCATTTTTATTTCCGTATTTGCACAGGCTGAGAGAAGCTGAGGAGTGACCTCTGACCCGTCAAGATGCTGGGTGTTATTAGTCCCCATTAAAACCAAGCAGTCTAACGTAACATTTGACCCCCTAGCATCAACAAATGCTGTGGAGCAGAATATGCACCACTTTTGCCTTTTGTATTTATTATTAAGCAAGAGGTATATTTTCCTATGTAGCTACACGCTGAAATGAAGAAGTGAAACCATAAATGCATAAATTGTTTCCCTGCAATTGCACAAGCTAGCCTTTTGTTCATCCCACTATTTCCAAAGTTCAGATTTATTACCTTTAACAGGTCAGGTATCGCCAGTTTTGCCATATTTGCTCTAATATGTGATAAAAGTTTATTTACTTTGTAATTCCCTCTATAAAAGTACACCGAAGTGCTGTGAGGCATTCTAGTTGCATGTAAAATGATGCAAAATGAAGATTGACTATTTGAAGGATCCATCAATTGATTAACTTTCCTTTTTCCCAGCTTGGGTATTCTGTTCAGCCTCTTTAGAAACACTGGTTATAAAACACTGTTATTGGTTTTAAGGCCAAGTAACTTTTCATTGTCATGTTGTATATTGCTTTACATCACTAAAAGCTGATTCTGGAACGGGGAAAATGAAAAGCAGTCAAAATTGCTTGTTTGCATTTTTGAGTGTAAGTACTGCCCACGCAGATTTATTTGCAGTGACAGTCATTCGTTCCAAACTGCGGACAACAAAAGACGCCTAAAAAAAGCGAGTACATTAGTGCGTATGAACTCTATGGCGGAAGCCCGGAACGGAGGAGGAGGAGGCGGAGCCGAGAGCCCTCTCGATCCGAGCGCTCGCCAGGGAGGCGGCTAAAGCACAGCGATTCACACGCCCTCCCTCTCTCTCGCCGCGGCGATCCCAGCTGGACCGGAGAATATTCCGGGCTCAGTCTGCAGGAAAAATGAAAAACCTCTGCGATCTAAAACCCAGAGGGGACCGGCAGGTCAGACCTGGGATATTTTTACTGCCTTCCCATATCCCAGTGGCCCTTGCACACTTTTTACATTTTGACGTGCACCAGAGAAGCCCTGTCTGCTGTGCTGAACATGGCGGTTTGTCAGCCGTGCAGATTGCTCCTGTACGCCATCCAGAGAGTCCGCCCTTTCCTCACCTCCGCCTCAGCCCAGCTCTTAGGCCAGGTGCTGATTATCTCCTGTCAGGCCTACTGCAATTACCTCCTGTCTAATCTTCCCTGCCTCCGCCACCAGACCTCTGCAGCTCATCCAGAACGCTGCTGCTCCTCCTCTGATCTACAGCCTCCCCAGACTCCCCAGCCATGTCCCCCCCCCCCCCTTCTCATCTCCCCGCACTGGCTACCTATATCAGCTGGCATCAAACTCAAAAACCTCTGTGCTAGCCTGTCGGGCAGCGAAAGGGACCGCTCTGTTATATCTTCAAAAGGCCATCGGGGCCTACATCTGAAGCTGTCTTCATAAAAAACGATAATAAGAAATTGTGGTGCAGCCGTGATGCACATGTTGAAAATGTGCAGATATGTGTGAAAATCATTTGCACTCATATGTGACCTGTGTAATCCTCAAGTAATGAAAGTAGGCTCTTGCTGTGATAAGCCCTGAGCAGGTAATTTACTGTTGCTTGCATGGTTGTATGGTTGCATATATTGTACATGAACACACGTGATTGTAGAGTCACAAGGTTGTAAAGATTTATTTATGTATTTATTTTTATTTTTTTACTATGCCTAGTATTGAATTGAATTTTTGACACATATGAGGGGATGTCTGTGCCTTGAAATCATGTTTGTATTAATTTACCTCATAAAAACTGAGTATGAATTTAGTTTGTTAGGATATGTCAGGGGTGACTGAGTCATTTTTGTCAAGGAAAGGGGATTGTAAACAGACTTCCAACAAGATGGGATATATTATATGAACCATAAAAATAACATTTATAAATCTTCTATCTAGTTTATTATTATAGTTGATTAATGGCCATATTGCGAAGTGAACTGACTATTTACCAAAAAATGTATATTTTATTGGGCAATTTGAAATATATTAAATTTTAGATGCGAGTCAGCTATTGCACTTTAAACAGTGCACTTCCTTACAGAACCAATATGGTGCCTGAGAGGGCATACATTCTGCATTTGGACCGTAACAAGTCTGTGCAAAACATTATCCTACAGAGAACATGGTGAAATTTATGAGTGTCTTCATCCTACGTTGTATTTTATTTGTCCGTGTTCATGTTTGTGCGTGTTTTTACGCGCGTGTATATATTTTTTCCTTTTTACAAAGCTCCTATCATAATATACATAATTTATTGGTGTAATTGCTTAATTCCGCTTCTATTACCCAGGCATTGAAAAGCACCTCCTTCTGCAGACTTGCTAACCTTCCTCACCACAGAACAGTCTGGAGCCGTAATTCTGTCAGCCCCAAATAGTCTCTCCTGTGATTGATTGCTCCTTCTCCAACTCTCTGCTTCTACTAGAACAAACATTTAACAAAATGTTATTGCTTTGCTTGCCAGGAAGTACATTCAGGTGTGTTAGCAGTGGATGCTGTGGGTTATTGATGGAATTACTGCAAGAGTAGAGTGGTAAACAACTTCCAGTGCTCCTCTGTGTTTGATAAGAACAACAGCAACAACAGCAGAAGAAAAGAAGAAAAAAAGTAGTTTGAATAAGCAACCTTCAGGGATTCCGTTAACATTTCTTTAACAGGCGATATAAATAATTCAGAATTGGATGTGAGGACCCCCTGGCCCTTGTGTTGCTTATAGAGTGGAATTGGATGGTTAAATTCCATGTGAATAGGGTCAGGTCAGTGAGCTGTCCGTACACATGCCCTTTTTACCCACTATACACACTTGACTTTGACTGTGGGCAGTGGCAGTATCTCTTCTCTTCCTATTTGTGACCAGTCCATTGAAGTTCTTCTCTTTCTTTAGGCCCTCTTACCCCATTTACTATTTGCTTTTAGACTCCAGGTCCTGAGGTGATGATGGGTGACCAGTACGCCCACATTTTCTGTGAGTTTATGAAGGGTTCTTTGTTGCCTTTTCCCACAGAGGTCACTGTTACTAGCTTTTACTCAAACATTTAAATTCATTCAGTCCGTTGAATTTATTTGTTTGGTTTGTAGATTTCTGTACTGATTTCTGTCCTTGGCTTGCAATACTGTCTTTGAGAGAACTGTAGAGGGGAGAGGAGAACTTCATTGCTACAACATTGTAAATGGAGAGGAGTAATTTGATTTACATTGCACAATGATATGATTTATATGAAGAATCTGACGAATCAGAGTAGCAGCATTGTCGATAACCATCCAAACTTGTTTTTGCTAACACATTTCCATAATAAACAAACTTTCACACGTCTCTCACTCGTTTCTCAGATTGGTAATGTAATTAATCAGCTTATCTGAATGTGTGTTTAAACACATCTCACTGATCGGCCCCTGTAGTAGAACACAAGACAAAAAAGGCAGTCTTGACAGCTGTGTCCATACAGCAGAGTTCAGTTTGCTGCCATATGAAAGTCTGAACTCTGCTATACAGACCCAGCTGTACATAACAGCTGTATACAGACACGGAAAGGACACAGTAGTTCCCTTGGGTGAGGATTTTTGTCTTTAGGAAAAACAGCCCAGAGCACATGCAGTCACACACTGCCTTTGCTTTAAGCATCATTACTATCAGTTTTCCTTTAAAAAAAAATAAAATAAAATTTCCACTTATCTGACTGGCTAATGCTGTCTCTTTTGGTGGTGGGGAGCAGCCCCCACTGTCTGTGGTTTGACACCCACAGCAGACCTTCCCGTCTTACCCCTGTTGGGTAAATTTGTGTCATTACGGGTAAGAGAAAGAGCAGGGTCTTATGTAACAGTTGTGTTGGTCAGGTGATGTCTGTTTTAGTACATTCTATGTTGCCATGGTGTTGTTCCAACTCACAATTACAATTATTTGTTCTACAGTTTGGCCTGTTTGCCCGCAGTAAGAACTGTTACATTTAGTTAAAGTTTTCCTAGCCGTTTGTTCAACGCTTAAAAATGTCTTCCAGTCCATCATCTGCATTCAAGTTAAATGAAATAATTTTCAAAAATGAAAGAAGGGCCTAAAAAAAATTAGCCTGGGCTTGTCGCTTGTCACCTCTCTCTGTCTCACTCTGCTTCTCTCTCTCTCTCCCTGGCTTTATGTTATAAAAATGCTAATGACCAATATGTGCATGCCGCACTGGCCAGAGTGCGGCAGAGTTTGGGGAAGAGTTTTCCGCCTCCGCACTACGGAGCCTGGAGGTTTTATTCTCTCCCTCTCCATTTCCATATCGCTTTATTTTCGGTCCGTTCCACTCGGCTGATTGGTCGTATGTGACGGGCTTGGTAAAGCTGAACGGATGGAGCTGGACAGGGGCCCTTCGATCTGCCCCCGTATCAGCGGGGCCCAGGGACTCGCACCGCTCCTGCGTCTGATACCACAGCCGCTGTGAGATGCGTCATTCATACTTCAGTGCCAATAACGCGCCAATAACCTTTATTATTTATTTATTTTTTTCGTGGGGGAGGGGGGGGGCGATATCTGGAATAGGATTTACGGTTTCGAACAAATCTCCAATTATTTGACGGCGAAGGGAAGCCCGATGCGGTTAGCGGCGGCGGAAGGACGAGCTAACACTGGTAAACCGCCTTATTTATGTGGCCGCGCGCTTTCTGCTTTGGTGAGCGTACAAAACGCGGATTATCTTTCCCTCCGCAAAGTGTTCCCCATATTAACCTGCATTAATGGGATCTCCATCAAAGCCCATTCATTCGGCACAATGGAACGGCGCAGAATTGCCAGTTGTCATCGCTCAGATGACTGCTCGGCGACTCGGCCCAGATTTATGAAACGTCCTATTTGAACGTAATTGATGTAGTCTCGTTCTCCCGCACGCAACACTAAAATGCATTTTTATTCTTTGTTCAGCACATTTCTGCTTAAATAAATCAAAGTTTTATTTCCGTCGCGCATTATCATGACTGGCCGCCTTCTGTTCAGCTTCCCAAAGCTCCGTTTCTGCATTGGGATGGGTAAGATCCAACAAAACATGGATAATAACTCATCTGTATGTAGCTGCCATCACATATATTAAACTGTGTCGCCTGGAATAAAAAAAGAAGAAAAAAAAAGGGATTTGCATTTGCTAGGACTGAGTGACAATTCTGGCATGCTTCCATTTCCTCATCTGGCACTGCAGTCAGACCTACAGGGTGAGCTGCACCGGCAAGCCTTGTTCTATAGAAAGAACCAACATGGAAGTATACTGCAATAAAAATACGTTCCGTAAATGAAAAGTGTTCTCATTATCCCTATTAGACCATCATTTTACCAAGATGGCAACACTGCAAATAATTCTATGTTACACAATAATTTAGATATGTGTAAACATGGTATGTGCATAACTCTATGTAATAGAGCTGTAATAGCATATAAATAAGATGATACTGAGGGGTTTTTTGTTCAGGTAAGATGAGATGATTGCATGCACTGTAATATAATGGAAGTTTTGTAGAACCCACCTCTTATTGCTTTTGTGACTGCACTGCCGAGAGCAGAGCAACTCATCAATAACTAAGAATGAGCCTTTTTTAAAATTTAAGATTTTTCTCCCATAACTCCCGTTTCCTCCACAAGAGAGTTTCTTACACCAAAACATCTTACCTTTTCAGTCAATACTGTTTTGGAGAGGGAAATAATCTCCTGATTTCTCTCAATACGAGCCTGTTCCTTATGTCTTTTTGCCCTGGCCTACTGCATTCCACATTGACAGCATGGCTCAGCAACATAGCAGATATTTTAATTGTAATTTTGATAGGTCGTGAAATACATTGTCACTGTGAGCAATGGTAATAGTATGCTGTCAGCGTACAGCACAGTCTACTTAACCCTTGGCCTAGATTCAGTTAACAATACAAAAGTGTTTTCTTTTGCACAAAAAAATTGTTGGGCAAGTTAACTGTGCTGATTCCTGAGCTTGACTGCTTATGATGTGAAGGGAGAAATAACACTTGAAATTGTGACTCATCACATCACATTGTATTTCAGCATTTAGCTCTTATCTGAAGCAATTTGCATAGATTCTTTGCAAACAATCCGTTTCTACGGCTGGATATTTTACTGAAGCCTTTCAGGTCCAGTACCTTGCTCAAGTGTACAACCGCAGCGATCCAGCGGAATCCACGGAATCCACTTTGGCTGCTTGCTATCTCACTCTGGCCTGTAGGTGGCGCCTGCTCTGTGAGTCCTCAGTGAGAAATTCACTCAGAACTTTGTGTCCTGCTGCCACTCGGGCTGATGTGAAGGATATGTGACGCATCTATATTCATGTCACAGCCTCCATTTGGTTCACCCTGTTCTCCACAGTCCTGGCGCGAGGACTCTCTCTGTGCCAATGAGTTCAGCTGCTCAGAGAGGGGAGGGGGAGGAGGGTCAGGAATGTGGTTCAACTCACGTCACACATCCATTAGGCGTCTGTCACGTTTCCATGGTAATGTTCCATCGCACCTCGAGGCTATGTCTTTGGAAAGATCTAACTTTTTCCTCTCTTTATTTACTTTCCCCACATGAATGATATTGGCTTAAAATATCACCCTCCAACCCCCCCACCCCCCCCCCCCCAAATGAAGCTACTTGCGATATGCACAAATATGACATTTGTTGAGTTCATGCATGGCAAAGTCATTTATTTCCATGACAATAGGTGGTAAGAAATTGGCGTGGAGTGGGGGGGGGGGGGGGCATTGCTGGTGATGGGTAAAAAACGGGGAAAAAAAAGTGGGACATCTGTGCAGGGATGGGGGTTAGCGGGATTAGTGGGAAGTAAAAAAGAAAAAAGATGGAAAACAGATTGTAATGATGCTTGCAGCAAAGGCAACCTGTGACTGCCTGTTCACTGAGCTGTTTTTGCTATGACTCTATAGACAAAATTAGGACACAACACCCGGCCAGGAGAATGGCGTATCAAATCCGTCTCAGCGCAGTGCTTGTCTGGTTACTGAGAACAACCCCGGGGCATCGCGGAGCATTTGTCACAAAGCTTACAGTCCAAACCGAGCGAAGCGCCGTGCCTTTGAATGTTGAGCGATTTGTCATATTCCATTTCCCTCGTCCCTGGTCTTCTCCCGCCCTCACGCTGAGAGACTCTGAAGGCAGCCAGGAGGAAAAAAGAAGACTGGGCCATCTAAAGCGGGCGTGGCCGGCCTGCGGATCTTGGTGGGCCCAAGCCGAATGTCTGCATTAAACTGTGCGCCAAGATATTGAACTTATCTTGGATAGCTAAAGATAAAGGCGCAGGTTTGGGTAGAGGTGGAGGTTTAGGTAGAGGTGGAGGTTTCTCTACACCACATCTAACCCGCTCCGATAACGAGTAACACGTCAAACCATAGTGTTTTAATACTTTAGTAATTCGTGCAATACAATGTAATAAGTATATAAATGTTTATTGTTGCAGGAGTCTACATTACTGATGCAGGAAGTCATCAGTAATATAGCGGGTTTGTGGTCTCCTCAGGCTCATTCCCCTCCCTGTACCTCTGGAATTGCAGGGCATGGGGATATAATGGGGCACTGTACGAGTTGGGTACTTAACAGAGTGAAAAATTTCAAGGGGTTTTCTGAGCACTTCTGTGAATAGTTACGGATGTACTGTGCCGATGCTATATTGGCAGCAAATGATGGTTGAAATGAATTATGATTAAATGCATTTTTATGTTGTAGTGTGAAATTAAATTAAAATGAAAAATTAATCCTTCGCCAGCGTTGTAATGCATGGTAAAGGCGGATTTAAATACAGTGGGAGACCAGATGGTTTCACTTTCCTGTTAGTCTGTGAAACCTTTGTGCTGTTTTATAATAGCAATCAATACTCTGACTGTGTGCATATTTCATTTACAAATAGGATCTGTGATTCTGTTGAAAACTAGGCGACTGCTCAGTCTCCTTGTGTTGAAGAACCTGGCTTTCATTTTAACAAAGCCTTGCTATCTCTGTTTTATCCATGTAATCTCAGTCTGTAGGAGTAAAAAAATAATATTCAATATCAAACACCCTTTCTGTGCCTATGAGGTGTACAGTACATGTTTGAGGGGGCTATCAAAATGTAATCTCTAGATGAAAGGACATGGTATCATATTCATTCTTTTTGATTGGAAATTATTGACAGAATAGCCCACTCAGTAACAGTTGCAACCTTTCCACGATCTGCTGGAGTTCTTAAAAGAAAACAAAAACAGTCAGTGTAATAGAAAAGATAGTAAATTCAATATAAAGTTAGAAACACAACATGTACGCATGATCAAACTCATCAGGAAACACAGGAGCAGCTGTGTCTGCCAGCCTCTTTTATCTTGGCCAAACTTGTTGGGTATAGAGCGGATAGGTCCGGTTAGTTTGGCCGAAGGTGTCCAGAAAACTGCTGACTACCTCGGAATACTGTCTCCTCTGCGGAGGGTTGTGCTGGCGGGCGTTGGTTGCTCTAGTGTGCACCTGGAGGATGGGTGAAGACTCTCACCTGAACAGGACGAACATACAGACAGCACAAAGTCGTTTAATTCTACCAGTGCTTCAATTACAACAACCAAATACAATGGCAGCAGTGCTGTGGTCATATAATACGTGGCACATGTGTAATGGCTGGTTTTGGTGTAAAGGGTAAGCATGACTATCATCACAGATGACTCATTTGAAATAGCACAGCTTTGAGAAGCAGAGCTGAGCCCCAGTGTTCCTTCCATCCTTCTGCTTCTTTGCCTGGGTATTGAGTAGGGATGGGTATTGTTTAGGTTTCGTTGATACCGGTGCCTTAAGTGATACCTTCTTTAATATAAAGAGTAAACGGCAACATTAAAGAACATATTTTTTTTATTGCAGATTGAACAATTTATTTTATTTTTTTAAATTATACTTTATAATTATAATTTATACTGTTTTGTTTATGGCATTTTTGACCATGTTTAATGTTAGCTTGCTTGCTGACAATACCTGCTGTCACTGACTGAGTGAAGAGTTCAAATGCAACAAACAATGCTTTCCTTGCCTGTAACTTCCATTTCGGCACACCGGAGGGTGGTGGAAAACAGTGGATATTTCAGTCGGCATCTTGGGCATTGTATTTTAAATTGGCACTGAAATGAGGCACCAAAATCTGTGTTGTGATTCAGTCTGGTAAGTACTGGTCCTATGGGAACCGATGCAATAGTGATGCCAGGCTTTGGTACCCAACCCTAGTCTTGTGCCTTCAGTACTAAGACTCCGGAGCTGAGTATCTGCCAGGCCTGTAGACTCTCTGCTAAGCTGCTTCTCCACATGCAGAATCTACTCTGACATTCTGAGTTCATGCTACCATGTGTGTGTCTCCGGAGCTGAGGATGTGTGTCAGCCATTAATACAATGAATGTTGATGGCCAGTTTCTGTGGAACATTTTACACAACCGCCATTGTATTATTATTATTATTTGGATGTATATTTTTTACATGTCTCCAGTTTCCCTGAAGGCATTGTGAATTAGTTATATGGGAGGGCTGCCCAGTCAGAGAGGGCGGGGTCAGGGGTCAGGGGTCGTTCCCGTGACGACTGCTCTCTCTATCCCTGCGGCGCGTTCACCCCCAAGGCCCCGGCTCTGTGAGCTGAATGCACACGGCAAAGTTTAACTTCACGTTTTCTCTCCGCAAAGGGATGGACGGAACTTGCAGCCAGGTGTAATTGGAAAATGGCCCCTACAGTCAGAATACATTTAAATGTCAGCACTACCACTGGGCCCCTGCCTCCTCTATATTTAAACTGCTCTTATTAACTCCAAGTACTTGGGAAGTGACTCATTTTCCCAAATACTATTCAAACTCGGTTGTCTTTGTACCTAGTCATCTGAGTTCCATGTGCTGTGTTTGTAGCTGGAGAGCCGCAAGGTATGCTGGGTTTTAATTTTCACCTGATAGCCACCAACCAGCTCAGAGCCAAGAAAGGCCACTTAACTCAGTAATCAGCTACTTTAATGGATCAATTAAGCGCTAAGCAAAAATGGAAAACACACACTGTGCCTTTCCGGGACCAGGGTTGAGAGAGAGCATGGCTGTGTGTGTGTGTGCGCTCAGTCTTATGTCAGTATTTATTGATCATATGTTACCAGAGATAAAGGATAGACCTAATGCATTTCTACTGAACTGTGATTCAAAGGAAAACAATGCGTATTTTTCAATCTGCCATCACCCCAACTAATAAAGATCTCTATAAAAAAGGTATTTTAATTGTGATAAAGCAAAGTCAGCCTGTGCCAATTATAATACATTTTCACATTCCATCTCTCATCTTATGGGAAAATCACTCTAAGCATTTCATTGGTATCGTCTCAACATGTATACGTTTAATGTTTCTTCCATCTCCAGCTAAGTTTTTTTTAAGATTATGAAGAAAATGTATTTAAGTCTCTATGGAATAATAAGCTTGAGAAAATAGAGGTAATATATTTCCTCATATGAATTTGGGGGATTGGAGGCTAATAAATTTAAGGGCACTGAATGTTTCATTGAAACATCTTGGATAAAAATATACTTCAATTCAAATTGGTTCTCTTGCCAGAAATTTAAGTAGGTAGACCTAAAAATTGATTGGGATCTTTTCCAGTTCCTTCAACTAAATAAACACTGCCCTTAGAATCCCTGCAGACCTTCTTTATGAATGCCTAACATACTTCTTCAAAGAGGCCATAAAGTCCGGCCAGTGCTTATAATTCTATCCCCAGAAACTTTGAAGAAAGTCGCTCAGCAATGGATTTTGGTTAAATACATACATTGAAATTAATGACAAACCTCATCACTTGCAAACATTTTTTTTACAAACACATATATTTCATAAATAACATTGTTGGTATGGATGGAAGTTAGTTTTTAACCTGTGGAATTTTCTGTAAGTATTGGCGAATCTGTGTGACATATGCTCAATTGCTGTCTGCCATACCATTATCATGGGGGAAAAAAGAAAGGATAGCACTCTTTCAGTATATGCACAAATATATTAAACTCAATTATCATTAAATATTATTCCATATCATCAAATATATTCGGAAGATATTTAATACACCCCTACCTGGAAACAGGTTTTCCATAGAATACAGCACTGTAATTGATAAATACTTGAATGCCTTTTTAATAAAACTTTGGTATCTAAGAAAATACTTTTCTCCTGAGGCATTGAGAAAAATCCCAAGTGCTGCAACTGCCAACATGAAGAAGGGAGATGCATTTATATTAGTTCTGCCCTACAATTTCTTCCTTTTGGGTAAACTGGCTTTCCTAATATTCAATTCACCTACAGTACATGTCAACCCAAAAAACATAGTTTTCATTATTTTTAGTGTTTGAGTCTTTAATGTGCAACATGCTTTAATTAGTGATGGGATAATGCTCCCAGGCAAGACGCCTATTTAAAAATAGAGAAGTGTCCCTTTTGTTGAATAAGATTAAACTGAATATTGAGCACCGTTTTATTCTTGAACGAGTGTTTACCCAAAAATGGGTAGGCTACCATAGAAAGCATATGTTAATTAACAATGAGCATCTTGGTAAATTCAATAAAAAATACTGATTTGAGCGATGCTTATGATTAAGTGACAGAATGAAATGGTTTAATGATAGACACATGTAGTACATTTACTTTTGGCTTAACTGATAAAAAGGATTCTGTTTGATCGTGGGGTGCTAGTCTTGAGAGAATTTCTTTCTCTAGTCCCCTTTTCCCCCCAGGTTTCTTTAGGCTGAAGTCATCCTTGTTTTTATACATTTGTCTCTTAATTCACCAGTTGTGCTTTTATTTGTCTGTGGCTGTGGAATTGCTATATATATATATATATATAATGTAAAAGTCAGATGATGCCATGGTTAATTTGAAGTGGTTCTGATTTGCTTACTGCCTGCCCCCACTTGCATCTGACAGCTTCGCGGGCCTTTGTTCGCTGGTGTAAGCTGCGGGGGACGGCCGAGCCACCTGTGATCTTAATTTGCCGTGCTGGTAACTTTCCACCGGCTCCCGCTGCCCCACTTCTGCTCACGTTGGGCTGCAGGGCCCTGAACCTCCCGCACAGGTACTGCTCAGGCGGGAGCGGCCGTGTGGAGATCCCACTGCTGCCACCATCCTGTCACCTTGAACCAAGGGGGGATGGGGGGATGAGGGGTCAGAAAAAGGGGAAGAGTGGGAGAGGAAGGAAGGGAGGGCAGAGGTGTGAAGGGAAGGACAGTGGAAGGGGAGGGGAAAAGGGAGGGAGATGGGATGACCTGAGATTTCTCTCCCTTACCAGAGACACAGTAACCAAAAATGTTTTTTCTGTAAATCAATATAAATATTGTGATTACAATATTAGGTTGATATTAAATTAATTTTCTATGGGGAAAATCAAAAGCTGTTTTTTAAATGAACATTTCTTTCAACTTTCCATCAATAATAACCACGGGACCTGGATGGCTCTGAAAACCAAACTGCAGCTGCATTTTCCATTATTTAGACCTATTTGGACAGGGGCTCTGGAACATTGATCCATGAGCCTTTTTTATATGATTTTATGTGCTTTTTGAAAATGTTGGTTCATTTTCAAACTGTCAGAATTTAGATTTATTTTTATGGAAGATTTGGCTTGCCTTATAAATTTTAAAGTCCCAAATTATTGGACAATGGTTTAAACAGTTTTTTTTTTTTTTTAAGTTTGACATTTCAGGCTCCAAGCATGTATAGGCTGACCCATGCCTGATGCTTAGTCCAGTCAATATAAAACAATACCAAACAATGACAATTTGTGGTAATAGGCTTTAAAGAAAGCCATATGCAACTCCCTGACAGATCACAGAACGCATTTCATGAAAATTTGTCACCGGCAATTTGCAAAAGAAATATCTTACAACAGCCGGGTTACCACAACCATAGACACACACTCTATGATTACAACGTGCCTTGCCTTCACAAATAAGTTATGAAGTTACTATAGAGAATTGGGCATTTTGGACAAGAGAGAATCTTTCCTGATTGAGCTCACCTGTGTATTTCCTTTTCAAGTACTGAATTGATTAAGGAATACAGATGACTGCGAGCTGAAATCATTCTGTTGTGTGACATGTTTGATGCCAAACTCATTGAGATTTATTTGAGAATTATTGATAGAACATCGCAAGAACCTGTGCTGGGCATTGCTCTGTTTCTTTCTTTGCATTTATAGCTCATCTTTTGTAATTGTGTGCACAGCTTTGTGCATTATGGGGCAGTAGCCTAAGAAAATTAGTACTTTTGTTTTTTTTTTTTTTGCTGCCAAGCTGGGCTTGTCAACATGTATCACCTAATAGTATGCGTCAATTTCTGCGATCAGAGAACACAATTGCTTACTTGTTTTTATAATTGTGATCGTCTTTAGATTTTAAAGATCTAGTTCAATTCTGTTATGGGACGTCTGCCATTTATAAAGGGTGAGTCATAAAACTTCAGTGCCACTGGCTATAATGGGTTTCACTTTGAAAAATCTCTAGGTAGTAATCTTATAAAGATCTCTTTCTGTTGGCCAGTGCAGTTTGCTTGTGGTAGCTGAGGATACTGCCGCATGGATTGCTGTCAATAAAGGGTAGCATCAAGCTAGCACTCAGTAGTTGGACTTTGACCTCCAGTGAAGCGAAGTAAAAAAAAAAAAGAAAAAAAAAAACTGTCCCGTTGTCTATTATTTTAAAGCTCCATTCCACTTTTCCTACTTTGAGGCCTGTTTCTATCCTGCTGCTGGAGATTTCTATCCATGCAGGGTCACTGCTTTTTCTGTGCACCCCCCCGCCCCACCCCCCATACTTTTGCCTCCATGAATATCTCAGCTGAATAATAGTGTTCACAGATATGGAGGTGACGCAATGCACAGTTTCCTGAATGAAATCTGTGAAATGAAACACATTTTTCATAACCTTCTGGGTCACAGGCATGTCTGGACTTTGCAAGACACCACTGGCTTCTTCACTGCTGCTATCTCCAAGCAAGGCCTGTCGATCTGCAATGCTATCTCCCAGCAGGTCCTGTACAGTGTATCTGTACTGCCTGAAAGGACTTGCCAGTTCCTTGATAATCCTGTTCTGCTTTTCATTTTTGCATTTAAATGGGCCTTTGTGTACTGATGTTGGTGATGTTTACATTAAATGTGTATCTGCTCTAATATCTTTGGATTCTCATTACCCAAGTTGCCTTTTTCGCAGACATTGAAGAAATATGTGCCATTTAAAAATCCTCACACAAGTAATTCATCTCACATCTTGTTTATGGAACTGCTTATAAAAACAGAAGGAAAGTGTCACATACACTGAAGTGATGTGAGCCTAGCAATGAGGTACATTTTCTCTTCTGCACAGGAAATTTCTCTCCAACAGGGATTGACAGCCACAGTTAACGGCCTGAGGTTACAATCCCATGCTCTTGAGGTGTGTACGTGCATGTGTGTATTTGTGCGTGTGTACATGTGCATGTGTGTGTGTATACATGTATGTGTGTGTACATGTGCGTGTGTTTGTGTGAGAGTGCGTTGTGTTCATTTGCAAGCGTTATGCAGTAAAGTGTTTTCACCTGTATTATTAGCTCTAAGAGCTGCAACCACCATTTCAAGGAAACACCTGGAGGGAAGAACTTTTTATTTTCTTTTTTTCTTGGGCAGATTTTACTCGGCTTTGAACAGTTGAGCGTGATTGTCTTCAGCAGAGTTGGCTTTAAATACAGCCTGTGAAATGAGTCCCATTGCCCAATCACTATTTTAGGGCTTATTGAAAAGGCAGAAAGTTCTGTTCTGTTTGAACGCTCCGTCTGTTGAACAGGAAGTTCACTCTCAGCGGTTTGCTACATTCCGCAGCAATCCTCGGTAGATGCTCCGTGGGCGTCGAGGGGGTGGGAACGTTCAGGCTGCCAATTTGGCAGTGGAGTAACGCATCGCAACCAGTTAAAGTATGTAAATGGCCACAGCACAAACACTGTCACGCAGTCACCATATGCGCAGTGTTCTGCATCTGGATGCTCTGTTCAGCATCGTTTATCTTTTTTGAATGCTCATGTTGTGGTGCTCCTGAAAATGGCGTTAATCTAAACATAAAGGAAAGACAACTTTAAAAAAAAAAAAAAAAAAAAAAAAAAGGAAATTATTCCAACTAATATTTGGTTCTTTTAAGCCATGTGGTTCTCTAAGCCATTTCTATTCTGTGACAGTAAGACGAATGTCCATTTGCATTGCATGACACGATCAATCCCTTTTTTGCGCCTTAGTCTTAATTCTAACTCATTATCCCAAGCCACTGGAAGTAATGTGCATGCGGTCTTATTTTTTAAGGCAGTCACTAGGTGGCAGTGCACCTCCAAACATCGGCATCATTTATCACATTAGCACCTGATCAAACACATTGCCTTTCAGATTTTGTCCTTGCACAGATAGCATTTCCCAAAAAGCCAAGATAGCGTGCTAATTAGGGGCTTCTTATTAGATCGGCATTACAAATGCAAACATACTGGAATTACAAACATATTTTAATTGCTGTTACGGTGGTGGTTTAAAATTAGATCCTTAGCAGACAGACAAAGGAATGTAAATGAATCTGTGGGGCCCTCTGTGTACCTATCTGCTCATTTGAGTCGGCTGCCATTAATCTTCATCCGCATATCCTCTCACCATATCATGGCTTCAGCACTTTTCTCAAAGTTAGCATTTACATTCTCGCAACATGAGTGCTCAACTGTTGGCTAATTGTGCACCGTTTCATTTTGCATAATGATTATATGCATTTAGCCTGTGGGTATTTTGTCCAATCAGGAAAAAAGGGACTGGACAAAAATGTATTGTAGAGTAGAGAGAGAAACGAGGCGAAGACCAGCATCAACCAAAAACCCCAAAATTAAACCGCCCCCTCTCCTCCTGTGTTTCTTTTATGATGTCACAGTACCATCAAGAACAAATTGCTTTGTCTCTGGAAATGGTTTAACAATCATTGCCAGCCTCAAACATGAATGGAAACCATGGAGATGACAGCACTACAAAGCAGATTCAAGAGAGCACTGCAACCTGGGCGGATTGTGGGTGATTTATTCTCTGATATGATGGAAATAAAAAACAAAATGATGGTGTGTTTGTATCTGTGTGCGATTGTGCGGGTGGTATTAAGGATGTCCGAACTTGATCACATTGCTTTTTCGGTTCTCAGGTAAATGACCTTTGACCTGTAATGATTCAAAGGGCAAATCGCTGATTTTGAGGCCGATTGGTTCAGCTGGAATTAATCTGGGAGCTGGGGAAACTTTGACCCTTTTTAACCTCTGTCAGCATGCGCTGAAATTACAGCACATTTCGCAAGGGTTGTGCTTTGAAGTTTAATTTGAGGGAGAAGCTGGGAGTGGAAAATGAGCAGAGAGCCTGGACGATCCTGGGCTGATTTCAGAAGAGTAAATCCTAATTTGTGTTTGGTCATGTGAAATTGTATTGAAAGTTACACATTCACTTCTCCAGTGGGATACTGTCTTTATGAAATATTTAGTAGTATCCCGCTTCACAAATTAATATGTTAAAAAGTATGCTGTGTACATTGCTCTGGGAAGCATGAAAAAATAACAAATAAATCCCTAGTGTATAATGATTTTGATGTAATATGAAATAAAAATGAAATAAATGGTTCCTTCTTTGTTGTAGACTGGGATACACAGTCCCTAGTGTGAGGCATCTAGTGGTAGTGTAGTGACACACCCTACCATCCGGATTAGAGCCCTGATCATAGCCATGCGCACATGTGCCTGCTAAACAGTTTTGCTATTTTGATGTTGCTATTTGTGGAATTGATATTGTGGTTGCATTATGGAATGGATGTCTCATTAGTAGTCTTTGGCTGGGCTAGGTTTAGCTAAAATGGTTGGCTATGGTTTTAAATTAGTCCAGTTGCTAGTTGGTAAGCAATGGTAACTTTGTTTTTAGGCTGGTACTGTAGTAACGAACCAGTGAATCTGAGGTCAGCAACAGAAGCGGTTCTCTCTAACGTCACTTTTCATTCAGCTGTTTGAAGAGAGCTGCTCAATTGTTGAAGTTTTAGTGAATGCGCGCCTGTTTATGATCAAATACGGATGTCTGTGAGCCATGCCATTATAGCAAAGCATGTAACTTCTAAACGTTAATGAGAATTGTGTGTATATATATAAGAGAAGGAAGGAAGACCCAATTAAAATAGTAAAAATAAGTCACATAGTGTTTATAAACACAGGATGCATTCAAAACTGGTTTAAAATCAAGGCTTTTTTCTCCTCAAATTGACTTTGTGGTCGAGTTTGCATTTATGTTGATGGAACTCTTGCACCTCCACTTACAATCTTGTCGCCAAGCCTTTCTGCGGAATTGCTCTATTGGTTTCTCCTCACTAAGATCTATGGGCCAGAACAGGCGAGGCTTCGAGCCCATTGGAAATTCTAATCAAGTCAGATACACTCAGCACCTTCAAAGACACATTCTGCTGATGTTGGGCTGGTGTTTAAGGGCAGTCGACGGCAGTCAAAGTGCGAAGCCTGCCTCCCGCACATCCGTGGGCCCCATTTATGGTGATTTGTTGCCTGTGCTGCAATTAGGCATGTACTGAATTGGCAGTTTGACTTACACACACTTAACTGGGACTCTGGTGCTTTATTGTATCCTTCGGGCCCTTGAGATCTGTCAGGGGGGAACCATCAGTGTCAGAGGAGCTAAGAGATGGCCGCTGGTTAGGGGGGTTTGGCCACCGTTTTAACGCTTGGTCATCAATATCCCTCTGGCATTAGCCGTTCCCCCTGGTCCCCGCTGCCAGCACTTTTTGATTTGTTTAGGGAAAAGTGAAAGTGTGTTGGAGCTACAAGGCTGAGATTTTGAAAATCTATTCTGTCTGAGTTCAAACTGCTGTTCTCTGTCACAAGGGCTGGCTAATCTGCATATGGAGCTGGACTGCAGGGCATTCATGTGCGGGCTGTCGGACTCATGAGATCCGATGGTTTTTGAAGTCTCCCATTTGTAAAAGTCCCGAATGCCATTTCAACTGGTGTGAAAACTTGCTCATCAATCCATCCACAGAAAAACCTACTGTAGTCCACCTATCATGTAAATATTGTGCTTTGTGTAGGTGACTGTCGCTCGGGAGTGGGGCAGAGGAAATGGGAGTTAGGAGGGATGTTTAGAGAAGAACTCTAGCTAGAGTGAGTGAGTGAGTGACAGAAGTGTGGGAAAAAGGAAAAGTAAGAGCGATGGAGAGGGAAGGAAAGAGGCTCTTTGCTGTTTTAATATACCTGGTGACACTGTAGATGGAATGCGTCTCAGTAAAAGATGCTGTTGTGATGGGAGGTTGCAGGTTCAAACCTCAGGCATCACACTGCAGTTCCATTCTTCAACATGGTAATTAACCTGGCTTCAGGACAACATCCAGCAGAGTAAACTGAAATGTAAAAAGTCACATTCAGCAGTATAAACTGGTAAAATGTAAAAACATATAAATTGATAGTCATCCAGAGTAAAATAAAGTGAAAATAAAGCAAACAAAACTATTCTGAAATGAGACATGATTTCTTTCAGTTGTGTGAGCTAGCAATGCACATGCACACACACATTCGCACATACAGAGAGAGAGAGAGAGCGAGAGAGAGAATCAAGATGCCCATCCTGTATGCTCTCGTCTTCAAGCAATGCTAATACTCTATTTTCAGCTACACTCATATTCATTTCAGTGTGTTTCATGGCAAACAACGAAGAATGAATCATCAAGCTCGCTCCTGCTCTTTCATCAGCACTGTCAAACAGAGCACGGCTAGCAGGCAGGGGAGGAGGCATGTAGAGGATGGACAGCAAAGCTTTTACTGATTTATATGGCTAAGATTTGTGTGTGTGTGTGTGTGTGTGGGGTAATGGTGGAGGTGGTGGGTGCGTGCCTACCTGCTTGCCTGCCAGGGTGTGCTTGCCATGGTGCATTCTAGTCTTTGATCTTTTCATATATAAAGATTATTAAGCACATATAAGGTGCATTGTAATTCTACTTGTGCTGGTTTTGATGTTAAGTGTTTCTAGTCTGCTGGCCTTGCTGGGGTTTTTCAGGGACACCGTGAAGGAGGAAACGCGTCTTCCCTGCTTTTCTTTTTGTTTAATCTGCCAATGAGTCTTGGCAAGTAAAATGTTCACTTTGCAAACATGCATTTTAAAAATGATACATCAACAGATTTTCCTGTTGCTCTGTGTAAGAGGGCCTGCCAAATAAATAAGCAATAATGAGAGTAATTTCTCACAACTTAAGGTTTTTCAGCAAGAATATGACTGGACATAATGTTCCTATTACCCTGTAATGCAAACTCAGTGTTGAATGTCCTGACACTGAACATGCTGAAGCTAGCAATTAGTGACTGCATGACCTGCATTTTTTAAAACGAAGATGTGTCATACGCATTTTCCTATCGTTAACATTAATAACAAACTTGTCATTGCAGGGTTTAATTAGTACATCACGGTCCTGTTTATTTCTTTACTAGAAAATTTGCAAGTCTTTTCAGTGTAATACTTGGAAATATATTCATAGTTGCCATTTTAGTTCATTTTAGGGTGTAGGCAGATGCATGCTTCTCTCAAGGGTCTGAGCCCGGGTCCCACCATGCCCTCCAAAAATGAACCATCCTCGTATTGTATTATCTTTTGTGACTCGGTTGCGACCTCGATAACGAATATGGCTAAGCCACTCAGTCGCTAATTCCAAGTAGCAGTATTGTGCAGTCAGTCAGACTCTCTTTGACCAAAGAGGCAACCTTACAACTGGTGTTTTTACACCAGAGTTATCATGCGTCTCGACACTACTCGTATGAGAAATGAAATGAGCGGGTCGGTGTGGCTGAACACAGTTCATTTGCACCCAGCCTGAAGCCACCTTGTACAAACTCTGGTGCAATTTTTGTGTGAATGTCTGTTTAAAAGCCTTTGCATCTCTCAGATGAAGCGAATTTACAGGGCAAATACTCAGCTTCAAAAAATAGAGATGATAAAAGCCTCCGAATGAACCAGGTGCACAAACCATGTTTGTTAAAGCACCTGGAGAAAGGAGTCGAGTGGAATGCAATCACATAGAAAACAAATTCTGTGCGAGTAATATAATTATTAACAGGATGCAAAGGAAAGATTAAATAATTTCTCAGAAGGTACCTTATGCCTCACGTTTATTACAACCAGACACAGCTCATTTTCTGACGAGGCTGTTTAGAAAATGTCCTGTTCTTACACTTTATGCTGGAAAAAGGACCAAATTCAGCATTTCAGCCACACCGATCTAACCTTCCCCTTAGTTTAATACGGAGTAAGAAGATGGAAGAGTGAGCCATTTCACATTCTAAATTACAGTTGAAGAAAGGTGTAGAAAGGGTTGTATTTTTAAATCCAGGATATTGTAATTTTGGTTTCTATCCACATCAATTTCACACCGGTTTTACAGATGGTAAAAAGGGGCACTTTTGAAATAATAAAAAGAAAACAAAGAGGTGAAAGAAGTTGGAAAAGGGTACATACACATTATTTTGAAAATATCACACTGGGCAATTTATGGGCACAGTGGGCCCCTGTTGTGTTGCCCTTTTGCCAAACTGCATGGGTAAATGTGCTGACATGTGCGTGGACAATGGGCCGTGTTCTGGACACAAAATAAAGGCGCTGTCTGTCTGCCTGGCATTAAGACGACATGCTAATAGCCAGAGTAGAATATGCCACAAAAATCCCACATAAAGCCAGTAGTGACAAAGCTATTAATGCCGGCTTGTAGCCCCTTTAAAATTTGCTACTGTATTGTACTTTTATTCTTCTGTGTTGTGACAGCTAAAGCAATTAAATCCTGCAGGCAGATATGAAGCCAAAAATGATATTGTAAACAGACTAATTTAGAACCAAGTCACTGGTGGAAATAGAAATGAGCCTTCTGTGAATGGAGGTGTTTGGCATGCGGTTGTTAATGTAATAATATTGATGGGTTTTTTTCCCTCTGTGCTCTGTGTGTCATATGGAATCTAGTTTGAAATATAAATGAAATGTATAAATGTTGGCATCTCTATGTGCATTTTGGCATCCAATGTCCCCAGCGTTGCTAGATGTATAATAATTATTGCATATGTGCAACAATATTCTGGCTCCGTACAGTGCATGATTGGTAGTGTGAAACAATGTCTTTTCTTGAACAATTGACATGATGTATGAACATGAATTGTGAGGCTGAAATAAACGTAAGCTCTATGCAACATGATTGGCGTACCCAATCGAAGCAATCACATGATGACCTCAAACATGTGCTTTAAAACTTTGGCAGAAAGTGACGGAAGCAAGCTGTAGGTGGAGTAAGATCATTTTGTATACATATGAGGGTGTAAGGGATCAGTTATATTTGTGGGTTGGCAAGTACTAATTATCTCCTGTTATGGTTAAAAGGTTCCATGTGCTGATGCTGGACATCCCTGTTAGGTAAAAGTGTGGAGTGGATGCTGTTGCCAGGGATACAGATAGTTCTGTGCGGAGAAGAATCTGCTTTGGGACTGGAACATGGGTACCGAATAGCCACAGATTTGGGTATGTTCATTCTAGCTGCAAAACAGTATATCCAACAGCAGTAACATCAATGTGAATTTTACAACTAATCGCTATGGTTTCTCATAGCTTTTCTTTCATTGCAACTTTTTGAAATAATCATATGCTGTTATGATTGATTGCTAAGTGACTGACATTTTCAAATCATTGGATGCTTTGTATTCTGTATGTTAACGTGGATAAAGCAAACTCTACTAATATCATAACGTGTGCATTACAGGGGAAAAAATATTAGCACTAAAATAACTTTCGCTCTGAAAGAATAAATTCCTGGTCACATCTGTCACTCAATAATGAAAGACTGTACACAACAGCCCTTCAGCTTTGCCGGTGGTGAATTGACACTAATAAGGTGGCAAAGAAGTACTTAAATATGACTTTGGCTTGCATTATTCAGTTTGCGCTTTGTGCTAATGGAGGAATAGCACCAGTGCTTTAATAATGACAGAGCTCCCTCTGTGACTATTCCCTCCGATGTGAGGCAGATGTGAATGTTCCAAACAATACTGTAAGTCCCAGTGCATCACACAAAATCAATTATTTCACTGTAATTAAATATTGAGTTTGAGCAAATTGAAGGGAAATATAATTCAGCATTTATCAACACACACACACACACACACACACATCCCCCTGGCTTTTAGGAAATTCCATTAGATTAGATTACCATGGTCTCTCAGAACTTGGGAATTGACTTCTGGACTCATGCTAAGTGAACATGGTCCAACCGGCAGACAGATAATAAACCTTTGGTAATGCAATAACTGAAAGATTACAGCACCGTGTCACGTATCGAGATAAACAGTTTCCAGTGATTTTCACAACAATTACACCTTAACTTAATCTAACGGGCAACATATTCATGAGGGCTTTATCCATAGAGAAATATGGTGCCCTCGTCTTTTCTTGCATTAATTGACCAGTAACGCTGGCATTTATTCTCTCTGAATGGTGCACACACACACGCACACACACACACGCACGCATGTGCCCGCGCACACGTGATCGCACACACACAGATACACACAGACAGAAACACATACACAAACAATGACACACACAGACAGATGCAAATACACACAGAAACACATACACAGTAAGACTAGGGTATTTTAGATTTTATCCTATGTCATATCCCATTGTGTTATGTCCTTTTCAAGTTAAAAATAAGCTTGCCCTTACACACAGGAGCTACATTCTGGTCAAATTTGACAAAAAAGTTAACTAACATAAGTAGAGTAAAGTAGCCATTTTTGTTGTTGATTCTAGTGGTACCAAAGATGGCAATAATCAAAAGATGTAAGCCACACAAGTTAAAGAATTAAGAAGATTTTTCATTACTTAAACTTCTCCTTAACATAAATAATAAGGCTTTCTGATACCTCCTTGTAAGTATTTTTTGTAGGTCTTTATAAATAGAGTAAGTTAAATACCTGCAGTTTTAAAAATGTGTACAGCAATCATATGTATGAAAACGCTTTGTTTCAATGCTATCACCCCATAGCAGCATTCACCAAGCATGAATATCTCAGAAAAAACCCCAAATGTAGAGTTTTAAAAGTTTTTGCGGATGGACCCATCCTGTTCAGTTATAGAGCCGAGGTTTTCTAAGGGAGTTGGGTGTCATTAAAAAAGGCCATTATTAGCAACAGACTTAGTTGGGTAGTAGGCTCAGCACCTAAAGACATCATTCTGACTGCTGGTGCTTCTGTTCTGTGGAGATGTCTTGTTGGGTGTGAGATGATGGTAGGTAAGTAGTAATTAATTGCTGAAGTTTTTTTTGTTGTTGTTGCTTTTATTCACTGGTGATCATTCAGCTTTAAATTCAATCTCATATTTGGTCATTCCGGGCTTCTCAAGTCCTCTCTTTGAAAAAAGAGAATCTTTTTCTCAATTACACAAAAATGTGATACAATCACTTCTCTTAATTACGCTTATTTGTGGTTTGTGAGGCTAATAGGGGCTAACTACATTGTTTTCCAACATAATTTCAAGCGGAGCTGCATTGCTTTGACAATTACCAGAATAATGGAGGAATGTAATCACCACTACATCTTCAGGATTTGAGTGCAGTCGGTTCTCTCTGCCTTGTAAAACCTGAATGTTACTGCTCTATAAATGGATCACATATCCCTAATTTTCATCCCATTCTCAGAGAAAGACAAGCGGTTTCATCTTTCTAATGATATAATGCGCATTGTTCAATGATCACATTTATCTTGTTTTTCCTTATTTGTGTCTTAGAATAAAAATCCCAATTGTGTTATATAACAATGTCAAGCTTGTGATGATAACTGTCAATAATTTATCCCTGTGTAAGATATTCCATGTTACTCGGAGTTTTAAAGTGTCTATAATCTGAACGACAGGTCCAGAAACCCAGTCATATAATTATTGTACAATAAAATGGATGGGATTTATTCAGAGTGATAGAGGCAACAATTTAAATCTAATGGGCTTAATACATAGTCATTTGTTTGGCATATACAAAGTAGCTGTTCTTGAAATAGCTCTTGAAATAGCTCTGTTTTTCGCCATGCAGACAGCACATACAGAAACACACAGACCAATTTGACCATGAAATGCTAGACAGAACTTGATTGATTTATTGAGTCATTGCAAGATTAGTATTTTAATCAAAAGTTATGTTTCCCCTTTTCATAATTTTTCTCTTTACATGGTTGAATATGTCCTTTTTAAAAAATATTTTACTCAGCAGCCTCCATTTTTGCTGTTTTTTCTTGCATTGTGAATCTCGCAAGAGGGTTAAGGAGGCAAGATGGGGACATAGTGATTTTACATGAATGCACTGCTGTGCTGCCCTTTTGCTGTTGCGGCAGGATAAAGTACTTTTTTAAGTTATTTGAGAGTATTTTTGGGCCAAACCGTAACCACAAGCTGGGATTCTGCGAAGCTCTAAAGACTAGTAGCACAGGACTCCAACCTGATGGGTTAAATTATAAATCCTGTTGCTACTTTGAAAAAACAAGAAAACATCAGAATAAAAGTCAGTTCTTGTTCTCTTGATTCTATTGCATCCAAACACGCACACTAGAACAGTGCCTTCCTGTGATGAGCAGCCCCAAATAACACTGTTATTGATATCTCCTCAAAGGTGTGCCACTGTAATCCACAATGTAATTGATCTAATTAATTTGTGATTTGTGCTGATAATATTAAGTATCCTGCAGTGAAACCTGTATACTGTAATCTTGACAGTGTAGATATTTGTTGTACATTCTTTTCACGACACAATATTCACAGCATAATGTTAAATTTAGCATACTGTATGTGCTGTTCAGCAGGCTAAAGGTTCAAATATTTTAACAAAGTTAATGCTATGGATATTTTATTCTATATGCTATATGCAGGTGTATAAAGGGTCATGAAAGTCTGGAGTCTAATGCCTTGTTATTCAATATTTTTTGGAAGTTGGCTGTCTTTTAGGTGGACGAGTGCCATCTTGACATTTATCACGTACAGCTTTATGTTGATCCTGTGGTGCTAATATTTCCATTAAAGATCTGCTGTGTGCTACTTCATTTATTTTTCCATGACAACCAGTAACCAGAAACTTAAAGTATTACAGATCAATACAATACGTTTTCCAATCCTCAGTCGATGATGGTCTGAATTTTCATCAACATCATCATCATCATCTGCTTCTGAGGATAAGCTGACATGTTCAATATTGAGTTGAAAATATTTAAGAAATGCTTGTGTCATTGACTATAAGGTTGTGAAACCATGGGGGAATATGTGATATAATAATCTTGTTCGTCTTTTCTTTTGGTCTGGAGAGACTGAAATTTCCTCCATGAAAGCAGTTAATCACAAAGAGCCTGAAAACATGGAAAACATGTCTGCGGTAATGGACCTCGTCCGAGCTGGGGGGACAGACCACACAGGTGTGCAGTGGCATGCACTGTAACTCACAGATGATGCACAGATGCACTCAAACGCGCACAGCTCACACACAGCTCGCACACAGCTCACACACAGCTCACACACAGCTCGGACGCAGCTCGGACGCAGCTCGGACGCAGCTCACACACAGCTCACACACAGCTCGGACACAGCTCACACACAGCTCGGACACAGCTCACACACAGCTCACACACAGCTCGGACACTCGGAAGCCAAAGTGCTGAACTCTTTGGGATGATTATCCAGTTCACCGTGTATTGGGTTACAATCTCATTCATTGAACTCACTCAAGAGGAAGCCTACTGTTGTGCACAAGACAGGGGTTAGAAATTGACCCCAAAGGTTAGGTACGCTATAAGAGCTTAGTAGACAGCATGCAGCAAGATCACAATGGATACTGTTGTATGTATGGGTCTGGTCCTTTGTGAACCTCTTTGGTTTTTTGTTTTATACTGACATTGCCATGTTGTGGAAAAGGTATATTTAGCTGTGTGGAACAGGAACGCACATACACACATACACACACACACACACACATTCAGAGGCACGCATACACACATGCACAATGTGGACATCGTCTTTTAAAGAGCGTTGAGAAAAAACTCACTGGAATATTAGCTCAGTGTGAAGTGGTCTGGAAAGAGGGTTACAATAATGAAGTTGTGATAAATCGTTTCATAAAACACCAGAAGTCATTCAAAAGCCATCAAGACCAGAAAGATTATAATCAGTGTATAGGCATATAGAGAGAGGTATGGAGAGTGAGAGGATTTGAGAAAAGCTCATATCTGTGTCTCTGTCAGCAGTTTGAAATGTCACAACCATGGATCTTCTCCTCCAATATTCCAGAGAGGTCAGTGCTCCACCCTGGGGAGCATAAAGATTACTGTTTTCACAGGGGCAAGGGTCACAATAGCAGATGAAGCTGGGAATGGAAACATATTTGAATGTGGAAGAGCTTGCTTTAGTGTACCTGTGTGACCGGTGGACCTAATGATAAACGCCACACTCGGAGTGTAATTTAGAATAATTCATCTCAAGAGTGTACTGGTGTGGAGAGCTGCAATTCTACATGATGCAACCATGTAGAGCACTACTGAAATAAGCTAGGAGGAGCAGGGCTGGGGGTGTGTGTGTGTACGTACGTACATGCATGTGCGTGTTTGTATGTGCTACGTCTGATTTGGAGCTGTGCGTGTGTGTGCTGGGGCTGTGTGTGTGTGTGTGTGTGTATGTGTGTGTACATGCATGTGCGTGTATGTGATGTGTGTTATGTCTATGCTTTGGAGCTTTGTGTGTGTGTGTATGTTGGAACTGTGTGTGTGTGTGTGTGTGTGTGTGTGTCGGGGCTGTGCTCTGTTGTTGTACAGGCTGCGTAGCATCATGCTGAGACTCTCAGTGCTGTGCCATTCTTCTCTCTCACCGGGGGAAACTGCTGTGTGTTCGGGTTCATAGAGCACCTCCTGTGAGTTCCACTTCGCTTTTTCTTCCTATTTCTCGTCTCAAATTGCTGATACCCGATGTCTCCCAATTTCTATCCCTGCATGACCCACGTACATTTTTAGAAACTCATTCAAAGGGACAAAGCGGCCTTTTTATTTTGAACTAGCTGTATATGGTTGTGTTGTGTAAGGATTGTATTGGATTCGGTTATGAAAGGGCATGAGTGAAGTATCCCACTGCCTAATATATATCCAATATAGACACAATTAAAATTAAATTTTAAGTGTTTAAATTAATGTCAGGGTCTTTCCTATTAACATTTCTATCCATTTCTGAACTAGCAGTCAAAGTGGAATGATTGCGGGTGAAGCTTTTCGGTTTTTTTTATGAATCAGCTTTTCATAATTTTGTTTTTTAATGCTTGTTATGGATTTTATCTATGTTTTCAGGATTTGTATTTTGGTTCTCAGCTAACTTAGTTAAGCTGCATTAGTGCGCCACTGACATTGCGCATGCAGTCATTGGTCTGGGAATGTTCTTAGCCCGGACAGCCACTATTGGTCATGAAACTGAGCTAGACACACTTCAGTTCTCTTGAATTGTGTCCATCTGGATAAGGCAGTCTACAAAATGAAGTGATGCAACGAACCTAAAATGCTTATGCCTAAGTAGCAGGGGTGGGTGTGATGTTGGTTTCATGTCGTGGCCCTTACTGGCTGCTCCTCACTACAAGAGATGCAATTAGCCTGCTGAGCTAAACACCACAGTCCCCAGCCAAGGGAGCTGATTGCACCCCGTTTGCTTCTCCTCTGTCTTTACTGTCTGCAGTACGCTTTCTCATACTAGCATGTCTCTGAGCTCTGCTACATTTTGATGCTTGGACAGAGAAACTGGCTGCTTATTATAACTGTGGTAGTCAATTTATGGTTTATGCAACTCTTTTCTCACATTAAGTGCATTTAGTTAAATGTTTTATTTTTTGAAAACTCCATAAAAGCTCCAGGTTGCAGAGTTCACATTACCCTTAGATTTTATATTGCAGTGACTCATGCACAGCTGGACATTTTGAAAATAGCCATAAGAAGAGTTATGATTATGTATTGTAGACTTGTAACTAGTAGGTTGCTTGTTCAATACCACCTTGGGAATTTGCTGTGTGACTTTGCTGATTATGTATTGTGGACTTGTAACCAGTTGGATGCCTGTTCAATGCTCCTGTGGGACTATTGAGTAAGGCACTAAAACCAAATTGTTTTAATAAATGTCCTGCTGTTCAAGTGGATATGTAAAAATATCAGTTACACTTGGAAAGGGTGTCGATATAACAGTGCCAGCAACTATATCTCCCCATGTAGGATTCTGCTGCCAGGTCTGAAGCTAAGTGAGCCTGGACTTGGCTAGCCTTGCATGCTAGGCTTATAAAATATCTCTGCTATAAGTCTGGCAAAAGCAGCACAGGTCAAATCCGTGAACCCTTCCACTTCTGGAATGGAACCAATATTTTACAACCGATCCCATCAACTTGGCAAATGCAAGTCTAAAGTGATTCAACCATAAATGATGAGACACAGGGAAGTGGTCGTATAGTGAGAGGAGATATACTCTGTGTCAAATATATCATACTTCTGTGAACTGCCCTCTGAGAATCTGACCAGTGTATAAGTTGGCACCTTGTGTGCCTGTTGCTATTACAGTAAGTGCTGTACCCAGACAGTGAGGTGGGTTTCTTGAGATCTCTTGAGATCTGGCACACTGTGTTCCAATATTTGCCTGGCACTAGAACATGTGTCCTGTTTGGGGAAAGCAGTCTAAACAATATTGCCAAAAAAGCAATATGGCAGCATTGTTCTGAGGGGGGAAAAAAATCATTAAAAATGTTCAAAATAGTGTGGAATAGTACAATTGCACTAAATCACTTTGGCTGAAAGCATCTGCCAAATGACAAAATTGTAAATAGTGTTGCTGTCAGCTCACATACAGATACAGATGTCTCAAATCGATGTGATGGTTCAGAATGAGAAAGGCTGGAGCACGCTTTCATTAAACAATTACCTGACAAAAAATCATTTGAAATAACCAACAGATCAGTCAAATGAGAAACACTGTCATCATTTGTCTCCTTGGCCATTTGTCTACAATCTGTCTCAGCAGCTGGCAAACTGTTGTACAGATTTGGACTGACAGGTGACAGAGATGAAATGAGAACATCTGATTATTAAACACTTTCTTGTGAGCAACTGAAGCCCAACAAGCATGACCACATATACTGTAATGGATCCAGATCCCCCCCGACTGATCAATTTGAGCGTATTTGCGCTGTGTCCATACCATGTTCAGTGGCGAGTTTAGTACAGGACAACCTAAAAGCGAAAGTACAGTATGCAATGTATTTCTGACCAAACAAACTGCGTAGCCCCCAAACCCCTGCCCTTCCCCCCAGTAAACAGTCCATGTATTTAATAACAAAAATAGCAGAAATCCATGCTTTAACATGCCATGACATTTTGAGCATTCTGAAAAAGAATGCTTGAAAAAAAAGTCCCCACAGCAATAGTCAGTATTATTCTTGCCAATACTAATGACACAGTTTGAGTGAACTTGGACAGACCTGACACAATTTGACAATCGTTGCCTGTTGAATAGATAAAATGGGTCCAGCACTAAAGTCAGCCCTAACGAAACATACCACACATACGCTTACCTGAGCCATTCGCAAAGCAAAGAACTTTGAAGCTGGTTTGTTTCAGCAGCTAGTAGGTACATGAGTAACTTTTGTGGCTACAGCTGAAACAAGAGGCACACGGGGAGGGGAAAAGGAAGGAATGCTGAGGGTGTGCAGAATTGGCGAGCGAAAAGCCCAGGCCATATTATTTTTTAAGCCCTCCAAGTTTTCCATTTTTGAAAATTATTAGATTTTGTTGCTTCGTGGCAAATGATGGATTGAATACATTTTTAAACTTTCAACAGTCCCCTAAGAAAATGAGAGAGACCACGGGAGAGAAGTACACCTAGAGCGGGTTGCACAGATGTGTGAAGAGATTGGAAGAGCGTCAATTATTCATGGCAGTGTTATGAGCTGCTGTCAGTTGGCGGGAGAGCCTTTGTACACACAGGCTATTGGAGTCGCATCTCGCGAAAATGGCTCAAAATGAAAGTCCGTCGCAGGACCTGCATGACAATGGTGTGCGCTGAGCTCTAGCCGGGAGCCTTCGGGCACAGACTAATACTGAGCACAGTGCAGAGCACCAGAGCGTTAGCGCGAGGGCCCAGCACGCGTCTCCCATCTCCCCCAGTCCCGCACGCTGCCTCTGTTCTCAAATTCCCCACTCTGCGCCATGCCAGGCCAAACACAGCTAGCACAAAGGAACGGGCTCTATTGAAGCAAGGCATGCGTTTACAGGAAATTACTATTCTCAAACGCTGCTCCTCCCTTCACCCTGAGCTCTCGCATTCTACTGCTCCCACCCCCCACCCCCAGGCCCGAGGGCATATGCATCCTGTCACTAGATAGAAGACACAGGGGGTACCTTTCATGAATAGAATGTCATCACAAACACATCACCTGCTAAGTCTGTGGCACAAGAACAAACAAAAAGTGCTTAAATTCAAATTCAAACATTTTTGTTCATGAATTGAGCTTCCCTTACCTTACAGTTAGCTGGCAATTCCCTGCATGCCATTTCTCACAAAAGACTAAATGGTCTTCTCTCACCTCAGCAGGCTGTGTGAACACCAATTAAGGCTCTTAGAGGACAGGTATTTATTGCAAGTTATTCTCTGAACATTTTTCAACAGAAGAATATAAATGTGTATGGCTTTTAAATGGCACAAGGAACAAAATGGACGCTTTGAAAAAGTGCGGGGGTTGTGTCGCGTCCCCAGTGTCCCCGGTCATGCGTCTACTCGTGTGTACATGCTTGAGTCTGCATGTTTGTTTACGCAAGTCTTTCTCCCGTGTAAATAAATGAATAAAGTGCAGTAATTCCTCTTGACTGGCAGTACGCACGGAACAGTAGGATATGTACTTTTGGATAAAGGATTATGTACTTTCGACCTCTTTGCACAGTATGTGTCTGGTTCCATCCATAGCCCGAGCTGGCTGCTGTCCACAGCCTGCCCGCTGTGCTCGGTCCCCAGCCAAGGAAATGAATCACTCATTTCCTCTCTAGGGGTGGCACCACAGTCTGCGTAAGATGCTTACAAATGAACTCGCATCTCTGAACTCAACAAGTGCAACTTTAAATCCCTGCTCGACCCCTCCAATACGTGGGCTCTGGTGGCTCAGCGGTCCACTCCCAGTGGGAGATGCACGACTCCATCATGTTCTTTCCTGGTTCACAATGGCAGGCGTAATGGGTTAACAGCCGATATCAGCACTGCTGAGTCATTCTGCTGTTGACTTTGCATCCATTGTCTCTGTAAACATGATATGCTGCAAAGCATAACCACTAGCTTGACTGACAGCAGTTTACAGCCAGATCCTCAGAGCAGCAATATCAGATATTGTACTCAGTACGGTGGTTAAGTGTATTATACCAGTAAAGAGATTCTGAATACCATGAACCCTCAGAGAAATGCAATACTAAGGAACGTATTTTAAATATATTTGTCAAGATATTTCAACAACATACAATATATGGGCAAATATACAAATTATTGCCACTTATAATAAATATATTTTAAAATATTTTTTAACCTAAATGTATCATTTAAATTCCCAAGAAGGCCACATAATTACAATAAATAGAATATTCTATTTCCATATAAGGGCAGTAGTGACGAGCAGTACTGATGATGAGAAAAAAATGTTGACAGAAAATGTTGACTGTCTTTTTTTTTGTATTTGCCATTTTCAGGTAAAACACAGCCTCAGCCATTTTTCCACATGATTATTGTTTTTAAATCTGGCTGCAGTACGCAGATCAATTAGAGCTGCGCAGGTCACAGCCGTGATGCAGATGTCGTGTTATTTCCTTATGAAATTCACTTCCAGCAGGGCAGCCACTTGAGCAACACTTGAGTCGTGAGACAAAAGACTTAACTGTGGAGCAATGGCACAGATTTTGAACAGCTATTCACTGAGTGAACACTGCAGCAGGGAACATGCAACATTAAAAATGGCAGTGCTTAGCATGTAAGTGGTCAGCTGTAAAATTTCATGGTGATTGAAAGCGCACAGGTGTCAGCTACAAAGAGATGTATGAGCAGGTATGGCACACTTCTCCCATAATTGTAATACTGTGTTTTAAAAAAATTATTTTTAACTATTGTATCTGTGAACCTCTGAACACACACCAGCTGGAATTGTTGCCCACGTTCAGTCTTTTAAATACTGAACGTGAATGATATGTCAAAAACAAAGAGAAAAAAAAAAACCTACACTGGAAGGTAATATGATTGAAATGGGGAGAAACTAAAAGAAAAGAATGAAAATTTTCCATTCTCGAGCCTATTCCCAAACCTCTATCGCCACCAGCCAACAAAAGGCCAAAGAAAGCCACATTAATGCAGGGGACCTGCGGAGCCACAGGGGCTGCTGCTAGCTGTTTTTTACTTCGCACCAAATATATAAGCTGCTGATTATAGTTAACTCACTTCACCTGGTTTCTTTCATCTGAACTGGCTGCTGATTTAAAAAAAAAAAAAAAAAAAATCTGACAGAACACTGTTGACCAGGAGCATTGATCTAGAATCAGGTTTTCCTCATGAGTTGCTTTATAAATCCATGCCCAGAACTGTGCTTGTTGACATGGAGAAAGGATTGGTTATCTCCAAGCATGTGTGCTGTGGATTGGTTATCCCCAGCCCTACAGTGTGTGCTGTGAATGTTGATGGGGATCTCTATCCCTCTACAGTATGATTGTGAATCTCTAGTCCTGTGAAATGTAGATGGTCTATCCCCAGGCCTCCAGGGAAAACAAGACTTTCTGCCTTTTGATCTGCCTCATTTCCTTATGGAAGTGACAATTGGCACATACGTTTACTTCACCTGGTGTGCTGTGTATGTCCGTTTCAGACTGAAAGCTATGCGAGACTCTCACACGGGTGCCATACCTGTGTTTTCCGTCTGATGGGTGCTGATGCGTCAGAAGCCCGGGCTGTATCTGTGCTAATACTGAAGTATAGCAGTTGGTCGTAATTCTTCATTGATAGAATGGTCCATAGGCAACTCGTTTGTTTAACCCTGAGCTGGGAAACATTGTCATAAATTTCTATGAAAAGTGAGACAAATTAAGGTGCGTCGATACGAGCTGAAACGAGATATATCGATTCAAGTCCGTTGGAGTATTGCTGACATGTAATCATGAAATGGTCAGAAAGTACTGAGAGCAGAAGAATGCAAACACATTAGATGAACGTTCCCGCATCCATCATTGTCAAAATCCAGGAGACTACACCGGCAAAGCTGATAAATGTGTGAAAATAGTGTGTGTGTGTGTGTGTGAGAGAGCGAGTGTGTGTACTGTAGGTTTACTGTATGTGCAGGGCTCACTGTTTATGTTGAAAAGTATTTGCCCAATTGGTAGTCTCAAAACTTGAAGGTCAGTTTGAGTATGTATTAAAAAAAATAATTAAAAAAAAACAGACTTGATGAACAATTTTGGTTAAACAATCAGTTAAACTGTCCACTGAAAATATTTAGTCTTATACTGGCAGTATGCCAGTGTGTATTGATGTAGCCTAATTGAACCAAACATTGTAGAAATTAAATGTGAACTGATTAATAACTTAATTGAACACATTTCATTTTTAACTGGTAGCGGTTTAAATAGATTTTTCAGATGGAAATATATTTCTCTTTACTCCACTAAAAAGGCAGTCAAGCAGGTCATGTGTATCTCCCTGTTGATGTGTCCTGTAGAACAGCAACAAAAAAAAAAGAAATGGAAATTCCTTTGATGTGTCTTTTAACAGTAAAAACACAAGAAAACACACTAGAGAAATAATTGAAATTTTCTTTGGTTTTGTTAACCCACAGATGTACGCACAGAACATCTTGATCGATTCACATTTGCAGTGTCCTTGCTAGCATTGTCCACGGCTTAGGCTGCATTCAGACCAGATCAGTCAATGCGGGAAAAACGGCAGTCCTCCCATTCATTTGAATGGGGGTAGTGTGTTTAGGCTGCGGGAGTGGGGACCGCATGGGGTGCAGAAAAAACCCGCGGCGGCCGTGCGGGAAGAAGTAGAACCAGAATCAACTTTTGCCGTAACGCAACCCGACGTCACGCTGCGGTGGCCAATCACGTAAGCAAGCGATCAGAGCGGAAGACACCCACGGGAAGAAGAGCCTTGTTTAAATTACCATGTAGCATTCCACTGTTTACCGAGCAACTGTGAAGATATGGAAGAGAGACAGAAATATAGCTGAAACCGGGCACTATCCAGGCAGAGTTCATGGACCGAACGATGATACTCTCCCAGTTGTGTTCTCGCTTGGTTTATTTCATGTACCCAGCTTCGACGTCTGGCTTGCAGTCTACGCTGCAAAATAACGATAGCAAGAAGCTTCCTTCGGTTTGTGTCCATTTGTTTGAGTTAACGGACAGGAAATGGAGTGGGGGGGTTAAAGTTCACAACATGACGTCACACAAATGGGCCATGTAGCGGCACGCCCACACCTCCGCACAACCCTGCGGGAAGGTGGCGCATTGCCTGATCTGGACTGAATGCAGCCTTCACCATGGCCAGGTTACACTGACAGCCAATGTGTTAGAATTTGAACAAGGGTGATTAGTACTGACAGAAATGATCCATGCTGACCTTTTATCTCCATGTGTGGCTGTTGTATCAGATGGCTGGAGGACATATCACCTACATAGCTAACTAGCTAGCTAGATAACATTAGTTAATCTCTTTACTGATCGCAGACATGCAGTGCAATGTGATATCCCTAATTTGAATCTTCAATTCCTTTCTTATTGTGTGTGTGTGTGCGTGTGTGACTTAATGTGTGTTACTTAGTATGTGTGTGTATATATGCCCACTGTTCCTATCGCAGAATTTTCCTTCACATCTTGTGTATCCTTATAAGAAATGCCAAAAATGGGAAAGTAACAAGCTGACTTCCTGCTTCATGACACCTTCCTGTTCCCACCGTACCCAAAGGCCTGTCCCCATTAACAGTGAGAACACACCCCAGCGTTTCATCGAAACAGGGTTTCGTAACAAAACGCTAATGCCCATGTTATATTAATGGTCTGATGAGGTTTGTACCAAAGGGAGAGAGAAATTACAATTTAAAAAGATATGCAAGTCCATTTTCATGCGTTAAAGCTCTGTCTAAGCTGAACACAAGTACAGTACTTTAAAAGGCAATGTGCATAAGCGAAGAAAGCTTATGGTGTGTTAAATTTAAACATAAAATGCATACATTTCTCACACGCAAGTTTTGAGCATTTGTCTCATTATAATACTTCATCTGGCTACAGGTCAAAAGCTGATTGAAGAAACCTGCAGTCCAGCACTAAATAAAGTCTGTTACAGATGTGCTCTCTTTCTCTTCACATTTTTATGAAAATTTGAAGTAAGACATTTGGTGGAGAAAACGCATGACTGTAGGTCTCTGGCCAGATATTCATTTTCAAAAGTAAAGCTACACAGAAAGGAGTCAAAGGAATTGATGCCTTGCAGCTGCTGAGTTCAAATCATTCACTAAAACAAGCAAAAAGAGTCAAATAATTATACAGTATCATAAAAACCTCCTGCACAAATTAGTTCAAGACCCTAATAATATATTCCCAGCTTTGGTAGTCTTTTTTTATTTGTACAATTACTACTTTGATTTCCTGTAGGAAGCAAGAACCAATAGTAAAAGAAAATTGCGTTCACTTGACACTGAAGGTGCTTAATTATTATAACTATTTTTAAGTCAAACTTTCCTTTGAATAACATGATTTTTTTTAGAGATAAGATGCAATTTCTAAGTGTTTCGTTCTCCTTGATGTCCTGAAGCAACCAGCACCTGAAGTCTTCTTGTATCCTCCTGAAAAGCGGCAGCTGTTCTCTTTTGATTTTAATATGCACGCCTCTTTTTAAGTGCTTGTAGGGCTTTGCATCAATTGATTCACATCCCTGATGTTCTCCTGAGATCACATTACACTGGAGATTTCATTCTGTGAGCTTGTTTTAATAAAATGCAAAAAAGACCATTAACTGAACTATATTTCTGCTTTTTCATTTCCTCCCAATAAGACATTACCTGCAAGTGATTGAAATGTTGGCAGCTTTTCCTCAAGTTGGCCAGTGAAAGTATGGGGGGACCATTGGCATTCAAAATTGTGAAGACTACTTAATCTTCTCCGTCCCTTCAAAGTTTAAAAAAAAAAAAAAAATGGAATGAATTAACGTGCTATGATTCTCACCCTTGTCACTTCCACATTGTGTCCACTAGGGCCACTCATGTGCTGCTTCTCTTTGCAGGTCTCCCTGCACTGAACACAAGCCGAGGAATGAGTATCCCCAACAAATTGGGCCCTGAAGGGTTTGGCTTAGGATCAAAGCCCTTTTTAAGGAAGAGTTATCATGACAACATAAGCTGTTAAATGTGTTTAGGGCTCAGAATTACAAGCACTTAGATGCAGGCAAAGTTTATACCTTTAGCCTTTATTGGTCACATCTTTTGCAGAAAACATGCACAGATTAGAGAAATCAGGCAATATCTGGTCATTATAACATAAGGACACTGTAAAGAGACTAAATGAAGCAACAAAAGGGCTAAATGCCAGCGCTGCTGTGAGATGTGTGAGTCAAGCATTCACAGAGGATGTTTATATTCACATGTTACTGCTTTTATAAAATGTGGTGGTTCACCATTGGTGTGGGAGGTCATGTATCCTCAGTATTGGATGATGTAAATGCTCACATGTCATGACTCCAGGATGCTCTTGTGCTTCATACTCCATCACTATTGGATGAAATGTGGCTTCACAGAGCATTGATATTGGATGATGCAGGCATCCATATTGGTCTTGGATGCTGTGGTGTTATTTTCACCAGGTGTCAATGTGCCCAATCTACCCATTTCCCACAATATTAATAATACAGGGCTTTTATGTGCTCTTGCCAAGTACAGTGATAATTTCAACTAATGCAGTTAAAACCACTAGCCAGCTGTGGTGTCTGGCATTGCAGTTAGATACATTTCACAGTTTAGTGTCTTATGTGTGATCTAGGCTGCTGGCCAATAGGCATTGTTCAAGGACAGTGCATGAGTTGAAGGGAGACATTTCATGTGCAGTTGAATGGACAAACTGAAACCCTGGGTGACACAAGAGCCAATGGTCTGTTGCCTTGTGGGGCTGCTGGCCCCAGTTGATATGGACACAATCCTGTTTCAGAAAACAGGCCATGGGGCCCACCTATGCACCAGAGCAGTGCCTTGACATGATGAGCCACCCAGCAGTCCCAACTGATTCTGGTTGGGTTTGGAGTAGGTCTTGATGTATGTAAAAACAGTCTTTTCTGTTGGTTATGCTCTTCATGCCAGAAAAATGAAATACTTCAGTTTTGACTGGTACAGCATAGGTTACAGTGAATGTGCAGTTTCTTTGGCTTAAGAAAATTTAAATTCAATAATTGAGCATATGTTAGTCTATGTTTTAATAGGGGTGAATCACGGAAGATGTCTTTTTTCATTGAGTTGTCTGTGGAGTTGGGAAGCTTTGGAATTGCCACAGAACCTGAATGAACAATCAGAATATTTCCACTATGTTTATTCTCATTAGAACAAAAGTAGAAATGACAGCTGCCTGGTGGTTTATTACATATCAACTAAGAAGCTCGGAGCTGCCTCAAGGTATGCTTGTTTGTGGGGACCTTTTGTAGAGCTGTGTGGGATTCTGCAGTGCCAGCCAGCTCAGAATTTTATTTTTCTATATTGAAGTTCATAGTTTACAAAGGTTTAAAGCCTAAAGTCAACCCAGGATGAAATACATTACGGCCGAAAGCAACAGTAAGACAAATTGTTCATTTTTTCACAAAATTGCCCGTGGTGCCCTTCAAGACAAGCAATTACTTTTTGCTTTGTTTTTGTTTTTTGAGGGCGGGGGGGGAGTTCCATAGTGGAAGTCGGAGGAAACAGGCCCAGCTCATCACACAGTGATGCGTGGCTATGCCCTGAGAGTTGCACACTGGAATATACTCTGTCAGCCACCATTCAGCCTCCGATGTCAATAACTTTGGTTTAATAAAAAATGGTGAGGGACTGTATTGGATTCTATTTCAATAAGAGGGGAAAGCGGGAAAGATGGAGAGCTGGATTTAGCTTCCACTTTGGATTTGAAACCTTCAACTTTTTCCGTTTCTTTGTCATTGCTACTCCAAAAGTTTTTAATAATGCCATTTTGAAGAGGATTAGATAAGTTTTTTAAAAATTGTTCATGTTCATCACCTTTGCAAATTAATAAGCAGTTTAATTTAGGCTTAAAACTTCCTGGTGGTTGTTAGACCCATGCTGCCTCCTCTGTTCAAATGAATGACTGTGGTCTGACTGCACCAGCTGAACCTGAAGCACAGTTCTCGAATGTGATGCAGTTCAGATGGTCAAATGGTGGACTGTGCAGTGAAACGAAATGGTAGTCATTGTTGCTAATCGGTGATAGTTCTAGTGATTTTATTTCACCCACTTTATTCAGTGAGTGAGGCAGTAATACAATTCTGTTTGGAATCTTTTACTTAAATACTGCTTTAAAAAAGCCAGGTATCATTTCTTCAAGTAAAGGAGTTTGCTGGGGAAATAAAAGTTGTTAACTGACAGTGCCCAAGCTGCTGAGACACTGTGGTGAGCAGCGGGTGAAGTTAATGGCGTGTCTCTGTGCACACCCTGGCCAGTGAACTGTGCATGAACTGCCCTGTCATATAATTCCAAGGACGGGCTGCAAGGTCACAGTGATAGATTACGCACTACGGCCTTTCCCTCAGCACTCTGGCTCCGCCGGTGGCGTAATGTGGAGTAATTATCTACGATGGCGGTAATGGGTCATTGAAACCGATGCCTTTCTGAATATCAAGCAGATCTTTAAGGAATGCATTGGTTTCCTCTTCATAATTGTGTCACCGTCAATAGTAAACACATTGCTGGGATAATATGTATTATTTTTTGGGGTATGTGTGTGATGGTGGGGGTGAGGTGGGTAGGGGGCTGGGCGGGCGGGTAGATGGATCCTTAGCATGAGATTAATGGTCCTTTAATGAGGCACTTCAAAGGAATAGGTCAGTTTAAAAAATCTATCACACAGATTAGTCAGCCTGATTGATTTGTACAAGTGCATAGTGACTGCAGGAAAATGTAAAAGGCGATTGGAAGCTTACCTCCCCCCGACACGAATGTCGTCTTAGTTTTGGCTGAACAAAGAAAAAGCTTTATGAAATTAAAAACCCTCTGTTACCTGACAAGACTTACAAGACGCATGTTGGTTTTTCAGTTTCTCAGATCCGCTTTTAAAAAGGAAATGTGTTAAACTGTTAAATTAGTGACAGCTAAGTGATTTGAAAACCCAGGTTGAACGCATTTTTGGAAACTCTGAAATGTCTTATTTTTTAAAATAATTTTTGAATAAAAATCTCATTCATACAAAATGAAATATTTGCTGTTAGCTGAAGACGGGCACTTGTAAATTGTCTACACTACATGAATATTTCACACTTTCATGAATGTGAAATTGTAATGCTTGAGATTGTATAAATAACTGAAATGTGATGAGGTTCTCACACAGTCAGAGCGCATGGAGAACTCCGAGTGCTTCCCTGCCCACACAAAGGCGCAAAAATTAAAATGTAATATTACGCCGTTTCTGCTCTTCAGGTTTCTTTCAGACGTTCGCACTTCAGAGCGTTCATAGTTTGTTAGAAAAACAAAGGCTGGTTTCTCTTTATTTTCGCTCCCATATAGCGAGTCGCCATTTGAAAAATGATACTTAAGTGTGCTTTGGTTTAAGACACGTGGGTTTATTATCCACCTCTTTAGTATGTAAGTAACTCCATGGGAGCTCATAATGGGTTATTCATTTATTTATATCTCAAATGCTTTGTCTCGGGTTTTCAAACAGGTCCATATTATCTGTGACCAGCGGGGTGTTCATTAATGTTGCATGCTCCAGGTGTTTCTTTTTTCCCTTGAAAGCCAAGAAAAGGCGGCTGATCAAGAGGTCAATCCGTAAAAAATCCACGTGCCTTCTCTTGAGGAAAAGATCAGTGTTAAGATGCAAACAATGGAAATTTTGTTGCAAACAGCTTTTATACTTTAAAAAAATTTCTTCCCACATCAACTCATCCCTCCATTCTATCCACGTATTTGTTGAGTTGCAGTCTTAAGTTTACTCAAAGGAGATTAAAAATTTTATGTACAGGGCTACTTGACCCAGTGTGGAATGTAAGCCAAGTAGTGATAAATAGTGATTTAGGTTCTTTCCAGTCAGTTTTTAGTCAGTTCTGTTTCAATTCAGTCTATGCAGGAAAAGAAATTCAGTTAATTGATTAATGGATAAATCGTATTAGAGAATTACAGGATTTTGTTTGGTTCAGGAATTGAATTTCAGTTCATTTTCTAAATTTAATTAATTGGAATGGAATTGTTCCCAACCGTGTCCGCATGTAGAGAAATGACAATCGTCCCAGTGTATAAGTGCTTCTCTGTGTGGCATGTAGCCTGTATAACCTCTGCAGAGCTTTGTGTAACACACACACACACACACACACACACATCCTTTCACAGTTAGACACTTGCACAGATGCACTTGCCACTGAGTGGATAAAGCACATGCCAAAAATTCAGTTGCATTACTATGCAGGCAATTTAACTTAGTGTACCAAGAACAAGCAGCCAATGGACATTATCTGTATTATTGATTGACAAAAAAAATAAGGAAGATTAGGAGGCAAAGTAAATTTATGGAATTAGATGATGTTTGAATGACAGAAAAATTGAACCAGTGCACAGGTCATGTTTCGACGGCAGTATCTTTGAGAAGGTAATAAAGCCAGGACTAGATCCAGCACTGACAGGAAATTCATCCTGCAATTTTTGAACAAGCAGAGCTGACAGGAAGTCATTACAGAAGAACAATTTGGGTATGTAATGATAACAGGGATACGATGAGAGTGCAATACAATTTTAATGAGGAGTTAAAGTTCTTTTTTCAGTTCTGCTAAAATTATGGATATATCATTCACATCACATTTTTGTTTTGCCTTCATGACAATGAATACCCACACAGAGCTGACATGGATTTCTAGAATGTCATAACATGCAAGACAACAAGGTAAAATGATCAGAAGAGTTAATCCTATCAAATAGATGGGGATTCACAGACTGAACAGACCACATGTTCCAGGAGGATGTATTAAAGTTGGGTTGTTTTTCCCAGCAGCATCTACAATGCATTCTTTGCTCAAGTGCTTGTGGCTTTGTTTCTCCAGTTTTTTTTTTTTGGAGGGAGGGATAATAGTTTGATATATAACTAACCCAGGTCTGATTAGATTCTCAAACATGATTGCTTCTAGATCAGAGATATAACAGTCAAAGGGATAGTTCACTTTCCAGAATATTTTAAATATTATTTCGGTTTTAGTGTTTGTTATTTAATTATTTTGTGCCATGAAGGATATTTAGATATTTATATATTTTATTTATTTATTTATTATTATTTTTTACCCCCTGCTGGCTTTACAATGGCAATTGCCTGGTTTGGTACAGAAACTAGAAGTTTTCCAGTAAGGCTGGTCTTGGCTTGTGTTAAAGGGGCTAGTGAAAATCATTGTGGTGAGTCAGGTCCAGCTTTCTGATATTTATGACATGCAGTTCTTGAGAAAGGTCTATCTATGCCACACTAGACTGCCATGCACAGGGAATTTGAGCTCCTACCCTCAGGCCATAGATATAGTCTCGTCTAAATGATTCAAACTCTCTCTTCTTCATAGAGCAATTAGCACATGATCTTTTGCACATAGGTGCCTTTGGTACTCGACAATTTGCTCATTTTGTAGTCTTCATTTTGTGTGATCTTACTGTTACGTTATATCATTTATCCTTGTGATCTGTACAACATGTGGGCTTAACTGATGTGTTTTTATGCATTTGTGGTTTTGTCTTCTATGGTTTTAGAGCAGTGTGTTGGAATATCGTTGTAATACTGTGTGTGTTGTGTTGTGGTGCCGGGCTGCTGCTGAATTCCCCTTTGTGGGACAGTAAATATTTGATTTGATTTGGCTTGTTATAGGGGCATTCACAGGCCCTGGGTTTCAAGCAAGAAAATCACTTATTGTAACTCCGGAGCAACTTGTAGAGAAATGTTATGCCCCCAGAGGTTGTAGGTGTGTATATTCCCTGATTGTTTTTAAAAAAAAAAAAAAAAACAATGTTTAATCTTATTTTCTGCTGGAACCATTTCCTTTGACACATGTAGCCTGAGCCTGCTGTGCTCGACGAAAGAAGCGGCACTGCGTCCTGTATCAAGAACAGTGCTACATGCGGAGAGAAGCAAATTACTGCGTGAAAGAGACCTCACCTCAGAGCAACAATAAATTGACACGACAAAGTAATTTGCGCGTGTGCAGTTCCAAGTTGCTCGGAAAAAAGGACCAAATGTCACATTCATCTTTAGACAAGCCAGATCAATTGAAAATGTGGCTAGTTGTCTACAATTGGGATGTCAACGTGCCAATTTACATTGCCTCTTCAACCCCTCAGCCTCTGTCTGTTGCAAGTCCTCATCCATAAATGCAGGAGCACAGGTAGGTGTGGAAGGCTAGCCCTTGGCCAGGCCAGCTGCAATTGAACCATACCTCTCAGGACGAGGGAGTGAAAAGCTTGTGCTGCTTTTGAACCAAGAAGGAAATAAGTGCTGTCACGGTTTAGAAGCGGGTTTTTATCTTTATAATTGCAAATAAGTGCTTTAAAATGAATCTGCTCATGTGTATAGCCTCTGGAGAAATAATGTTACTGTACAAGCTGCTTTAGAGATGCATGAAATTACAAAGCTGCAATTGGCCCTGTAAAGCCAGCAGGTCATCAGAAACTTCTGAACATATTTAAAATATCCTTTTTCCCCCACACACAAAAACTGTCTGGACTAATCACTAATACACTAACACTAAAATATCAAAAACTCCATCCCAAAGTAAGACAAGAGGTGCATTAGACAAGGGCTAACTCTGTGGACACCAGTAACATTCTTGTAGATTAATGAACACCTAAAAACTATTTTCATTTATTCTCATCAATATTTAAAAGAAAATTATTCTGACAAATCTGAAACCGCAGTATAGTTACAACCCAGAAAGAAGTGCAGATTGCCAGCTTTTATTTAAGGGTATTTTTATACACCATGTAGAAATGACCTTTTATGCATAGTCTCTTCTTTTTTTTTTTAGAACACCATAATGTTTGGGACCAAAATGGCTTCACAGGTGTTTCTGATGAGTCAGGTGTGTTCAGTTGCTTGAACCCAGTTGTAAGAGAACAAAATGTATAAAAATACTTTTTAATAAAAGTTGAGAATCTGCACTTTAACCCCATTGTAGAGTACGAAGCCAAATAAAGAAGAAGAAAAATATGTCTTTGTCCCAAACATTATGGAGCACACTGTGTGTATGTGTGCATTTCTGTTTATACATTTTCTGCTTCCTGTCACTTTTCCCAGTTTATGCTGCAATAGTGATTAAGCACCCATTACTATGTTCCACTTTCGTGCCAGCTTTTTGAGTGTTGCCATAGAGATTACCATTAACGTTCGTCCAAGCTCTAATGGTTTACAGCATATAACAACCATAAGGCTCTTTTCATTTATGTGCAGTTGTCTAATCCAGGTGTCCTTGGCAGGGTTTAGAGGGGTCAGCCACTGCAAGCTCTCACTAATTTAAGTTTTCTTTGAGGTGGAATGGCTTCTCTTTTACTCATCGTTTTTATCCAGTTGCTTTCTGACCAGGTTGTACGCCGCACTTTCTTGTACTTTACCTCCAGTTATGATAACAGAGATATTTCTATACTTCATTCGCCTTGCCACTGTAAATTATTCACAAACGGTTCACCCTGAAGTCATTTGAAAGTCTAAAGGGAAAGTAAAACTCAAGGGAAGGAATGATGGGGTTGAGACAGGGCCTTAAGATCTGGGCGCGGTTGCCCTGATACGGTTCAGTGGTTACTGGAAAAGGTGTGAGATCATGCAGCACATATAGCACATCAGGGTGGCCTGTGTTTGTTTGCAATTGGTGGAAATGTGCTGCCCTGTTTTCAATGGAGAATCTCACTGATTTGCAGCATTCCAAAAAATTTGTGTTTCGTATTTCAGAAATGCAACCTTGGGAAATGAATTGGTTAGGAAGAAAAATCCAATGGAAGCACCTATGGCTGATATCGTGAAGGTCATCAGATGGTCAAATTGTACAGGTGTGTCTGGGGCACAGACTTGCTTTTTGCTTTTTTTTTAACTGGAATGCAAATCACTGTCAGCTTTTGTCAGTTAGCCTTGTCTACATGTTGCCATCGTTTAACCAAGAGTCTAATTACTAGAACATCTGTCGTATACATTGAAAAATAATAATTTCAGAGTAAAAGATTCAATCTTTGGGTAACTATTTTTGTCCAGGCAAAAAAGAGGATATTAATGAGGATAAATAAATGAAAGGAGCCTGAGTCTCTTTAGAGCAATGCACCTGGTGCGTTCCCCCCCCTTCCCCCTCAACCACATGACGGGTGATTTGGAGAATGGGTATGAAAGTATTGCTATAATGTACACGTATTGCCATGTTCCTCAGTTTGCAAGTCATATCTGCCTTGCATGATATTGGCGATATGCCCACGTGTAAAAGATTTATTGCTACACTGAACTAGGTGAGAGATGTCAATACATTATTTAAAAGGCTTACATTTTGATTCATTATTTGATATGGCTTGTGACATGCTCCTCTAAAAATGTACAATAAATTCCTAATTTGCTCTGGTAACCAGACAGGGATCTGTAAGACTATACCTCTGGAAAAATTAAACAGCTTGTATTTATTTCAACTCATTTGTGTGATTGAGTGAATGTGTGTGCGTATGTGTGTATTCAAATACCATTTTGGTACATTAGATTTCAGTTAAGCTATACATATGATAGTAGAGCAAATGACAATGTGCAAATCTATACCGGGAGGAAATTATCCCATTTAATTGAGTTTGAACTATATTGTGTAATCCAAGGCTCCACAGCTTGCATACATAGTGGGGAAATCTATAATTATAGCAGCTGATATTAATTGATTTCTGAGCTTAGTTCACAGTGTGCAGTCCGCTTGTTTTCTTCATATGATCGATGAGTAATTATTTCTGCACTGACATAGGTTTGATTTTCTGTTTCACTGGTAGTTTAGGAACATCTTGTTTCTAAAGTAGGCAGTCTTTTAAACTCTTATGTATGCAACAATACGGCCATTTTGAATGGGCTTATGCATATGAATATGTACACACACATACTGTCGATATATGGTGGCTACCACACACACACACACACACACACACACACACGCACAGTCTCAGGGTCTCAGTCATTATATTGCTGCTATCTAGGGAATTACTTTTAACATATGGTCAATGCAAAGAAATTTTAATGCGAACCTGTTCTCATGTGTTACTGTAACTGTGTGCTTGCCTGATGAGTGGCTTGATAACAACCACAAAACTAAGTAGGCTTACTCACTTGTGTAAAAGAGGTAGCTCTGTCAGGCTGTTGTGATCTCAAAACACAGCTAACAATTACATGTTGGCTCATCTCTCTTTGACAAGTTTGTTGGCAGACCATTTCAAAACGTGCTACGCAGGTAAGCAGAATCCATGGGAAACACCACATGAGTACGGATGGTAAAACGGATTGTATCGATTGGAAATGGCTGAATTGTCTGGGGAAAAAAAACACACCGAAAAAACCTTTACGGGGCAAAAAACTGCTCCTCCATAATGGACACAAGCGGGCTGATAAATAACCAGCACGATGGCATCTTCTGGTCAGTGGCACTCGGGGAAGTCCTTAGCTAATAGCGAGTGAAAGATCAAACTTTTTCTGTGATCTTTCGGCAGACAGGTGAACATGCCTTGCTTTTCCAGTAAATATCTCAAGGGTGGGAGCATGCTCAAAGTCTTAGATCCATGCCGTAATTGTGACTGCCCGCTCAAGGTTGTGCCTCCCTCCCTGTGTTCCTGGATATGTAAAGCAAAGAACCCTACTGCTTGCTGCATGGAACCTATAGGAAGTTTTTCCTGATGTACCATACATTACTGCGGCCAGTATTAGTTTCAGACAGAGGACATGCTTAACTTGAATCCAAATGTATCCGAGTCCCACCTTTACGAAGAGTGTTAATAAATTTCATCATTTTTTCCCACCTGGTGTGATGTGGGGGGATATTGGTGTGGGGTGATGTATTTCTATTTCATAAACACATTTTCATTAATATTGTGCTTTTAATTGTCGAGTGTACTTTCTGTTGATGGAAAAAATACAAGTTGAAACTAACTTTGTGTCTTTGCAAAGACGTTTGTCTACCGTTATAAATTTGTCAGCTAGCTAGCTTGACAGCAAGGGTAGCTTTTTTAGTGGTTCTGCAGTAAGGAGTCATTGAACCTGCAGTCAGCAGCTGAAGTGGTTCTCTTTCAATTCACTTTCAGCTGTTTTCATCAAGAGAGCTCCTTACTTGTGCTAGTGTTATTTAATGTGCGCCTCTATGATCAAATAATGCTTTCTGTGACCCCTGTGCACTTATCGAGAAGTACGTAACTATAAAAAATGATTTGTCATTCCAAACATAAAACAATATTTGTACCCCAAATGTTGATGCCAAGTCAGTACCTACACACACACACACACACACACACACACACCAAAACAAAACAACTCTTATGCCCTTGCGGTGGTAGAAAGTTACAAGTACTGTCTGTTGCTTATCTCTTAGAACTTGGGGAGGTTTGCCAGTAGGTTAGGTTTGATTCATTTTCTAAATGAAGGTTGAAATCTTCAGATGAGAACATTGGTGCATTTTAATTTAAAATAAGGCCTGATAAAAAATGTGACCTGATAGCTTTATTTCAATATTTGGCACCATGTTATAAAAATTATGAAAAATTAAAAGATGTGGCAAACCCTGCAGGTGAATCTTGCTGGTGTTCAGCAGCTTTTTCTTAATAGGTATTAATGAACCTGTAACCCCATACAGTAGGTCATCTGAGTAATCTGTTTTCAAATTATGAAGAAATGTAATAAGAGCATCATTGCTGATTAATGAAGTAATAAAATTGTTAAAGGATGTTTTGCTTCCTTAGTGATCTTTGATAATTGAAGTCCATATACTATATGTATAAATATAACTGTAAGGTAATATGTATCAACCTCTTTTTAGATTTTGATAAAATACAGAACTTATAGTGTGTAATATACTGCAGTATCTGAAAGCAGCATTAATTTATAAATTTGCGAAATATATTTTGGTGATGCAGTATCTTGATGATAACATTTGTATTTTCAGTATGTTCATTCTTGAACTGCATACGTTTTGAACAAACAATATTTTAGTAATGTAAATAATGTTTATGATTTATAAATGTACTCATGTTATTGAAGAGAGAATATAACTTTACAACACTGCAACAGTAAAGATGTGTGCAAAAATCCTGAATTCTTTGTAGAGCTTTTTTCAACATTCATTATGCAGGTGCACCAGCCTCGCTGTCACATGGACGCATTTTGGCTTGATGCAGCTCTCGGTCCGCGTGTCTGTTCAGCCAAATTGCCATGGTTTCCGCCAGTTTCTGACGCATGGAAATACTCTCATATTTCGATGCTGTTATATTCCATTATGTTTTACAATACCTTTCCATGTGGTAAACAGTAAACAAGCCTCAGTGAAAGCTTGAGAGTGATAGCGGTTATGCAACGGCAGCAGATTATGCTGCTCCTGATTGACTGTGCTCATGGCCCCACATATAACACAACAGCTCGCGGCACCCTGTAATCTCCAAATGCCAAAGTTTTTAATACTTTTTAGTGTGCAGGAGGCCTCATCACCCTTATTTGCTAATTACAGAAACTGAATTACAGAAAGGTGTGTCCTTCCACAATATGAGAGCTTGAAGGCATTATTTTGCCTGTGGCCAAATGCCAAGTCATTTTAAAATGTATAATTCAGGCACGCTGACATTTTATGTATTCCCCGTGTCTCTTTGCACGGTCGTAAACATGACGTGGAAGTGGTTCAATTAAAGTGGTACAAGATTTGAATCTGCTTAATGGCTAAAGGAACAGCAGGTGTGTTCCCCAGGCAGAGAAGGTTACAGCATGGTGACAGGGGGTAGTGGGTGAGAAAATGGGGGAACCTGGAGGTTGAAAGCTTGAAAACCATGTAAGGGACTGGCATTGCAAGGTTAATAACCACATTAAATAAAATGTACAACAGTATAGACTGTTTGTGTGACATAAGTGTCATATGGGCCGCCTTGGGTCAAATAATTGTTTTGAATACGTTCACCTTTTATACACTGCTAAAATCCCTGCAGATTAGCAACATGTAAAAGAAGCCTGCAGTATCACAAACCTTTCATTCATATTATTGAAAATTTTGGCTATGAATATATTTTTCTAAACATTTCCTGAGGTTGTTGGAAGTGTTTTAAAATTTTATGAAGAACTGTGGTGATGGTGAGCCTCTAGTGGGCAGCTAGTGATTACTTTGTTTGCTGGCTAACTTAACCAAAAAGTCAAATGTCTATGCTATGTAATATGAAAGCATATACAGTGTAAAATATCAGACTGTTCTTATGCGCTTTGTGTCATTATTAGCAGATGTCAACCTCTTGACATGCCGAGCTTGAAACCAGGTTACTTTATTCAATTTATAGATTTTTCACATAAAATAATATATCACATTCCACTTTGAGGAAAGTTTGACTGCAAAGGTCAGTTTTGACAAAGAACTGTCACATTTGAAGGTTAATTTTCAGCCATAGTATGAACCCTCTTTCATGCCTGATCGGCTGATGTCTAACCAGCCTGAAAGAAAAAATCTAAAGGCAAGGGACTCACCCAAGACAGATTAATCTACATGAATTGTCATTACATACTTTCAGCCAATTCTAAAGTATAACAAAAAGATGACAATGGTACCCCTTTCACTTTATTTATTTCAATGATGCCCCTGCCAAAAATCCAAGAACATTTTAAAATTTTATTTTAACCTGTAGCTATGTAACTTTACAGTATTTGAGGGTGAAATTTGCCTTTTTCATTTCCAAATTTAAATTTTCTATATAAGTCATGGTAACACTTTACAATAAGGTCACATGAATTGGCATTAACTAATGTAGTTGTTAACATGAATTAATGATGTGCAAATACATTAAGCATGAAATCTAGTTAGTAGTTAACAAATACATTAATGTATTACTTACATGGTTATTTATACATTATCAAAACATAGGATAAACTAGTGAACCATTAACAAATACATGAACTGTTTTTTTAATCCCAACATGAGCTGACATTAATTCAGTTGTTAATGTTAATTAATGAACAGAATTCAGATAAAAGAAACACAGGGTTCAATAACAGGGAAACATAGCATACTAGTAGACACAAAAGAAACAGAAAGAAAATTTGACAATGCTGGCGGCAAAAAACCACTCAAGACAAACGCTTTTGGTGGCATCTCATAAGGCTAAGCAGACGGGGATAAGGAACAGCCATGTGAACCAATAAATAATGACCATTTCCTATTGACTTATGGGTTTGGCTTTATCTGTGGCATGCAACTTATTGCAGAGGATTATTATTGTTTTCTTATATTTTATGTTGGGTCTGTGAGAAGCCCTATAAATACATATTTGTAGTTCTCTAATTATGTTCATTTATGAATGATAAAAGTATTAGGATCACACCTCTGATATCCTGGAGGCTGCATATGAAGTACATAAGGGCAGAGTTGAAGCTGGCATGAAAAGGGCTTTGGTTACAGCCAATAACATTCTCCTGAACAAAACTAATATGCTCTAGGAAAGAATAAATCTGTATTTCTGTATTACATGTTGCTGTGTCCACTTTGACAACAAGTAATTATTTCCTGAGTGATGAGAATAAAGCACAAGCACGAGTGTTAGATTGATTTGCTAATATCGGTCAGCAAATCATTCAGTCACTTTCATATTTATGTGACTATAAATGACTATCAGTCAGAAATAAATATCATTAATTTAATCCTGACATCAGTTTCAGTAAGACTGTGCTTTCAATGCGTATTTGTACACTGTTTTTTTAGAATTCCATCTAATAATAATACTAAAATAAATTTAAAAAACTTAAAAGCTTTGACATGGCAAATTATTTCCATCAATAATCAATTTTGCGCCGATATATTACAGTACAGTAAGAACTTGGTTTAATTGTGTATTCAAGGGGTTTTGTTCCCAGTGAATTAATTCAAACAGCTTTAGTCTGAATACAAATGAGTGCATTCCACTTCCCTCCCAAGGCTCATGTTTGTGTAAAATCAAAAACAACACAACAGTAAATATAGCCGCTTCTCCAAACTCCGGGGAGAACAGCGCAACAAAGCGGAAGACCTGCTCTGCGCCATGTTTTATTCATTTATATTTAAAAAAAAAAAAAAAAATTCCCAGAAAGCAAAACAAAGCACATCCTACCATAGAGGAACCTACCAGATGCTATGAAGGGACTGTACACATAAGAGAGAGAAAAAAAAAAGAAAATAGTTTCTGGAGTTTGTTCGATCTTCAAAAAAAAAAAAAAAAATCTCCCTTAAACCATTTTGAATTCACCTGGTTGCTGAAACAGCAGTGAAGCGGTTCATTGAAGGCGAGCGTGGCTCCAGGTAAACACAGCGCCCTGGGCGAGGCCTTCGCCACTGCCCTTTGTTCAGAGCCACATCCTTCTGCAAATGTAAATACGACGCCTCTCTGACTCTCCACAGGGGTTATTTGGACAGAATAAGAATTCTCTTCAAGGTACATTTTCCACAATGTGCGTCCCCTAAAACAAATATCTTCATCTCTCTCACCAAATTCGCTGTCTCTTTTTTTTTTCTCTCTCTCTCTTTTACTCACAGACTGATAATTCTGAGTTATTTAACCTGGTTTGGCCACATTCATTTGAGGTCATTTTGCCTTACAAGCAAAGGTAAGCACAAACAAAAACAACTGTACCAAAGCCTTATCTAAGGAGAATTTTGGCCACAATGTGCTGATACCATGCCGTTTTTGGCCCTGAGACATATTGCCGGAGACGGAAACAGAGATGCTAGTCATGTTATCACTGTGAGCGCACGCTGTGTTTCCTACCGCAAGTGTGATGGTTGGTTACCATGTAATTGTTGCTAGGCAACATTGCTGTCAGCCCAGGTCTTCTAATGCTTGCTGGCCGTGATGGAGGCACGTGTTGTAAATAATAAAACCTGTTTCTTTAGAAGTCACAGTGCTGTTTCCTATTCCACTAATTCCAGTTTTGTGGTTCAGTCTACTGCCTCACTGATTCCATAGGGACAGGTATGTGATGGCACAGAAAAAAGGGGAAAAAATGCATTTCCTAAACTGCTGTACTTACTTGCTTAAATGAGGCAGTCTGCCCTATTGTATTTCTCTGTTAATTTGCCTCTCTGGAATATAGGATGTATAGATTGGATATACAGTATACACTGATACATTATATATAGATACATTAAAATCGAATTTATATTTCGATACGAACGATATCCTGTTGCATGTAACACAAATCCAGAGAGTAATGACAGTACGGAGTCGTATTTTAAAAGCGCTGTATGTGTGTATGTACTTCTTGTACGAGCAGGAGCTTCCTATTGTGGAATTTTCAGCTCTCATGATTGTAATGTTTATCTCTGAAATGAAAGTGGAAGGGGGTGGTGGCACGTGGTCGAGGTTGGAGGTAACAAATCTGGCTGATAACATCATTACTAGCTGTTCCATTGGTTCCCGGAAGCTGAAAACACACTTCTGCTGAAGTCCCTTTTCATCTTTTCACAGGACACTTGAACCACGGTTTCTGTGAGGTGACAACACAGGAGCATAGGGTGTGTTTGTTTATTCATTTTTTTAAATGTATTATCATGACACTGCCAAGGTTACAATTTAAAAAATGAACTGAAATTTTGGAGTAGCTGCATTTGCAAGATTTGAGTTCCCTTGAGGTGATGTTAGTGTTTTTTTTTTTTTTTTTTTTTTTTTTTTTTCTTGCATCCCATTCTAAAAATACAGTCCCTTCACATCAAGCACGAATACTTTGTGCTAACTGAGAGATGCTTAGACAAGCTGGAAATTAAGCAGCCCAGGTGAGAGAGATCAGCAGATCTAAATTAAAGGCTTGTACTTGCATATGGTCTGTTGCAGTTATTTCCATATCTCGTTAACAGCTGTATTGGACACTGAGGTGACTGACTCGCTGAAGAAATTAAAGCTGTAAATCAGACTTGCCCCCTTTTTCCCCCCACCCCCCTGAACGCATCAGACTACTTCTGCATGGTAACCTTGGTAACAGAGCCATTATAATTTTGGTCATAAACATATTTCCCAATTTCGTACTTTGTTTTGGGTACATTGTCTACCTGCCTTCGTGTTTTTTATATTACAAAAGAACTCTTCCTGGAAGCTTTGTTAGAGGTTGGTAATAGGAACTTAAGAGCTTTCAAAATCAGGAGTATACAGGCTGTGGCTAAGGCTGAACAAGTAGTCATTGGAAAACCCAGCTCTGTCACCCAAAACCAGGCAGCTAATCAGTGACAAGGACACTATCAATGACCCCTTAACAGCTCCCACTGTAGAATGTTAGCAAAGAACTGTGATTTAATTTCGACTCTATTTCTTCAGTCTGTTGTACACACATTTCCTTTGCTCCTCCATTTGGAAGATACATATTAAAATTGAAATACAACAATGAGAAGACACATACAGTAGATAACACAAAAAACAAGATCTGCAGTCTATGTGTGCAAAAAATACAAGAAGAGAAATATCCTACTGAGCAAAATGTCACAGGTCCCGTATTTTTAACAAAGTGGAATCATCTATTTTGATGATTCAATTCAATTTCAGTTAAGCCTTCAAATGAAACTCAGGAAAAATAGCAATAAATGACATATATCACTGCTGCTGCTATAGCATAGGAAGACCGAGCAGGCAGGCTGCTGGCCAGCTAGACAGGGCCAGGTACGAGGTGCTTACACAGAGCAACACAGTGCTTATGCGGTGCTCAGTGGTAACTAAAGGAGTGGGGCTATTGAAAGACAGATGACTCATAATAATGTTTTTATCGAACCACTGTGAACACCAACAGTCACTGTCTTTTTTCAGGAATGGTTTTGCCCCCCCCCCCCCCCCCCAACGCTGAAACCTCTGGAGTTAACCCCCGCCTACTGCCAGTCCACTTCGCCGGGTAACTGATGAGGTGAGTGCAGAGCATATACATAAGTGGAAAATTAACAATTGGATGATAAGATGCAACAGCAGCTAATGAGGCTTTATCACAGCAGGCAGGTATTGGGGCGACCACCGATGTAAAGCCCCCCTTACATTTTGATGGCAACACAACCAAGTCACTTGTTTGTTTCAACAAGATCAGGTTAAAACCTAGTATATGGCTGGACCTAACCCACGAGACTTGGCCGACCAATGGTGTAACTTCATCAGTCAGTCAGTCAGTCACAGACATTTGCGTTTGTAGGGCTGGCCCTGCTGTTGCGGTCCAGCCAGAAAATAATAATAATTTTGTTCTGTTCTTGTTCTGCCTTAAAAGCCATAGTCCCTGAGTTTTTGAGCAATTAAAATGGTTGTCATTTCCAACTGACGAAAGAAAACGGTTTTTAATTAAAAAGTTTTTTTTTTGGCTGTAATTTTATTCAATGGATTGATGGTTTTTGAAGGATTGAAGGTGAGTTGAATAATGAAAGACAGATCTTGATCACTCGAGGCATTTTTTTGTGTTTCTAAAAACACGACTAAGAAAGTTCTGGAAACTAGAATTGCCTCATTTTGAGCGACATTGAGCGAGGTGTAGCCTTCAGAAAAAAATAGATTTTATTGTGCTGTACATTGCAGTTCAGTTAAATTTAAGGGTCTTTGGGCAGCTCATTCGGCTTATTCAGTTAAGGCATGAATGAGCCCCAGGGCCTTGGATCCAGTCCGGACTGAACCAGTGCTGACTGTGGATGGTAGCTCCACAGGTTGACACGCAACCGTTGATTGCATGGCCCAGGTTATGGAAGGGTTCATTTGATTATGGGTCTAAATTTCATCATTCCCTAGTGATCTCTGCTGGTCAATCAGGTGCCCTTGGACTACATGCCAATGCTGCACATGAGAGATTGTGTTCTGATTGTGTTCTGTGTTCTCCATGTGAGCTTGGCAATGGGCTGCAGTGTGAAAAGATGCAGGTTGGCAACAACACGTGTTTCGTAGGAGACCTACACCCACCTGATTCGGTAGTAGGATGCGCTCAAGAACGCGGCTGCAATTGCAACAGCTAATTGGACATTCAAAATTTTGATCGTGAATTTATGGAATTTATGTTCACTTTGGAAACCGAATAATTTTTATAAATGACATAATCATGACTGAAATTAAAGTGATACATTTTTTTCAAATAATATTTTGAAAAAACAAGGTTCTGGATAAAATAAGATATAAACATATGAGTATAATGCAGGCCCTACATTGCCAGGTTTACAGACATGTTTTCCCTTTCTGTGAAAGGGACCCAGTAATGAGGACCTTGTGGATTTCAATATCATACAGGACTGAGGGCATTAGACATTTACTGTAAAAATGACAGATGACGCAGAGCTGGCAGGTATCGGGAGTCGTGCCTACCATTACCATGAGACAATGGCTGCTAGCTGTGGGGTCCAGGAGCCATTGTGAGAAAGGGCGATAGAATTGGAGCACTGCATGGGCTGTATTCATACTGTTGCCCGTCTTTTCATTTCAGGGTTAAATTCGGTTCGCAATCCCTGTCATAAAATTTACTGTCGACAATATTGACTCGGTGATGTTTGTCATTTTGTTGTCATTTTTCTTTTTTTAATGTATTTTTCATCACGATGTCAGAGTGTGGCACTGACCTTCATGAGTGCGAGACATGACAATTGCTTTGTTGCTGTTTAACTGTGAGACGTTTATTCACAGACTCAAATAATGCTGCCTATGTACTATAATACTATAGTGAGGGCGTTTTATTAAACAGTCTCAGCGGTAAAATCCCTGATCGCATTTTAAACAACGTGCATTTTATAGGCTTAATAAATACTATGTATAGAAACAGACATTTCTAGCATGTCCACTTTATTTTAACACAAACCTGGTCTTCACTTTTCAACATCGCTTACCTCCTTGAAGTGAACCGCAGCATTTCATCTCATTTTGTGTCATGCACCTGTCAAGTCAGCACTGTTGTATAAAATTCATACATCATATAAAATCAAAGCAACGGTTGACAAACCCACAGGTGCTGAGTGACGAACACTTTCAGTTTGTTCATGCTTAACCTCCCCAGCTTCAGCTGAACATTTCATGCCATTACTTGGATATAAATTTATTTTCACTTGTGTGTTAATTGAAATCTATAAATAATCAGATCTGTCTGTCAATGGCAGTGGTAACCAACCCTGTTCCTGGAGATCTACCGTCCTGTAGGTTTTCATTATAACCCTAACAAAGCACACCTCATTCACAGCTACTGTAGATCTCTTATTGAGCTGCTAATTAGTAAAGTCAGGTGTGCCAAATTAGGGTTGAAATGAAAACCTACAGGGTGGTAGATCTCCAGGAACAGAGTTGGTTACCACTGGTCTATGGAATATTGAGACATTGAATAAAACAATGTTAATTACTTTTGATTAGATTATCTGGGAATGACTTTTTCGCACTTTTAATTAAGTCTGTTGGTGAAGACTTTGAAAGGAGGATTACTCAAAGTATTTTAAATTGTTTTTCTTCCTCCATATTTTTCAACCAATCTCTTTGCAACTAACTTGCTGTACAACCTGTACAGCAGTATAGTATAGTATAGCAATATTTCTATAGTATTAGTACTTGGCCATGCTTTGTAGCTGCTGCAGGAGGAAAAGGAGATTTGTTTATGGAGGAAAATAAAGCTCTTGCCACACTTGAACAGAATTGTATTTCAACCACAAACTTGAGTTTTATGCAGAGGCAGTTGACCTTGAGCAAATACATGAAAGTGTGTGGTAGTGTTCAGGGCTGTGATTCATGGAAAGTGTCAGAGACGGTAAAGACTCTTGAGGTCACCCTGCCTTATGACCACTCCGGGGATGGTGCCCTTCCTTTGTGCTGTCTCATCCCCCCAAGACAAGGCCATCACACTAGCCGACCTGAAAGAGCTTTTCAGAACAATCGGAGCGGCCGCGTTAGCCCTGCCTAGTGTGTGAGGTGTAAAGGCCAACTTTAAAATTAGCTTAAAAATAAGCTGGGAGCCCAAATGGAGTGAGGGGAAAATGCACACAAAGAATGTTAAAATGAGCTCAAATAAGTCTTTGTAATCCAAGAAAACAGAGCATTAGGATAGGGAACATTGCATTGTATGTTATCAGAGGTGCAATAAAAACATTCACCATCAGCTTCAACTTTTGTGTCCCTCCCCTGAACTGTTCCACAGTTCAGTGAGTGTTTTTCAGTGCTTCACAAATGTACACTTTAACACCAGAGTGTCTGGCACAGACCATATTTTTCAGATGTGAGCTAAAGTGTAGAGCGCAAGTTTTATTTTTAATCAAAGTTAAGGGCAAATTTAAATTTGGTCCAGGTATTTTGGGAATAACGTTTTGGGCACAGCCTTGAGTAAATGAGCATGTGACAGAGCACTGTGAGGGAGTTGGGGTTTCTCTCTGATATAAATGCCCATAAGCACTCTAAGTGGTCTCAAGTAACCCAGACAGCCAGAATGAAAGGCCGGGCACACACATCCAGCTTGTCAGCATTGTAGAGCACCAATCAAAGGAAAGTAAAAGAGGAGCAGTCATTTTCCTTATATAAAAGAAGTCAAGGGGAGCCAGTGAAATATCAGAACACCATGTTAAAAAGAGATTTTTTTTCTCTAGATACACTTGTACCTTCTTTAAAATGCCCTTGTCCTAGGGCTTTGCAGACTGTATGTACAGATTTTTCAAAACACATTGATGGAGGTCTACCTTCTTTGAAAGGTACAAGACCTGCTTTCTCGTTGTAATTAACCTCTTGCAGACACATTGCATTAACCCATTGCATGTACGGCAATATATAGTGATTATTATATAGCGATGTATATAGCAAACATATTACAATACCTTCAAGTGACAATTTGTATTTATTAAGTGTTGCAATATTGTGGTCAAATATTTTAATATATTTTATCTCCTTGTGGGGCTATAGAATTTCAAGGTACAGGTAGGTTCAATGTCAAATGCAAGTCTGAGATGGTTATATGTATTTTACAAGTCTACAGAAAGAAATTAGTAAAGCCACATTTTAATTTAGGTTATTTAAGGAGGTGGCTGTTTTTTCAGGTTTGGATGTGTGCAAAGGGTTCAGTGCACCTTTGTTTGCTGTCAATGGTTCATGACCCTGTAATAAGGTTTATTGAAAACACCATGTAGCAAAATGGTGTTATGTACTGCAGTAACACAGAAACCGTTCACTGAAAAGTTACCTTTTTGGAGATACAAATGTTTTGTTTTTTTCCCCAACTCTGGCAGTTTGTGGAAACAAAATTGTTTCATTCTTTCATGCCTTCAGAGAGTGTGATATTGTATTTGTTCAGGGTACGTGTAACAATGAAAACGACAAATATACTAATATTTGCCAAAGAAAACATGTTTGATGTGTTAGTGCAACGTTCTCCTGAGACGCAATTATGTAGAAATGAATCTGGGAATGTGCACATTGGCCTAAAGGAAGGGATTTAATTCAGACGGGAAGCACTGCTTCAAAGGAAAATGACCCCACTCCCACAGAAATGCTACATGATACGACACATTATTGGTCTAATTTTTGGTGTTTTAATGTAGACATTAAGGTCATGTTCTGTTTTAATCCAGAAGCCTCAACAAACAACCCAAGAGCTTGCATGTTTATTATCTAACGGCTTTCTAATCAACTAACAGACAAAATAGCAACACAGTGCTGAAAATGTACAGTATGAAAGACAAAGGATGATGCTTTAAAACTGCATTTTCAATACAGTGACTGATAATCATTGTAGAGCTCGTTGTAATGCATTGTTTTATATAATTATTTCATAATCTGGAATGAAGTATACTGAGCATCAGTATACTTCAAATATAAATGCATCAAAAAGAGTTTAATTTGTCAGTAGTCAAAATTATGAAAAAATACAAGTGGCAAACAGGTAGGGATCCAAGGCACTCTTGATAGTAAAGTTAAAAGCCTTTATTGAAACATGGCACGGAAAATTTGAGCGTGCTGGACCTATGCATTGCAGCCCTTGCATGCCCTTCATCATCGTTAATGATGAAGGGGAAGATTCCTGTTACAAGTGTTCTCCGTTTGTAGATATTGCCTTTCACTATGGTTTGGTGGAGTTCCGGAGCCTTAGAAATGGCTTTGTAACCCTTTCCAGACAGATATATTTCAACGTTTTTTCTCATCTCTTCTGGAACTTCCTTTGAACGTAGCGTAGTGTGCTTGTAGAAAATTTGTGGTGACTAATTCACTTTGATGGTAAGGTTCAATATGAATCAACATGGCTGGCTGCAATCAAGCCTGTGTTCAAACAGCTGAATGTAATTATCAATTAAATTTGGTTAATTGGTTGATTGATAATTGTTTCATTAAATAATGATATTTCGATAAATAATAAAATACTTCTTCACAGCACTGTATCTATGTACTGTGTGTCATACGTACTTTCAATTATATATTAAAGATACTTCATATTTAAGAAATAACTATGCAGCATTTGAAAATATGAAATGTAATTACCTTTCTTAAGTTATAAGTATATAAGCTGATATATTTGGATTATAATTATATTGTGTTTGGAAATAAATTAAATTGGTTTGAACCTGTAACATTTTGTTACAGCCAAGCAAACTTTACCGTATAGGTGTTTTGCTCCTTTTTTGTGTTTTCCTTCCATTTTTTGATTAAGTCCAACAAGTTAAATCACCTCCTCACCTGTGTCCAATAGCCCTCTAGCTAATGAGACAATGCAGGGAATATGAAACAGTTGAAGGTAACTGCTGTGCATCTCAGTCAGTCATGAATGACCAATTAAATTAATTGACAGTGGAAACACTGAATGTATATCAAATATTTATGTATTCATAATGCATTCATTAACATACATCCATAAACATAATCAGACTTATTCCTTTGATATTCAGTATGTATCCCTACATTGATTTATAATGTTAGCTATTTCTCCCAGCTAGTTGGAGAAAGAGGAAGAGGGACAGGGAGAGGGAGTTGCCCTGCAGTCAGGAGGTTAATTCAGTTTCTTTACAATGTTAAAGCCATGCCTGTTTAACATTTATTTTTTAAATACCTATTTTAAAAGCCAAAAGAGTGTAAGAGAGGCAATGAATCTTCAGCAAAGCTTTGGCCACTCTGGGATTTCAGTAAGTTTAGGATTTTAAAAAAAAAATCACTAAAAATAAAAGTTGCGTCCTTGTCTGGCCAAAGACATGAAAGGTCACACTCACCATAATATTTAGTGATATTTATTAGACAGTTCATTCAAAGGCAGACTGTGGTGTGTACGTCCATCAGTTAAATATTTCACATTTATTAACTAGTTATTGTATAGACAAAATAACCAACAGCAACCAGACAAATTATTGCAATTTTGTGAGAATTAAAATATAATATTGATAATAATGAATGCGCTATGCACCTGAAGGACTGTCTTTGTCAGTCTCAAACTCAAACATCAATTGCAGGTGGTGTTAGTGGTTTTTGTAGTAGTTGTTTTGACAGTAGTGGTTGTATTTGTTATTCTGGTGATAGTCATATTCTACAGTCCTACTAGCTGTGCTGATGGTTGGAGATGAATTGGTAGAATTACCTGTGGTGCTTGTGGAAGTAGTTTCACTAGTAGTGTACTAGTAGTGATCAGTCCCGGATCTGAAAGTTTACAGGACTGCATTGCTTGGTGATTTTTTCACTCAAGATCATTGGCTCAATCCTTTCTCAATTTTTAAGTTAATGTGTTTTATTTGTTTTCCGTGCATGTCATATTATCAATTAAACCTCTGGAACGTAAAAAAAAGTTACTGTGTGTGGTAAAAAACAGGGCTAGTAGACATCAGAACCTGGACAGTGCTTGGATTTGATCATTTCAGTTTTTGAGGTCTTCGGGGGGAGTGAGAGGTGAGGCAGTCGTACGGGTATCGTACGACTGCCTCATGGACAGGGTATCGTCGTCCCTGCATCCAGCGTTCTGAAGAACAGGCCCCTGTCCCCACAGCCTGCTCTTAAGCAGACAAACATAGAATGGCCACTAGGCTGTACTGTGCATTTAAGGCAGGTTTGGAAAAAGAAGCAAAGCAGAAAGCAAAAAAATAACTTCCCTGCAGGTGAGGAAGGTCAGACTGATACTTAACATTTTAGCAGTTCAAGCCTGCGATTCTGGAATATGGATGTAAAAGGTGGCATTCACATTTGGCTGTGGCAGCTGGACAGCTTGTGCATTAACAACAACTGAAAGTCATAAGAACTGAAGAAAAAAAAAATCAATTCTCAATAACGGGTAGACATGTCCCCTTAGAACTCAGTCGCACCTTGACTTGACTTTTACCGAACAACGGATTGGATTACAGCCAAATGAAAAGACACATCCTCCCCACACACACACACAGACACACACAAACTTGCACCTACCCTACCGTGACTACTCAATGTCATTGTTTAAATAAACTCCTGTGAATGGGCTCTCTCTGCGCTCTGAAATAACAGAACTGAATTACACCTCATCCTTTGTGGAAGTGACTGGCTCCTGCTGGGAGAGAAGGAGAACGCAGCACATTCTAATAAATAATCTTGGATGACAGCATTTGCTAAAAATGCCTGTAAAGTAACTATGAGGCTGTGTGAACACGTTTCTGCTCAAGTTTTTAGATCCGCTGCTGATATAAAACAATTAGTAGGTCTGTCGTACATACAATACCCCATTAAAAACACTTTAAAACATAATTAAATATTGAAACACTTTCATTTTTTGTCATTCATGGTAAAAGAACAATCACTGAATCTGTGCCTGTGTTTATTTGAGCAACAATGCGTGTTTGCATCTGTGTAAGTGTATGCATGTCTCTCACATACATTTATATGCATTTTTATTATACAAATAATTATTATTGTTTTTTTCTCAATGTGCAAAAATGCCATGTTACTCATGCATACAAAGCACTGTCTATAAGTCATTAATTAACACTTAAAATCTTGGCCTGCCTTTAAAGGTATTGATATCAGAATGAGGACAAGTTAGAACAAACAACATTGCCTATTTTAAGCTCACACAAATTAAACAAGCTCTATTCCAAAGCAATGCTACTCAGTGTTTCCTAAATTATAGGGCTTGGTCCTGTGGTTTTTCATCTTATCATCTGAAGAGAATGTACAGTAGTCATTCAAACTTTGTGTCACTTTATATATGTCCTTCTCACAATGATACACAGAACTGGGCTCTATCAACATTAATCCTGACTGGCTCACAATTGCATGTATGTATTATAAAGACAATGTCATTTCAGTGAAGACTAAACTACTGGCTGGTTAAATTAATACTTGCACTTATTTGTAAGTCAAACAGGAGGTCATGTTGTTTGATCCCATGTCATAACCACACTGTAATACATACAAAATATCTCTGAATATCTGTTTATTGACACACAGTGGGAATGAGGGTGCTCTGGGTCTTTTGAATGCCTGGTGGAGAGTCTGACTGATGGAAGAAACACTTGAGCACTGAACTCTGTAAGATCACCAGGGGGTTTGTGTCTCCTCTCTTAAGGTTGAGAGTGTGCCTGAGGGTGTAGTAGACTGTCTTAAGAGAGCTTTCCTGTAGCGGCAAACACTTGGCAATACTGGTGCGGACTTTTGACAGCCTAAGAAACATCTTAAAATGCACTCTGTCAATAATGTAACCCTTTGCCACTTTAGAGTCTAAATATGGAATCTTGAAGGACACAAATATGCTAAACTTCATTCTGCTTGGAGACTACATTATTTTTATATTAAGGAAGTTCTGCCATTTTTTTCCCTTGTCTGTTTCTATGTACAGTATAGCTTGTATGCTAATTAACTTCAAAATCCCAGTAGCTTTCCGGGACATAAATCACCTCACCCACCTGAGCTGATGGATTTGGGGACTTTTCTAGATCTAGATCTTTATTATTGTATTTTGTTATTTATTTGCTCCTTTTTGTAATTTATTCTTACCCTATTTGCTCCCCAAATTTGGAGCTGCGCTAGCAGCACTGCAGCTGAAGTTTGTGCACTCCTCCGACACACTCGCCCCCAGAACTATGACTGTATTCTACTCCACAGTCCACACAGAACGACTGGGGATCTGGAGTAGAAAAAGGCTGTGCTGCAGTCCACACCGAATGACGGGATCTAGAATAAGAATACATAATGATGAGAACAGGCCGTTCAGAAGCCCATCTAGTCTGGTTATTTTTACCTCCAGCCATGCGTCTAGTGGAGAGGAGAGACAGATCTCGCTGATAGCAGACTGTGGGTTTGTGCATTGTGGAGCTAATGAAATAATAGACTGGTCGATTTCGACATACCCTATCCCTGGCAGGATGAAACCGATTGTGTCTTACTGTGGCAGACTCCCGGTCATAGCTGGCTAATGACATAGCGAAGCTCGAACCTGCCGTGTCTCAGCTGTGTGGCCCAGCGGAACAATTTTCTGCTTTCAGTCGCTCACTTAGTAAGTGTTCCCACAGATTTTCAGTCCTGCTGTTCATATTGTATTACTGTCACCAGCTGCATTTCTCTTTTGGCTGTCAGTGCTGACTTGGATCAGGTCAGTTTTTACAGCAAAATCTGTGGCACGGCTGATTAGGGCACATCACCGAACCTCAAGTAATGCGGTGAACTTTGAAAAGTTCACTTCCATGACAGAAACATGCCTCATGTGCTTGACCTCGATGCAATAGTAGCTCATAATGCTGTAGTATTATGTCACATAGCAAAAATTTGTTTGAGGAAAATTGGAAAGGTTTTTCCCCTGCGTTCTCAAAGCAGAACAGAAGCATTGAAAAACATCAAAGGCGCTCAGAATTGCTGCGCTCGCAACAGACAAAAGCGTGTACTTCCACGCACAACTCATATTCGGAAAGGCACAGAGTTTCAGGCTACAAGCAGCATTTCCTTTGAAGAGCTTATATTAGCACTTGCATTGTGGTGCTAATATGAGCTAATTATTTTCGTACCACTTGTGACATTCTGCAGATTACACGCTTCCACCAGGAGAGTTGGTGTCTGGCAAACAAACTGCACTGTGTTCTGGGTACCTGGATGGGGAGGGGGAGAGAGAAGGCGGCGGCAGAAACCATTACTGGAAACGATCGGTACATGCTGTATTGTTACAAACAGAAAAGGGGAATTCTACCTACAGTGCATAACTGTGAGCATGCGGGGGAAATGTAAGGCATCTCATTGTCATGTTTTCTGGCTGCCGCTTGGATACAGAAATACAGAGTTGCGTAACACTGTCGGTTATAACTGCTCAATAAATTTGTTATTGCTTCATTAAAATAAATTAGTAACAGCTGCAGTAGTTAGTCATTAATAATGTATTTTAGTAATTGTGTTGTTAAGGAGGAGGCCCTGTTAAAGCTGACAGATTTGGGAAAACTCCATGCAAGGTTACAGCCTGCACTGTTGAGACAAGAGGATATTAACACATAGCAATAGAACATGCTGCACCCTTGTGTGTTCTGTGCCCTGGAAACTCTCCTTCTAAACATGATATTTGTTTTTTAATGTTGGACAAACCGAATCCACAATTTAGTAATTACTGCTTTTAATAAGTAGCAAACAAAGCGTAACCTAATGTGTTAATGAGTGCTGTCACCTACCCCAGAGCTGCGACTCTGGCTTCATTTACTGCTCCACAGACACCCATCCACTTCCTCTCTTACAGTTATGTTCCTGTATGATTCACTTGGGCCGGGATCTCATTCATTTAAACACCATTAATGAACATGCAAACCAGGCATTCCCACCCTCAGGTGGACTGCATTATTAAACCTGTCAGGTGACCTTGGTGTCCCCTTGCAGATTTGAGGTAATGAAGCCCCAGGGCGGTTGTTTTCTGCATGGCTGGTATCAGTGACGTTGCATAGAGCAAGAGAGGCAGACTGGTGCTCAGGCCTCATGCCAGGGAAACGGAAGGCTAATTTTTCACAGGGCTTCACAGGTGAGCTGTAATTGTGAGAATGGCGGAGTGCTTTAATCCCCGTCCGCGTTTGTAGGCAGTTCCACCGCAGCAAAGTCTGCTGTTCATTCAGGAAGATGCAGAAGAACAAGCGTTCTCCCGCAAAGTGCACCCTGCCGGCCACTACTATTTTTCACTGTCCAGCCACTCATTTGTGCAGTCGGTACGAACGGGTTTCACAAGCAGCTGTCACAGTGGAACTAAAAGGAAAAAGTAAAAATGTTGATTGAATATAGACCACATTCTGGTTAGACAGTATAGTGGTCTGCAGGCTACATCGCAGGTGACAGAGAGACATGTGAGATCTTTCAATATATTCATTTAAAAAAATGCAGACAGTAGTAGAACACATTGTGGTTATACTTTTCCCAGTACCGATGTGCTGCTTTTTGAGTATTTATGTGGAGTTATTTTCTGCTTTACTATTAATCATAAAAAGGTAGAAGGGCATTTTTATTTGCACAGAAACCACTAAATGTTTCTGAACTTTAGTCATTGTTGTTCTCGGTTTGCAAACCAACCTAGAAGCTTTGTGCTGATCCACACTTGCAAACTTTAATTCATTAGCATGCTGGAAAATGTAGGTCAATTAGGAAACTGCGTAAAGTGTCTCAGTGTGTTAGCAAACAAAAACAGTATTTCTGCTGTGAAACCAATGTTGCAAGATTAGATGTATTAGTAATTGTGAGAATGTGTTTGTATAATCTGTGGTTTTTAGGGAAGGGGTTAGGCGGTATTTATTTTCTTGTTTGTCAGGGACAATGCATGACCAGATGTGGGACCAGATTTAGATACCCACCTAATTCACATTTGTAGTTCCTGAACAGGCCAGTCAACATAGTCAGGATGGAAAATGTACTAGAGGTCTGTATCCAGCTAGAAATGAACCCTGAGCCCACCAAAGTCCACTGTCTTTATGGCCAGCCCTGATCCAGCCTGACGAGCTCTTGCTAAATGTTATGCCTAAGCCCGATCTCTGAAATAACAAGGCAATTACACTATACAGTACACAACAAAATAATGCAGTGTTTCCCACAGCAAAGCTGTTAGTGAAGGTGCTTGTGATAACAGAATGGGGGAGTGATACTTCCGCCAGATGTTAACAATGATTGACAACAATGTTTGTAGTGTGAGTTTAATTTTTTATGCAACAGTTAACTTTGAAGCCAGCAAAAGTGTTGCACTCTCTGACATTCCTTTTAAAATGCTCCATTGTCCAACCACTCTAACTGACAAAGTTGGTTGTCCAAATTTAGTGGATCTAAATTGAGTTGATCAGTGATCCTTGGTGGATGCTGTTGTTCTTCTTGTAAGATATGACAGACTGTTTCAGAGGTGGTGGTGCAAGGCCATGAGTGTTCTTGATTAGAAAACAAAATCTCTTTGAAAACTGTCAAAAATCATTAAATGATATTACTTAAGGATATTGCAGTGATGGTAGGTATTTTGTTCTTGCCCAGGTTTGCTGTCCCTTCAGGCTGGTATCATTATCCCTAATACATACAGTTTTTGGTACATTTATTACATAAGACAGGAGTTGTCCAACCAATCATCTTGTCTGCTGCTGCGGTGAGCTTGTGGGATAGCTATTGTTTCATCTTGGCATAAGGATAGATGAGTGAATCATATGCATACGTTGGTATTTTCATGACAGAAGGCAGGCCATTTTCATAATTTGCCATATGAAAGGGGGCTGAAAATGGACCTTGAGGGGCCCCTATATAGCAACCTCTGAATGAGATTTGACCCATGTCATTGTGTTGCATGGGAGTCTCTGTATTGGCAGTTTGGATAGTAGCAAAATGGTTCATTGTATCAAACATTTTTTCCCCTCAATGCAGGAGTGTAGTCCCTCAACTGCTCCTTTGTCAAGGCTGGATTTTATGTCCTTGACACAGAAGCAGTTTGATGCTTCAGTTGTATGGTGTGCCCTAAAACCAAACTGCTTTGGATGGGGAGGAGTTTAGATGGGGTATTAGTTGGCCACTCATTTTCTGCCCTCTTCAATGATTGGGAAGATGCTGATGGCCCAGTAGTATGCCACATCAGCTGTACTGTATCTCCAGTTTTGAAGACTGATGTTAAGATGACAGATTTTCAGTTGTTAGGGTGTCTTGCTTCACTTATTACAGTGTTAACCAAATGAACTCTTGGAGTTCAGAACTGCTGTTTTTCTTCTGGAAGCAGGATTCAATTCCATACACATCCTGGGTATTGGGATTTTTAAAGTTAGTAAGGATTTCCATCATCTCCTGCTTGGGCAACTGAGCCAAAAGTAAAAAGAGGTGAGGTGTCATCAGATGGAGTGATCACTTTACCTCTGTGACCAAATGCTATTGCCAGGTTCTCAGCTGAACTTCTGAAGCAGCTGTTAAAAGCTGAGGCAATTTCATCATTTTGAAATAATGTTCCTTTTATTTTCAGTTCATATCTCTGCTTTTCTTTCTTGTCCTTTCTGGAGAGTGTATTGACGTTTTTCCATATCAGTTGACTTTCCTCTGGCTTGATTGATAAGATCAATAAAAAAGTTGGCTTTAGCTTTTCAGAGTTCATTCGCTACCTTATTGCGTTGATCCTTAAAAAAATCCTCATGTCGGTACTTATTCCTGTTTTCAGAGCAGGTTTCAGGGCAGTCTCTTCTCTCCATGAGATGCCAGAGTAAGTTACTTTATTTGCGGCCATTCAGATTTCTTCATGAACTTTTCCTTTAGACAATTAAACATACCTGTGAAGTGTTTACGGTATGTGTCCAATTCCTCAGCAGACAGAATGTCCTTCCAGTCTGTTTCATTTTCTACTCAAATTTAACCACATCCTTCTTAGGCATTCTACATAGGGGTATATTGTGTAAATTTGTCTTTTTCAGGTTAAGTTCTTTCTGATCCATGTCATATTATGATGTGATATTCCTTTGTCATCCTTTCTGGTTTAATCCTTTCTGATACACCCAGCTGGACAAGATACCGACTGGTGATTTCTTTGAGCATTTTTCAGTTTGATTTATCAGTTCAGTTTCCATTAAAATGGACAGGTACAATTATATTTTGCAGTAGGCCCCAATGGCAAGCTGGTGGCAATATTTTAATAGAATATGTTGTTTGTTGACAATGGCCAGTATATGCCCAAAATCGTGGTAGTGGTATTTGTTTTGTCAACGTGACGGTTTCCACAAAGCATTCAATGTCCATGTCCAAATTCACTGTTCCAAAACCAGCCTTCACCTGCACAAGCTGGCCCCCATACCTACCTGTATCCTGAGTAAATGTATCCTGGCAATGTCCTTCTCAACCATTTAAGGTGTGTAGCAGCAGTGCGGCATTAAAATTGAACTGACTGCAGTCCTGATGACTGTTTATGCAGCTTCTCTTTATTACAGATATTATGAAACTCCATAGTCTTTTTTTGGATTGTCATGGAGGTTTTGAGACTGAGGTTTTCCCCTCTGGGCTGTCATGTTGATGGGTGCATGAATTCAGTTTGAAGAAGATTGAAAAGCACTGACAGGTTTCTCCTGTACTGGACCCCCCAATCCTGTTCCAAGTCTCCTGCTGTATAGACTGAACACATCTTTATGCTTTTAAGAACTGTTCTAAAATAACATCACAACTTTGAGGGATTTCATGAATAATACATGTAATAATTGTTTTATATGTTGTTAGTTTAAATAAATTCATGCACTTGGGATCTTTGAAACGACCCAAATAAACGACCCAGATATCACAGAAACAAACATTCATTGCTCCATTACCATAACTTTCGGTCTGTGGGAAAAATCAAGATCCTGATTGGATATCAAAACAACTGTCCTGTGGCTGGACATCTTACCTTACATTTGATTATTATTTTCCTTGGGCTCAAGGTGAATAGCGTGATATCCTTTTGATATGCCCTGGATAATGTCGTATTTGATGGACTGAGATCAGTGGATGTGTTCACAGACTAAGGGCACTCTATTAGATTAATGTAAAGTGCGCAGGTGAAAGAAAGACAGCCTGCATTCCTGTCCTCTGTGTACTTCCAGTGTATGTATATACATCGATCAGCCACAACATTAAAACCACCTACCTATTATTGTGTAGGTTCCCCTCGTGCCGCCAAAACAGCTCCAATTTTTTTTTGTAAAAATCTCCTTGGTGAGTGTGGGGCTCTTTTGTTTCCCTCATTCAGTCCTTACATACTGGCCCTGTGTGCGGTGGCCTTGCCATTGATCAGAATGTTTGTTTGCTACATGCACAGACACTTGCTTCCTAAAGCTTGCAATAGCCCCATGGCTGGAAAATGATCCGTTCCCTGTGATGCTTGTCGATGATGGATGAAAACGTATAAATGCATCCTGGTTTTTTTTGTGACGATGATAAAGTGATGTAGCTGTCATACAACATTGTTAATTATACTCACCACTGTTAATCAAGGCAGACTGCATTCTAATCTGTGCCGTTAATTACGGCTTCTGCTGCTGGTGGCCAGTGTGCAGTCTATGTCAGAAAATAGGCAGACACATGCCTCTCATAGTGCACCTGCCCCTGGGACTCAACACTGCTGTTTTACAGATTTGTTTGCCTGACATTCTCATTCCCAATGCCCTAGAGGCAACATTTATGATATGTAATTTTCAAATGATAAAACTTGTGATTTACAATCTTTCACTTTGGCAATTTGCCAGAACGGCGTCACCCTGAGGGGATTAGCTGCGCCCGTTATCTCGTTTGCGTTAATGCCTACAACAATTTTTCTCACTCTTAATGTTTTTTTGTATAATTATTGCACATATTTCATACACAGCACTGGACTAGTCTTTCATGCAGTTGCTTTGATGTCTATCTTTTCACAAGTTGGGGCCATAATTTGAGGGCACAAAACTTCAGAGCAATAATCGAATGTAGTTCGGCTAACGTAGATTATGACTGGTCAACAGATGTTGTTTTCATGCTATTTTATGATTTTCATATCAGTGCCTGTAAAATGAATGTGCATTTCTAATACTATAAGGAAAAACAACAGATTTGCCAAATATGTTGAGGAAGGCATACCTACAACAATGAAATATGAATAATAAAATGCTTGTCATATGAGTTAATTAATATTCCCTGAATCTTCTTGCTGAGGAGGGAGCCAATACCTGCGCTGTACTGTATGTATGCAAACAAAAGAACATATTTTGTACAAAGCAGGACAGCGTTTAAATTCAGAGTATTTTCTCTTCAGGAGAGGACCTAATTTATGTATATAGTGCTGTTTATATACCTATTGCACTAGCTTGTGCCTTGCTGCCGTCCTACTCAGTATCTTCTGTAGTAATTGTAGCAACAGTAACCAAGCATGGATGGGTCATGAGATTGGTCAGTTAGTAAAATGGTACTGTATGTGTTCTTGTATGAAAATAACTTTAATCAAAAGAATTGCTAAATATACTTACTTTTCCCATATTGAAGATTCAAGTTAACGATACTGTACCTAAGATACAACCGGAAAGTTGATTACGTTTAATTGTCTCCTGTGAAACATTTTAATGGTAATTTATTATTGCCCTTAGTCCAAAGCAGGGGCCAGGAGACTACAGATCGATTAGTGGTCCTGTAATTGCGCTGGGTGCTGAGGAATGCTCACACAACAGAGGTGCCGTTATAATGCAGGTTATGGTGACCTTGGCTCACCATAACCTGCATTACTGCAAGAAGGTCATGTATAGTGCATGTTGCTCTGGCCAGCCAACAGAAAGAACCTGATTGGTTAAGGATGTTCTGACCAGTGAACATGAAAAGTCCAGGTTAAGTTAGCCTAGGCTGTGAACCTGCCTGAATTGTGCAGGGTTCTGGTGTCCTTGGGGCTAAGGACTGACCTATATGATGCAGGTTATACCAGAATAGTGTAGGTCATAGTTCTTCCAGGTGTATAAAATGAGAATTGTGCTGGCTGATTCTCTGGCTCAGAGAAATAATTTCTGGATAGTCACCTCAATACATTTTAAAGGCAAAGTGGCACACAGCTCTAAAAATATATCTTTGAACAGTAAAAGGCATGCATGCAGCTTTTGAATCTGGGACCTTGTACATCACCTTCCTCGGCAAATGATTCCAAAATATGAGCCAGAGAGAAGGAAAAATGAAGTAAAAGAAAAAGAAAATAAAGGTTCATGAAATGGACCCTACCCATTGGGGAATTAAGGGTGGGACGGGGTTGGGGAGGGGGTGTAAGATGAAAAGATGAGGTTCTTACTCCCATCTCCACAGACCTGCACACTCTTGGGAGTATCCACACAAGCTGCGCTCTCCCCATCTTCCTCTCTTTCATCAGCATTTCATGGAGCACCACCAAAAGGAAAAGGAAAGAGAAATCCTTTAAAATCCCATTAAATCAGGTCATGAAGAGCGACTAGACAGAATATTCTCCCACCGTCTGCTGTTGTCTGCAGTTATTCAGAAAGAATATCTTCCTGTTGAAGTAGCTGTATGGTCTATATGTAATAGAGAGACTGGTGAAGATCCCAGAGTTCAAAATAGCAGTGCTTAATTATGATGCGACAGGTACATTTCATGCAGACTAACAGATGAAACCTGAAACCTTGAACTTTTTACAACATGATAAAAATAATGAGAATCTTGTTAATTAAGTGGAGTCAAAATAAATCTTGTCTTGAATTATGAAAAGTCATGTCGCTGTTCCCTAATCAGAAGAAAGAACACACACACACCACACACATACAATGAGTTCCATTATGTTTGGGACAAATACATATATATATATATATATATATATATATATGTGTGTGTGTGTGTGTTTTTCTTGATTTGGATCTGACCACCACAATTCTATATTTGTATTCAAATGGTTTACATGTGGTGCACATTCTCATCTTTTATTTAAGGGTATTTTTATACACATTGGTTTCACCATGTAGAAATTCCAGTACATTTTATTCTTAGCTCCCGAATTTCAGGGCACGATAATGTTATGACCATATTAATGTCATGCAAATGAAAGTAGTCATGTTTCATTTGTTGCATATCCTTTGCATGCATTGACGGCTTGAAGTCTGTGCCCCATAGAGAGTTGTTGAGTATCTTCTCCGGTGATGCTCTGCCAGGTCTGCACTCCAGCCATCTTCAGCTCCTGCTTGTTTCAGCGGCTAGTTGCCTTGAGTTTTCTCTACTGCACAGAAAATGCATATTCAACTGGATTCATATCAGGTGAATGACTTGGCCAGTCAAGAATTTTCCAGTTTTTGACTTTGGAAAAATTAATTTGTTGCTTTAGCAGTATGTTTGGGATTATTATATTGCTGTAGGATCAAGCGTCATACAATGAGTTTGAAGGTGTTAGGGCTAACTTGTGCAGATAAGATTCTTCTGTACACTTCAGAATTCATTCTGCTGCTGTTACATAATCAATAAGAACAAGTGAGTCTGTTCCTGTGACCTGACCATAACACCTTCACGACCATGTTTCACATATGAGGAGGGATGCTTTGGACCTTTAGCAGTTCCTTTAGTTCTCCACACTTTGCTCTTGCCATCACTCCGATACAAATGAATCAGGGTCTCATCTGTCCTTTAAACCTTTTTTTCAGAATGGTTCAGACTCTTTTATCACCAGAACAGCTTCAATTTGCCTTGGCATTGATTCTACTAGTCTCTGGACCTCTACTGGAGGGATGGAAAACCATTCTTCCAAAAGATACATTTGGTGCTTTGATGATGGTGGTGGAGAGCGCTGTCTTACACGTCAATCCAAAATCTCCCATAAGTGTTAAATTGGGTTTAGAACTGGTGACTGCAGAGGCCATTGCATATGGTTCACATCCCCCCATTTTTATTCTCATCAAACCATTCAATGGCCCCTCATGCCCTGTGGATGGGGGCAATGTCATCCTGGAAGAGACCACTCAGATTAGGATAAAAATGTTTCATCATAGGGTAAAGGTGATCACTCAGAATAACTTTGTATTGATTGATTTGCAGTGACCCTCCCCCTCTAAGGGGACAAGTTGACTCAAACCATGCTAAGACAACGCCCCCCCTTCGCATAACTGAGCAATCGGACCCCCTCACTGTAGGGGTCAAGCATTTGGGCCTGGAGCATTCTCTTGGTGTACGCCACACATGCACTCGCTCACTTGTCAAGAATATGGTGACCATATCACTTTTTTCCAACATCTCTGTAGACCAGTGCCTATGGTTTTTGCACCAGTGAACTCTTAAATGTGCATTTGTCTTTGTAATGAGGGGTTTATGTATGGCAACCCTACTAGAATATCCCTCTTTATGTAGTTGTTGACAAACTGTTCTTACTGACACCTGAGGAAGAGTTGCTCTTCTGTTTTTCCTTACATATCGCGCTAATGCACAAGCATCAGGGTCATCGAATGTGTGCTTTCAACCACAATTTCCAACCCTATTTACTGATGTCTTTCCCAAAGATCTAAATGCAGATGTCACTTTAGTCACTGTTCCTATTGAAACACTAGCCTGTTCAGCAGTAATAATGAACCCTCTTTCAAAGTCATTTAGATTTTTTTTCTATTGCCATCTTGATCCAAAATCGAGGCCAACTGTGCCTCCTCAGCATTTTTATAGATGCCACAGAGCATGATAGGATGTTAATAACTTAATTGTATCATGCTGTCCACCTGTATGGAAGCATCTGCATGTGTTATGTTTCTCCACTCATGTATTCAGGTTTTTCCTTTAATTTGTCAGCTGTATATATGCAGTCTGCATATATAAGTGTGTGTAATTAATCAGTCATACACGCTGAATAATTCCGCTTACTGAACTCTAGAGGGTGCTGAGTTCCACAAAGGGTAGAGCCACATTCCCAAAACAAAGCCACTGTTTGTAATGTAATGTAGAGAGGAGATGCATGCATGCAGTGAATAAGCGTGTTGAAGCATGGAGACCCAAAGAGAGCTGATGTGGAGTCTGGCTGTCAGGCCCACTGATTCTCAAGCGTCCCTTCCAGCAATATAGTTGAAGGTTCACACTGGTGGAGGTTTAAATAGAGTACTTAACTGCCCCAGTCAACATCAAAGACTGTCTATGATAATATGACTATGGATATTATATAATGTATGTAGGCCAACCCAGAATTAAATAAGTTGTGTATAGTTGTTTCATATTAAGGTCATTTGAGATTTGATACACAAAATATCTTCTCATATATTAGACTATTAATATAATATTGTCTTTTTAAATTAGTCGATTAGTATGGAATACTATGTATGGAATGTTTGGTATCTGTCTGTTTGTGTGTATGTGTGTTCCTATGTATGTGTATGTGTTTGTATTTTTGTTTGTTAGGGTGGGTGTCCGCATGTGTATAGTGTGTACACATTTACCTATGAAGTATGCTGTAATTTATATCAACAGCAAGCATGTCCCTGGATTAGTTTATGCCAGTTCTGTGGACAACATTGCAAAACTTTTGCAAGCTCTGGCATATCACTGCACAGAACATGACATCACTTTGCAGAGTGATATATTAACAGCAGTGCAGTTCTGCTAAGTGTTTCTGATAAATGGTCCAATTCGCACTGAACTGTTATCAAAAAAGGGAAGAAGGAAGTCAGCTAGGGGAAAAAAATGGAAAATATTTCAGTACCATCAGCCAGTCAGTTCTTGCAGATGACAGCTTTAGAGCAGAGAGCAGGTGTCTACTCTTTCCTCCCATTACCTGCAGAATATGAATTAAATTCGTATGAATTCTCGTAAAAAAAACCCACAGTTTTTAAGTGCTCACAGTTCCTGCAGTTAGCATCAGAGGGCAATAACTGGGTAAACAATGCGAACGGGGAGCGAGCTCATGGTTGCACATCTTGAGGAATAAACATAATTTACTGCTGTAGAATGACTAAAGCACCGCGGAGCTTGAATGTTGATAAAGCGGTCAACAGCTGCCGAAAATAGGCTCTTTATCACATCCAACCTTCTACGCCTCGTTTCCACCCTCTCAGAGTTACTCCTAGCTGACTTCGAAAAACTGAATGGGTGGTCCTTTCCTTTCCAGAGCAGTTGTTAATGGGAAGGGGGGGGGGGGGGGGTGCATTTCCTGTGCATTTCCTGTGCAAAATATAAACATATGACAATTAGAAAAATAAGCCAGTCAATCTGTTCAGTCTTAAACTGATCCCTTTTGGTACAAGATCTAATCAAACACCTCTGGAATCCTGCGTTCATACTGCAGACACAGATGGTGTTCTTTGTAGCATGAAAAGGTATGAACAAAGAGACATTTGAGGCAGAAATGGATGAACTGTAGGCAATGGGTATGTAGGCATGGCACACAGAGGTAAGCCAATGCTAGGTACTGTAGGGCATGGCTAATAAAAGCTGTAACTGAACCAGGTAGGAGAATAATGATTGCAAGAAAAATACTGTATTTGTTGTAATGCATTGATTTTACTTACGCCATTGAAAAGCTCTAACACGATGATTTAGGTTGGCCTAACATTCAGAAATCAGTCAAATCTTTTGATTTAACCTTGGTACCCAATTAAATTTTGGTTTGCCATTGAAAAAGAAGCTTTGCCATCAAAATGATGCAAATCATGGCCTGATATTGTTATTTATCACTTGATTATATGTGCTCCTGGCAAAGTTGAAGAGACATTTCCAACCTTCCCATACATAAACTAAGGCCTATTCCATGGATTCTGTGAATGAGACAGTGAGACTGACGCACTGGAAACATCTGAGCTTGAGGAAGAGGGAGAGAGGATATGATGGAGAGGTAGATGGAATGGGATAAATATGGGATGATGGGATAAAAGTGGTGAGGAAATGGAGAGGGAGTGGAGTAGAGAGAGAGTTAAAGAGGAAGTTGGTGGAAATTGATGGTGGGTGGGAGAAAGTGAGAAGCAGAGAAAGGGGGTGGAGAGAAGGAAATGTAGAGACAGAAATGGAAAGATTGAGGAGTAGGGAATGAGAAAAAGATAGAGAGGAAAGAAAGAATGTGAATGGGAGGGGTGGGGCGAGAACTTGAGAAAGAGGGTCTAGAGAAAGATGGGGAGAGAAACGGAAAGAGGGAGCAGATAGAGAGGGAGTAAGAGAGATGGAGAAAAAGAGGGAGAGAGAGAGAGAGAGAGAGAGAGAGAGAGAGAGAGGCTGCAGCATTTGCTAGGCAGCCCCATCCTGTGGGAGGTGCGTGAGGAGGACGTGCCAGCAGAGGGAGGCGTTAGGCATCGAGGAGAGCGCTGTAATTCATGTTCCGCATCTTGAGTAGAGAGAGCAGCATAAGGCGTGAATAATGAAACAAAGAGGACCTCCTCGGTATGCTGGGGAGGGCTTTGTTGGAGAGCTCTTGGAATTATTTAAAAAGGTTAGTCTATGAATAAACATGTCTCATCAAGGTCTTTTACACCAGAAACGAAAGAGATACTAATGAATAATAAAGGACTGATATGACAGGATATAGGAATGAATGTTAATCTTTTTTTTCCCTTAATATAGGAGATAATGCAATTTTTCCTGCTTGGTTTTATCCAGTTGGACAAAAATTATATAAAACCTTTAAAAATTATTATTATTTTTCTTCCCAGTGAGCACTGTGGACAGGCTTTATTTGGAAAACATGAGTCCTCTTACCAATTCTATCCTACGCTCGCTGGCTTTTACATGGGGCATTTTCATAAGGCAAGCGGTGCTCCTCCAGAGTTTTCTATATATCAGCCATTCTTTGAGGAAAGCAGTTTTTTGCAGTGCAGTGCTTGAATTACTCTTTGTTTTAAACAGCTCAGTCCAGATGCTGCATTGTGAAATGGCTGAAATGTTACTGCAGCCTTGGAAACACCTGTAGCACATCATTTTGAGGTGACTCAATTACTTGAGCAAATGGGATTTGATCTTGGGTGACACGGCTGCTTATTGGTTGGCTACATAAACTGTTAAATTTATTGTTAGCTTATTTAAAAGATGTCTGCGGTAGGATTTAGCTGTATAGCCATGACAATGAATAAGCAAATACAGTCTCCTAACTTGCTAGTTTGCAAGGTGGTACATACACTCTTCTTTATAGAGTGTGGCCAGAAATAGTACAGGCTACACCCTGCATAATTACCTTTTATTTTTTCCCACATCTATTAGATATTTATGTTTGTTGGTAATGAATGGGCAAACATGATTCAGATTGCTTACGTGGATCGGGGGGGTTAGCGATCACTTAGCCGCTAGGGGGAGGGGCATGACCCCTGGCCCCCCTTAATCTCCGCCCTTGAGTATAGGCTACTGTTTTTCATGACACCTGCATAGTATGTGGTCCCACTGTAAAGTATGTCCTCCTCAGTGAGCACAGGGTAGTGTCCCTGCTGTATGCCCCCTGGAATATTGATGTAACTTCTTAACGTGGTGATTTTTTCCTTTCTCTTGCTTAGTTTCTGGAGAAATTAATGTCTGCAAAGTTGCTTATTTTCATTTTCCTTGTAAATAAACAGGAAGGGACATAATGCCCTTAAACTTAAGTAATTGGTTTCCTCTTACTTAATATACTTTCAGGATTGAAATTTCATATTTACTTTTATTTATTGAGTCACGACAGTACTTCAAAAGCATTTAAACATATCTTTTTCACAATTATTTTGACTCTTAAATTACATGCCAGTTGGTATTAAAAAGTCTTAAATCTTAAATTTAACTTTCTCCAGCTTGTACCGTCCCTAAACTCCATTTCCACTGGTGCTGAACTTCCCATACACTCCAATTGACTCCTTTCAGTCTTCTCTTGTTAATGATAAACCCTCTGACAGAGTGTACTTGTGTGCTTTTAATATTGTCTGCAACATATGACACTGATTTGAAACACTGTTTTTCGCTGTGGGCAAGTTGGTTTCTTGACTCCATTAAATGTTATTTGCCATTTGTGTATTCTCACTATGAAACTGACAAACCGTGAATGGAGCTACAACAAGCATGACAGGAAAGTAAAACTATTTTGAGGCTTTGCTTTGATACAGAAAAAAGGAATCCTTTTTAAAAAGAAACCTGTCAAATGCGTAAGTCAAGCTGGTAGTCGGCATTCTCCCCTTGGTTTGATGTTACACAGTGTCTCTTACTTGAGTCAAACATGGCATTGTGATGAAATGAGGCCTTCATTCGGGGCTTTATATATGCACTGAGGTACTGCTCCTCCAAATAACTGCGGAGATTTGCTGCCTTAGTGACATCCCTGCCCATCTTTGATTATGGGCTTTCTTCTTCTATATGTTCTGTTCTTCACGTACTCTTCCCGAATTCCAATAGCATGGAGTTGTTCCTCATCTGACATTTTCTTTTAAAACGTTGACAACTTGTTGACGTGGTTGCTCAGATGTAAAATATGTTGCAGCCTTTTCTCCGCGTAAAAGCAAAATGGCTGCCGTGCTGAAGGCTGAGCGATTTGGTAAAAGGGAAAAAACGCGGCACGTCAGAAATAGGCGAGGGCGTTTTTTTTTTTTTTTTTTTTTTTTGTGTGTGGCCGGATGTTGCGCGAACTCATCCATCCTGAGTGGCAGCTTTTTTTCAGCTGTCCTACAAAACTGCCGCAGCGTGCCCTGCCCCGTGCCTATTTCCGGAGGAGGAGGCGGTTTGGGGGCCGTTCTGAAGAAAAACACCGCGGGCCGAGAAGGTTGTCCCAGATGGGCGTCCTTTTCACCTCGGAGAGGATGTTCTTTTCACGACGCCCTTGAAGAAACTTGCTCTTTCAAAACCCCTCTTTCTCCCTCTCCCTCGCTCGTTCGCTCTCCCCTTGCAGCTGCCCCCACGTTTGGCCATCTGTTGCTAGGAACAGAGGGAGAGAACAGAGGAGGCAGGTTAAGTTCTTCCGCCTGTTTTCCGACACGCTTTCCTCTCGTCCTTCGGAATGGACTCAACAAAAGAATAATAAAAGGGAAAAGCTCGGACTCTTTGTAGTTTTGTATTCCAGTGCTGGCTGCCGCTGCATCTACAATGTAATGGACAAATCCTGAATCAATAAATGAACAAACAGGAGAAATGGTAATGAAAAGCTGCATACAAAACCTTAAAGGCTATTTAAATGTTAATGCACATACTTCTGGAAATGGTTCAGAAATGAGCTTCTTGTCTCTCTCTCTCTCTGTCACCCTCTCTGTCTCTCTTTCTCTTACTCTCAACATTGGTATGGACATGCTTGTGATGGTTTTATTCCGAGGACTGTATAATGTAAAAATGCTTTTCTAATATTGACTCTAATATTTAGCCACATTGCATAATTTTTCTTTACATGTTGTTCAGTAGTTTTTATTTTAGCTCACAAATGGAATTATTTGCCTACATTCATTCTGATGCGTTTTCATTCTGATTCTCTGTGCAGGCATTTAGGAATCATCCTGAATCAATCAATCAGTTTTGGCAGACATAAAGAGAACAGTACAGATCTTCACAGAGGGATTTTAACCTCATTTGGAAGGATGTTAGCAATGCTGGCTTAGATTTGCCTTAAGCAGGTTTTTGCAAGTGTAGGCAATTTTTAATACTTAAGATAACTTTGATAGCTGGTATATTCTGGGGTCAACTTGTGCAAAAATACAAGGTTAGGCCATGGCTGTTTCCGTTGGGAATAGGTGACAGAAGAGACGATCTCTGATGTAATTGCCCTACTCATGTGGGAGGTTTAAGGTGCTATGATTGGTTGGATGATTCCTTTGAGGTGTGGAGCTGGCGTACTGGTTTTGGAGCCAATTCACTACCCTGTAATCACCTTGAACTTGGTGTCTGGAGGCACAAGTTAGCAACCAGAATAATGATTTTTGTAAGTGTCCTCTCGTTCTGCAATTCACAGAGCTTATCCAGCGAACCACCCTGTCCAAAAAAATATCACTTCCTGTTTTGACTAGGTGTTACAGCCTTTTTGTGAGAGCTCTGACACCTTCCCTTCCTCCCTTCATCAGTTCAGTGCCTATTAAGGTTTCTGGATTCAGCCTCAGACGAGAGGCCTCCTCAAACACAGGTCTGATCAGAGCCAGCTAAAGCATACAGTAATATGCAGTGATCACACATGGCAGGCAGGATGTAGTTGACAGCAGGATACCAGAGCTGCTTTATTTCAGCTTCCCCGGTAGCCCTGGCCCTTGTGGTGATGCTGCTGTGTTGTGTGGAGGTGCAGATCCCTGCTATCCGCTGTATTCAGTAAAGTATGTGTATGCAGCTGCGGCGGCCAGCAGCAGCAGTGCAGGGTCATTGTCAGATTCAGAATCAACGTCATTGATCTGTCTTTTCTCTTTTCCTCAGCAGGGTCTCAGCAGCTGTCTTAAGTGGAGTGGTTAGTCGCACAGTAGAAAAATCAAGATATATGGTTTAGCATTTTCAAGCTCAAGACCCAGTGACTGATGAATATGCAGGCAGCCAGGAAGCAGTGTTTTATGGGGTCACGGGGAGATCATAGGGGCCTGGACGGGTGTTGGCTGACGGTTCAATGACATCGAGGTCACTGAACTGTGAAACCTGGGTTAGAGCCATTGTGCCTGAATGCTGTCAATTTTTCCTTTTGTTTTGCCAAGTTATAATTGCCAGCACCCAGGTGGGTTATTCAGTGTTCTGCCATCAGAAATGAACAACTGAGAACCCAGATTGCCAGGGTAGGGGGTTTTATACACAACAAAATTTGGGATGTGAAGTGTCAGTGTCAGTATGGGAGCCAGCGGCAGAAAGGGGGTGGTTAAAAGGAGTATGGAGAAGGACAAAATCTTAAATTTGCATCAGAGGTCAAATGTTGTGCCTTTTGAGTAATATTATGCCAAAATTTTGCGGATGCCAACACCAGTGAGCATGGTGCATTCTGGGAAAGGAGTGAGGGCCAGTCAGGAAGTTTGGGTTCATGGCATATAAAAGATAAAGCATTGGTTGAGAGGAGAACCCCTGGCCTGGGAGGGTAAGCAGGGGGATTTAAGATATCTGGGTACAGAGATGGGAGGGGGGGGGGTAAGAAAGCAAAAATAGCACAGATGCACAAATCTCTGAATAGACCATATACATTACATTACATTACAGGCATTTGGCAGACGCTCTTATCCAGAGCGACGTACAACAAAGTGTATAACCATAACCAGGAACAAGTATGACGAAACCCCTAGAGAAGTACCCGTCCAAGTGCAGGGAACAACCGCATAGTTCAACTTGGACCCTGAAGGTTAAACTGATTAACACTAACACAACGAGAACGGCAACAACGCAGTCTATGGAAAAAATACAAGCAGTAGTTAAGACAGTTAATGCACCTAAGTCACCTACGAAACAGCTGCCTAGTTACAACCCTAAGCTTACAGTCATTTACAGGGGGGTAGGGAGGGATGGGGAGAGGTGCAGCCTGAAGAGGTGAGTCTTCAGTCGTCGTTTGAAATGGGTCAGTGTCTCATATAATCTGGCAAGTTGTTTCTAGAACCCATGACACTTATTTTTTATATTGTCTGTCTCATTCACATGAGTGGTATAAGTGCAAGAATGGGAATATTTGAAGTTGTCAGGGAAAAGTTGAGGATGAGATTACACAATAACAAAATGACAGAACAATATAAAATATCTGGGATACAGCCAAAAAATAAAAGTCACAGTAAAAAAGATGGCAGAATTCCTGTGAAGAAAAAAATGAAATGACAGATCACCTTGGTTGTATGTGACCACTTTGTATGATAAATCTACTTCCTGTTAATGAGATTCCGGCATCGACAATGCCTCACCTTTTTCTGCCTGTCTCCAGTCCAGGAGAAGTGGTATTTACGATCTAAAAAACACTTATGAAAAATACCAGGATTCTCTCCATCCAGCTACCTACTGTGTTGTATAAAATTCGAGTTAGAGATTTTACAATGTCATTGTTGGCTTATTGACATATTCATGGAATATACAGCAACTCGGTGATGCACTGGTACATATCAATCCATTAATTGTCTAATACCTTGTACACGTTAATGTGCAGATCATTTTTCTACTTGTTTATATTGTGAGTGAGTTTGCACATGACTGCCGTGTAATTTTGGAGCTGCGTGTTAATTACCATAGGATTTAAAACATGCAGTGGCTTTCACTGATTTTTATGCCTTAAGCTTAAAACGCATTTGACAGCTGCTGTCTCTCAGGCGATGGCAGCCAGCTGTACACAGCACTGGATGGGCAACGCTGCACATCACTGTTCCTTTCCCAAGTGGACAAATAATCTTTTTGTGTCAGGCAGGGCATGGGTTTGTAGAGTTCAGCTGTGTCCGGAGTGCTTGTAGATCAGGATGTTAGCACAGTCTCCCCTCCCCTGTCATCACTGTGCTCACGGGGTCTGTATTCTGTCAGAGTACATCTTTGTTATCTTTCATAGTGGACAGGTACAGCTGGCTTTGTCTGAGCAGCCTCCTTTCAGGGACTTCATGGTGCGTCCACACCAACAGGTCATTTCATTTTGCACAGCTGTAATTTTGTTAAGTTGACTTTTTCCTTCCTGGTTCAGTTGGGGTTGTTTTGAAAGCTCATTTTTCCCGGGGTGAGTGGGCATTATTGTAACCCCCGTGTCACATAAATACATTCAGTGCCACACAGTAATCCGATGTTCTTAAAAAAACAAAACTCATACGCATGTGCAAATGCACTTACAGTGATTAATGTTTTAGTGCGTTATTACGTATGACTGGGAAAGGAGGTGCATGTACGGTACAGGCTGACAGAAGGTTAACTTGTTGCAATGCAAAGCAAACGTTTAATTCACCTATTCAACTCAGGGACACTTTGGACTCTCTGTCTCTCTGACTGGATTTATGACTTCATTGCCCTTCCTCACTGATATTCAATAACACACCGCTCTCTCTCTCTCTCTCTCTCGCTCCCTCCCTCTCTCTCTCTCTCTCTCGCTCCCTCCCTCCCTCCCTCTCTCTCTCTCGCTGTCTTTCTCTCTGTCTGCTTGTCTGTCTGTTTCTATCTCTCTGTATCACTCAATTTCAATTCAATTCATGATGAATGACAAAAAACAACATGTCAACATGGGAAAAAAATGCAACAATATGAATTCTCTCTCTTTCTCTGTCTCACTGCTTCTCTGTTTTAGTGAGCATGCTTTTGAACCCTTATTCCACTATGTTTAGTAGCTCTGGGCAGATATCTCTAAACATTGAACAGATAGCCATTTCCCTACTGCATGTTCTGGACGTGTGAGAACACAGACGGTAGCGTAATTAATCCATGTTCTTGACTCCATGCCAGGGGCTTGATGAATCCAAGGCAGGTAAATCCAAATGCAGATTTTTCCTGATAATCAGTGTGCATTAAAGAAAAATTTGAACCAAATTCATAAACCTCCCCACAGGAACCTTCCTGTCTGTCCCTAATTTTCACATCATCATATGATTCTAAATCTGCCTTTTATTTAACACAGTGGGGTATTTTTTATAACCCCTCAATCCTCCCCCTTCCTCCGTCACCTGCGCACACACACACACGCACACGCACGCACGCACACACAAATAAAATAGCTATTTAGAGTCAAATGCTATTTAACTTTCTAAAATAAATAAAACCTTGAGCCTGAGTGATAACCGATGAGACAATAATTAAAATATAGATTAACTCAATTAATATCCTCTTGTTTAATATTTCAGTCCCCTTAAAGCCTTTTGACAGCCACTTGCTGAGTTCCATGCCGACTGTTTCCATGTAAAATGACCCTTTTAATTTAGCACAGAAGCGTTATTAACATGGCCTCAGGGAGTATCCATCATGGCGTACAAGGGAGCTTTTAAAATTTCAAAACGCTTCTCTGCCAAGTATGAAGTCATCGAAACTGCCACGTCAACAATGTGCAGGAACGTTCTTATGGCTCCATTGACCTTCAGCATGGCGTCTGTACACAGTAATGTCTCCCATACCCAACATTGTGAGGATCACTGTGTGCTGTGCAGTGACAAACCTGAATGACTAAAATGGCAGAAATAAAGTTTAGAACTGAAGTTTAGAAATTGCATAAGCACTTTTAAAATAATGGCCATACTGATCAACACATTTAACGTGCCATGATAATTAAATTCAATACAACAAACTTCAGCGGCTCTTTGTGATTGTGTTTTGCACGGTATTTGGAGAAATGTTGTTGGGACAGTAATTTTCTAAAGAGAGAGATTATTTACGTACTGAAAAAAAACTTCAGAAATTGAAATCCGTTGTTACCATGGTTAGCCAAGTTACGTTATAACCTTTCGGACAATTAAAAAATATACATTATATATACAATATACAAAACATTTTATTGTACTCATTCGATGGGTCATCCTATGCTGCTTTGTCTACCATTGGACATGGTCTGACAAGATGTAAAAACATTTCTTTGAGTTTGCACACCTGTTTTCTTTTTTTTTTCCTTTTCAACATTTCATAAATATTGAAGCATTAAAATTGATATGTGTGCAATTTTTGCAGTGTGACCAGCATGACACTTTTTAAAAACAAGTGTTTGTGTCAGCTACCAACCTTCTGGTGACACATTTTGGTCCCTGTGGTCTGTCCTATAACTAAAATCTGAGAGAATGTGGGCAGTTGTCACTCCCTTTTCTGGAAGCAGAGCTTATTTTTATGCACTTGACTCCAGCTGAGAGCACAACCTGTATCCTTGCGATATTTAACATTTTGTACTGGGCTAATGATGCTGACATTAACCATGTTCCAAATGAACAGGGGGTGTGCACTGAAGTAAGTTCAAGGCTACATGAAGGCCATATGTGCAAAAGATTACAATAATTACATGCAGCTGATTTTGTGAGTTAAGTTAAGAGGTGTTAAGGCTGCTGAGGGCAAACATTATGCAGGGGAGTATGGCAAAATGAAGCAATCATGCCACAGAACATAAAGGTTAATCATTTTATAGAACTGAAAATCACAGAATAGGTGGATTCTTTAAAAAAGATTTTTTTTTTTCAGGCAATATGAAACACAAGTCCAGCTAGCAGTACATCCCACACTTTGCTCTCCTCTGTTAAAGCAAACACTAAATCACCAAACAAGTGTGATTCCAAGTTGTTCATGCTGTACAATTTAGTGAGCATCAAAATGAAGTGCTAAAGCCATCTTGGGGGCAGACATCTTTTTCTCTTCCTTTCTCAGTTTGTACTTGCTTTTACATCCAAACATTGCTTTTCTCCTCTCCAGGGAGTCAGAAGTGAACAGCCACTTTACCCAAGACTCTGTGCTACAGGTCCCCATTTCTAAAGAGGGGATACTTTAAATTTCATTATTTATTTATTTGTTGCAGCGACGCTATTTCACATCTGAAACGGGCAGTGATCTCTTCACAATTGCTCCTCTGTGCCCACAGTCGACAACAAGCACTGTGAAATTGAGAGAGGGAGGAGAGTGTATTTTGGGGTTATTTTGTCAAGTGGCATGAAGTTTGTTATAGAACTGTTAACACACTTAAGATTACTTTCATTTAGAAAACTATAGTCACTGGCAGCAATGGCCAGGTGTCTTACAAAATGACATGACTGCCTACCCATGCAGTAAGTATCTTACATGTGATTGATTTGTCTTATTAATATCTTTTTTGAAACACTTGATTTATTTTAAAAAGAAAAAGAAAAAAGAAATCTAAATAAAAATGGACAATGTATCAATTTACATACAAATTGGAAACACTCGATTCAGTTTTCAGTAACATGCAAATTTTGCTAAAAGGCAGAAAATTAAATGTCACTGTTCAGGCTTTAGCAAATTTGGGAGGACAAAAAGTGTATGTTATGGCAAGGGCAGCAGAAAGTGTGAAACTAGGCTAGCGAGGCTAAACTAACAGTGATTTTGGCTGTTGTTTTAGCTGCTCAACTGGATATGAAGGCACTGTGGTTTGGAAATCTTTCTGGATTCTTCCGTCAGTGTACACTTCCCAAACTGTTTGAGCATTGGGTCAGACAGTGACACAAACTTCTTTCAGAGAAAGCTTCCAAATATTGAGTCTGAAACCCCTGCCGTGAACTCCTTTGTGTATTCTGTCCTCAGGGAAGCCAACCAATATTTCAAGCTGCAGAAAGATTAAAGTTTTCTTTCTTTTTATTTTTTGTAAAATGACACCCTTGCTATCAATCCACATACTCTATGGGAGGTAGTAAGGTGTTTTATTGGGAGCTGTTGTATCTAATTTGCTTTTAATCTCAACAGAGCACACGTTAGGCAGGTTTCTCTTCTTGGAAATGTTTGGAGATTACTTAGAGATTATTATGACATGATGAACTTAGTTTATAAATAACCTTTCCCATAACTGGATAATAACTGATGTATTTAAAATGATTGCAGAATCTAGGGTCTTACACTAAAATATGAAATTTTGAGCCATATATTGTGCATAGGGTCATAAAGAAAGGGTTAACTATCAAAAGCTTATTTTTTATGTAGAATGAATTTCATGGATTCTATTTTTAAGTTCTCAATGTTAGCATTTTCTTACATGGGTTTACATTTTCAAACATTTAAATCTCTCTCCCCTCTCTCTCTCTCTCCCTGTCTGTCTGTCTGTCTGTCTCTCTCCCTCTGCAGCTTTCTCTGAACACTGCCAGAGTAAAGCTCACCAAAAGTAATTTGCATCACACTCTCTGGCTTTTACTGTCTCTGGTCACACAGGTAAAGAAATCCACAGAATAAAAATTCAGTTTTGTGTGTTTAGTATTCAAATATTTTTAAAGGTTTGCAACATTGTGACCGAAGCCAGTGGCAACTAGCATGTTTATCTGTGTGTAAGGAGTAGTGGGGGGTACAAATGACATGAAATCTAATTTTACCATTTTGCAGTTATTTGATATCTACATATTCCATTGATTGTGGCATACGGTAGTCTAGTTATCTTGTCCTGTCTCGTACAGGCCTAAAAATAGCACTGTTTTAAATGCACTCGGCGACATGATATTTTTTCCATTGTGGTTCTGTCCAAATCAGGCGCAAAAACATATTTTCTTCAGCAATTGGTTCCAGAACCTAATAATAGAAAGCCTGTCAGTGGTGGAATTAGCTAAAATCTCCCTAAGCCTTTTGACAGATGGATAATGGCATTAATTGAAATGAATTGAATTTGTAGCTCAATCAGCTTTCCTGCCCCACTGAAAGCCATTTACTGTGTTCAAATTAGCCTTAGAATTAAACATGGGTCTATGGTCCAAAAAAGAACACAAATACATTTGGATAAGGTCTTGTTTAAATCAAAGATGCTTAGAATAGCATGGCCTGTTTTCCTATTGTCTAAGTCATTAATCATAGATAGGGTAAACCATTAAAAAGTCATCAGAAATTTTCACATTCAAATGTTCAGTTCTGGGATCATCTGCGCCTAATGTTTGTACTAATAAATTAAGAGAATTTGCACATAATGAGTTCTGTCTGATTAGGTCATCATAAACAGCTGAGACTGTATGGGCTGTTCAAAGATGGCAATCCTGTATATAATGTGAAATGAAATATACATGAGCCCACAGTGCAAAAGTTAGGAGTATAAAGCTGAGAATGAAGCAGGCCTATGGGGGTTTGGGGGGGGGGGGGGGGGGGGGGGGGGGGTTATCTATCACTGATGCAAGCGAGAGAGCTCTTGATCAATAAGAAAATCTTCAGCTGCTAAGAAATGTATTTAAAACAAATAATATTTATCTAATCTGTTCAGGAATGTTGCTGTCGATAATTTCAAATCGACTACAGGAATGTTACTGTAGATAATTAAAAAAAATGTTTTCAGGAATTTTACTGCAGCTCATTTGAAAATGTGTTCAGAATTGTGACTGCACATAGTGCTTTGGGAAGGGACAGGTTTTGCTTGATTGCTCCATTGTGCATTTTTACACTATAATTATGAGAAGCACAAATGCCATTGTAATTGTTGCTTTTCAGTACTTTATAATGAGAGAAGCATGGCGGAGTGCTAGCTAAATAACTCAAAACCAGATGGTTGTTACCATAGCACCTTGCTATTGCCCTGAAATGCAGAGACTATGGAATGAGCAGTGCGCTAATTCTCCAGGAACACCCCCCCCCCTCCCAGACACACACACACACACACAAAACTGACAGAGGTTTATTTTGGCTTTTGGCTAAAGTTGTTTCAGCTTCTGTGGCAACACCGACGGGTTCAGCCCACTGCTTACAGCTAATTATAATGGCCAGTGAAACCCATCAAATGAATTTTAATGCCTTTGGTGAATATGAATGCCTCCTGCTTTGTGCTTTGGAGAAGTATTTGCTGGAAATACAAAGTCACAAAGTTAGGAGACTCTGGGTCTCAGGGCAAAGAGGGGACAGCACACTGTGATTGAGTCCTGCTCTGTGTGAGGAAGCAGAGTGCCCCCTGGTGGACGGGCCTGGCAGAGGGAGGGGCCCGGTTTCCAGTGATTGGCCAGGCAAAGACCAGCCAGGCAATGCAGCCCTCTAGGACTTCCACAATAATTTCACATCCCTATTTGAATCCTTCAGACATCAGTAATATTCCTGAGGATTATCCAAAATCAAAAATAAAATATAGATAAAATATCAATTTTCATCCAATATTCTGAAGATTATTTTTTTGTGATTGTACATTTTGGTTAGTAACACATTTTATTAAATTCTCAGGGACTGGTAGATTTTGAATTTTTACCTGGCATCTGAGTCAGAGTATTTAAAATGCATGTTTGACCCATGGTCTGGAACAGACTCACTGTGGATAAAACCCAGTGGGACCTTGGGCAGGGAGGCCATTACAGTTGGTTGACCACATTTATCTCATGACAGGAAATGATCGGGTGACATTTTACTGATCGACATCGAGCCTGAGAGCCTTTGCTGGTGGACAGTATGCAGCCCAATAGCACAAACCTGCACGCAAGGTCAACGCAGCAGTGTGTATGAGAGTGTGTGTGTGCGCAGTTGGTCAGAATCTGTGGGCAGCGGCTGCCGACTCTCCCAGAAAAGCCTAAAGGACAAATGCAGCTTAAACGTGGATGTTGACATTTCTTTTGTTTAGTCAGTCCCCCTCTCATTCTTGCTGTTGCTCAGTGGTTCGGCCTAGCTCCCTCCCAGGAAAACCAGATGTTCTCTGTCTGTGCTTGTCATAATTTTCCACCTAAAAAAAAAAAAAATCCAGAACCTGTGCAGATTTAGCAACATAAGGACACACAGTGTTTGGGTCGCAATATAGTTGGCCTATTTCCAAGAACCTCTTCTAAAAAATTGCTGCAAACGTCTCCGACAGTGTTATATTTAAAAAGTGACAAAAATTACAACACACACAATCTACTCTTCTTTTCCTGGGACAGAAACATATCAGTCTGGACATCAGATATGGGTATTTTCTTTTTGTGTGTGCATGGGGGTGCGAGTGTGTGCATGCAAGCATGCTGTGTCTTTGTGTGTCTTTAAGAGTCCGAGTCTCTCTGCGTGTGTGTGTTTGTGCGTGTCTGTGTGCGCACATGTGAGTGTGTGCCTGTGTGTGCATGTGTGCCTGCCTGCCTGCCTGCCTTCCTGCCTGCCTGCGTGCTTGCATGCTTGTGTGTGTGTGTGTGTGTGTGTGTGTGCGTGTGTTGCGTGTATGTGCGTGTGTGTGTGTTTGTCATTGTCCACGGGAAAGGTGGTACTGGGCAGTGACCTGAATGGATAGTGCAATTCTCTGACGTGCTTCAGCGATGTCGAGCAGGTCTTGTTTTTTTCGCCGAACCCAAAGAGGTCTGGCTGGGTGCCCTGGCCATCTGCTCCTGTCTCTGAGCCGCTGTCTGTCTGGGGACAGACGCCGTCGCAAAAGAACACCGCCTTTTGTGTTTACAATGATGCGCCTTCTGACACGCGTGTGCCGGCTGGACACCTGGCGCGGGGAGCGATGGCTCGCGGTTAGCGTCTCTGGCCTGGAACGTGTCGCAAATACCAGACCTTGCTAAATATTTACTTATTTTTAAAAATTTTGTTGGCAGGAACAGCACATGTTTAATCCATTATTTTTTTCTCTATGCATTTGACAGTGTTCTGTCTTTGTGTGCTTTACAATGAATGCTTCTCCATTGTGTGTGTGTGTGGTGTCGTGTATTTGTTTGCATTCTGGTGTTATGAAAAATTACTTGGAGAAAAGACCACCATGTGGGAGGAAGACATTGATCCTCTTTCGAAATCTGTCTCAGTTTCTCACCTTTTGTTTCATGATGATGATCTTAACATTCTAGTCTACACTTAGCATGCACTTTTTTGTGTTTCATACATACTTCACATTGTTGAGGAAGTGAGGATTAAGTGAAATATGTTTATATTTCTGAGTCCTGCAGTTTTAAGCAGTTAGCACCCTCATTTGACATCTGGCACTCTTAATACTGAACAAAAGTGCATCAACAGTTAAAATCCCGCAGTTATCCAACATGTAAAATAAATGTAGTCAAATTAATTTTATAATAGTTATTAAAAAATCAATAATTAATTAAATTGCTGAATTTGTTGATAGGCAGAGCAGTCTGTTGGATCAGCCTTTATCAAATGTACAACCAAATTAAAATTTAGAAATGTATTAAGTTACAACGAATATTCTCATGTAAATATAAAGGTTCAACTACCTTAAAAATAAGAAATGTTTCAGACATGGACACAGTTGCTAAAGAAATGAATGAAAGAAATTGGCAAACCACAGCTTTCTCCAAAAATAGTCCCAGACCAATATCAAAGTCCAAAAACCAAAAGACAGCCAAATATTCCAAAAAGCCAGGGATGAAAATGTAAGAATGCCAGACGAGCTGTAAGACAAAAATATGACATCCTGCACCACACCACACAACACCAGGCCCCGATGCAAGCTTCTGATTTCTGATATGGTAAACAGCAGATATCCATCGCAACAGATGTTACTGGCTGATGTGAAGCCCTATTATAGTTTGCGTATTAAAATTACCTTATTTTGTTAGAATCAGTGCTAAGCACCATGGTATTATTCTTAAAAGATTTCTGATTTTAACTCCTTGAACACAGATGACGCCAATTGGCATTATAAAACACTCCCTTCATTAATAACTCTTATTTCTGAACGTTTTCTCCTGTTGTTATGTAGTTTAGACCTGCGTCTCTCAAATGATTTGCATTTGAAAACCGCGACTACCTTTCGCTAAATTTTGGCAGTTTCGTCACCAAGAGTACTAGCTGCTACGGCAATATGCGCATTATGATATGGAGCTACCAGCCGCACTGGCACTGGCACTGTCTGAAGCCATGATGGGGCTCATCCGTGCACAACAGTGGCATTTTAACCAAATGAGCCAACCAGCAGCCCCCAGTACAGAGGATTTGAGGTTAATCACGTTAGATAGAGTATCAGGTGAGTTCATAGAATCTGTGGTAAAATATAAAAAAACCTCTGACCATTTTGTATATGAACATGATTTGTGTAAATGGATCTGCCTTTTGTATTAAAATGGAAACACCAGCATGTATTTTGTGCAGATGGAAAATAATTGATTATTTGGTCTCACCTAGAAGGCATAAGTTACTGATTGCAGATTTTCAAGATAATGGGTCAGATAACACTAGAGGAAAGTGATTATATATGGTGATGCTGAGCACTCTGGATAATGGCCGCTGCTATTGAAGGGCTCAGATTGAGTTTTGCCTCCTCGTGTAGCGCCGTGTGCTTCTGTGTCGTTGGCTCTTCAGCCACTTCAGATTTAATTATGTTATCTCGTTATAGATCACTCAGCCGTCCTTGTCCCACTGTGTCAGTTTTCCTTTCATCTGCCCCGAGACTACAGGATCATTTTTATGACTATGAAAATTGTGACTCTGGCTGGAGTTTATGGCACTGACTTTTATGCAAACACAATATTCTACCATATAAATGGGTTTAGTGCCAGAGTTATGGGAACACAACATTTCTCCAAACAGGTGTTTCATGAACAGAACAAGAAAAACATGGGAATATGGAATGGGTGGGTATACTCAAAAGGAAGCTTAATGTACCCAGGGTTTCTTTCTTTCTTTCAATTAACTTTTTTCCAATGTATTCTGAATAGATTTAAAAAAAAAAAAACATTTACGTTTATAAGGTATCATACTCCTCTCCCCCCACGCTGGCAATCCAGACAATCCATCCGTGATATTAACTACATCTAATGCATTATTTCAACTTGTATGCAGTTATATACATTGCAGGATTCATTCATTTCTACCCATGAATGCACACTGTATCTGCAACATAATAAAATGAAGTAGGACTGCCATAATACATGATAGCAATAATAATTGTACATACAAGGTGTGTCTATAGAGTAGATTACGTACAGTAGGTCTGTTTCCCAGTCCAACATACCCAGAGTTTCTTTGAATTAGCTGACTTGGCAAAACCGTAATCGGGTTTAACTGTTATGACGGTGGTTATCGACTTGCTAAGTGTCTAAACTTTAAACATGACACAGCGTATTTAAAATCTTGCGTGAAGCAATCACACCAAAGCGTATTCATAAACTTAACAATTATGGGACTCGGGACTATCACTGTCCCATAATTCAGGGATAAGTGGATATGGACATGCAGGGCTGAAAAAGCTTGCATATGTACTGTATTCCCTCTGTTGAGAACCTGTATCTTTAATATTGCGTATCCTTGGAGAAAGCCCACAGATTTTGTTGGTCTCTAACTATTCTTGCCCTGTGAAGAGATCCCCTCACTATCCGCACCTAGCTTTATGTAATATATTCCAGGAATAAAGATGCTTTTTCCAAAGCCGAGGGGTTGTTTGGTCAAAGGATGGTGCTTTTGTATGGTTTAATCCATTAGCTTGAACATAACCTACCCGTAACATAACATAACAACTGGACCAGGATCCTGTTTCACGAAGCAGGATTACTGAGTTAGCTGGATAACTGCACTGTAAAACCTGGAACCCTCCCAAATCTGAACCATGGACTGAAGTAAAAAAAGCTGTTCTTGGTTTTACTTATCCAGCTGACTCGGTAATCCTGCCTCCTGAAATACCCCCCAGATTTGATGTGCAGTCTAAGTGACTGTGGCGATATATCCCGATTAAAAGGAAGTCCGCTTTGTGATATGGAAAAGTATTAAAGCTTAAGTTTTCTAACTCCATAATTTACTTTATAGTACACCAACCAGGATTTTTTCTTGTGAGAATACTGAAGTTAAACAACTTCTGTAAGCTATAACAAAACTTTGTTGATGGTGATATCACACAGCTTGACCGTTACTCTGTGCAAATCAGAGTTTCTTCTCTTCTTTCTCCAAATTGATGGAGAGAGCCTACTAAAAACAATTGCACTGATAAAATATGAAAGTTATCTACTGGACCAAATTTTTAAAAAGAAGTTCTTAGTACTGTCTTGTGATGTTTTAGCTATTATAAACAGTTCACTCTCCACTAGGATATTTCCTGCCAGCCTTGAAATAGGTATTGTTAAAACTTTTACTCTAAAGGTCTAATCTAGATCTGATCTATTTTAACTCATTTTAGAGAAAATTCAAACCATAGATTACAGAATTCCTGAGAAGTTCCAGTGTTGATTCCATATATATCACGACGGAAAAGCTGCTCTAATCAAGGTGGTTAACTACTTACAGCTTAATGCAGATGCTGGCTGCCATAGTGGTCTGACTCTTGTGGACCTAAGCCCTGCTGTTGATACAGTGGACCACAAAATGTTGCTAAAACGGCTTAAAAAGATTTGGCTATCTGGAACCATCTTAAAATGGTTTGAGTCTTATTTTACAAATAAAAAACATTTTGTTGCCCTTGGTCAGACTGTGTCAAAAAAAGTCAGTATTAGTTGTGGGGTTCCACCTCTATGCATCAATTTATCGCATTTCAAACATCACGATACAAATGCATCGATGTGACATGTATGAATCATTTCGTATTGTGATGAATCTTTCGTTCACTTGGCAAAAATTATTTTGGCTGATTGAAGCACTGAAGTTAATTAGGAAAGTAACTTCAGGGGAGAGGAAAACTTTTAACGTATTCTCTAAGTTGTATGGGTGTCAAAACATAAATTTTCTCAGTTTTTTTTCATAAGACAGGTGTCATAGTCATTATTTTGAGTGACAGATCGGGGGACTCACTCCAAATGCACTGTGAGCACATCATTTGAGAAACATTTGCATCCTCGTTAAAATGCTAATTGGCGGTGTGTTAAAGTTATTGCTCTCTCCTTTTGAATGCACTTCATCTTCTTTTATTATTGTTTCAATCCGAGCACAGTGCGTATGTAGTCCCATGCTTGATTAGCACTCTTGGTGAGCAGTAAATTTTATGGATGAATGGGCATCTCTTTTTTCACTTTACTCATGGCCGGGTGAGTCACGCGGTTTGTATTTACCTCAAAATAATCAATTTGTTTACTGTAAACTGTATTTTCCATCGAGCATAATATTGTAGAATAGCACAACTTAAACCCTCACTTCTAGATGTTCTGGTGTGGTTTCTAATTTGTGCCTTAAGCACCTACTTAAGGCACAAATGTTTTCAGCATTCTTTTCAACATTTCTGGCTTGACAGACTGAGAACAGAAGGGTACATAACCTTTTCTGGGTTGAAGAATGTCAGCTGTAGCTTTCTGAACCATGGGATTGCTCTGTGGACCAGATAAAAATGCATTGTGATTGTCCACTTGTGACTGATTCACTTTCATAATCTAGCTGAAATCTGCCACAGTTCTTTGTTGTACAACTGGCAGCCTGTTGAGAATATGTTGGAACAGGCAGGGCATTCATATGCATGCAAATGATATTGTGTCCATTGATAGATGGAGTGTTTTCTTCTGATAAACATATACAACTCTGTGTCTTTTAAGCTTATTTATATACTTGAGGAGGGCGGGGAGGGAAAGGGGTGTCAGAGTTAATTAACCAATCATCATTGGTAGGGAGACAAATGCAATGCAGGATCAATACAGATTGGACGTTGCAATGCTGATCAGTGCATTGAATGCCTTCCTGTCAGCATATTTCCTGCATCTCCTCACCCTTTGAATTTGAGAACTAAGGACCATCCAGGGTTATTACAGGCACTGTCTCCATGGACCAGGCCGAGAACTCATTTTCTAAAACAGCAATCATTCCTGCTTTTCATCTCATTAGCTTTCTCCTTGTTACCAATCCTTCATCAGGACTGCTGAGTCACTTTCCATATCCCACCCGCATTCCTCTGACCCCTGTGTTTACATTCCAAGTCAACGGTCACACTTCCAAATCAACTGTCTTCTCCGGTCAGTCACCTGTCACTGCCGTTACCACATGTCAACTGGCCACACCCCAAAAGTCGCCTGGGATTTGTGCTCCTGACTCCTGGCACCAACTTCAATAGTGCTGGTCCCTTCGTACCTCGTCAACTGGCACTGCCCCTATGTAAACTGCGTCTCAGCCCCACCCTCTGCTCATGTTTCCCTGGGTTACAGAGCCTTATATCCCACAGATATCTCTAAACGATGTCCAAAGCAAAGGTCATGTCTCTTGGAAGCAGACTGTCAGTGAATGGAGTGAGTGACATGGCCATTCACTGGGGGTAGGTTATGGATTTAAAGGTTGTCTGGACTGAATGCTTGCTAGGGAAACAGCTGTTGACCTACAGCTCACTTTAAAGGGGCGCTTGGGAATACAGTGATGACTTGCTGACTGAGTAGACCATGGAGCAACTGAATCACATTACGCCTTTATTGCTTTTATGAATTATGGCTTTTGTGTTAGACAACAGTATATATCTGCTTCCTCCAGTTCAGTTTCCAAAGGACCACGGGGAAAGACCTCAGTTGTCTTATCAAGCTGATAAAATAACCCTCAAAACCTACAGCTGCAGAGGGCACTGTTTAAATAATGATCTGCTTGCGCTGTGTACAGCCTTTAGTCAGTTCTATTAACTGTGTGACCATCAGTCATTTAAGCTTTTCTTATTTCCATTGCTTATAAATGTTCTCCTCTGCTTGGTGATAGCTTCTAAAATAATATGAAAGACACAGTTTTTCCTCTAATGGTTGTGCAAACCAAGTGTCACTCCTGTTTAAGTCGCTCCTGTTTAATTTTCTCTGCATAAAATAGTTCATTTTCCCACAATTGTTTGTTGTGTCAGGCAGCTTTTCTCTACCTCGTCTTTCCTTGCTTTTCTTTGTTCTTTCATAGATCCTGCGGTGAAAGCAACACATTGTTCTGTTTTTAGACTTTATCCTCTGAGCCTAGAACATTGTGACTTACTTTAAAACAATTTTTGCTATTATTTTGAAAGCCTATCTGAGACAGACCTACTGTAAAGCTGTAAGTTGTGGTCTGATTTGGAGGTCAGTGGAGGTCAGTGACTGAACAGAGAGAGAGAGAAGAAAAATACTCCAAGGAAGAGCCATTGTGTGGAGTTGTTTTGAGACTGAACTTCTAATTCAGTAAATGACATGAGTGAAGAGTGGAGTGCACTGTAAACAAGAACGTAAATGTACATAATAAGAGACAGGCCCTTCAGCCTATCTGGGCTTGTAATTCACTTACAGTATTAACAAGCAAAACTCTGTGTGAAGCCAGGCCATGAGCAGCAGTATCTGTGGCTTACTTGATGTAACAGGGTGTTCCACACACAAAGCACTGCGGCATGCATCCACCAAAGTGATTTTCCTTCACCGAGCATTAAAATGATTCTCAAGTGTCTGTGGATTATTGGCACAGCACCACTGAAGAATGAAAGGATGTTGGAGTCCCAGTGATGTCAGATAAGCAGATACTGGGTAATTAGAAAAAAAGTGCAATTCACAGTCACATTTCACTTGTGTCTGACTGTATATGCAGAGTGCAAATGGCAATCTTCTTTCCCTTTAATTATCGGTTTTTGACAATACACACCTGCAGCAATATCCACAGAATAAGCACCACGATTTTACCTTCCATGCCAGATAGGATAACGAAATGGTTGATTTTAAATGTCATATCACTTATTCTGTTCAATTTAATTTTTATTTTTTACAGAGACACTGCCACAATTATGCTTTTTATGAACTTATGCTTCATATTCTACATTTTAAAAATTCCAGGTTAAAACACTTAACAATGCTGAAAATCAGACACTTTCATGTACAGTATGAGACATTTTCTTTTCACTCACACTTATCTTTAGCAGTGATAGTGTAATTGTACAGACTCCTGGGGCTTATTAAACAGGCAGACTGGCCAGTTACATTTTGAATGTTCCTGTTTCTGTTCCTGTTGAACAGGAAGTTCACTATGAACAGCTAATGTCTGCAACATGCGGTGGTAACATTGGCTCTGCTAGATTAGTGGTGGGGGGCGTTGCAGAGTGGAGTTAAAGCATGTAACTGTCCACAGTATGAAGGACATTGTTAGTTTCATTCTCTCCCTCCCTCTCATTCATCATTCCTGTATTTTGTAACATGACCTTCAGTTATAGTCCTGCTTCCATTTTTGAATGCTCACATGCAGCTTCGGTGCCCTTGAATACACCACTAGCCTTCTATTTCAACCCGTTTAACAAGTTTACTTAACTGTTCCGCCGCCATAGTAAGAAATCTATAATGGCTGCTGTAGTCCGTGATTTTAATTGTGGTCTCTGCAGACAATAAACAGACAAAATGAGGAGCCTTGGCGATTTTTTCAGAAAAAGATATTGCTATACTCCTATCATGCTCAATGACATGCCGTGTCTCTGTCCAACTGGAAAAGAGCTATTGGGAATAGACTCATCACTTCAGGCTTATTCAGTTTGAACTTCAGTTTTGTTTGTAGCAGCCAGGTTTTTGTATTTGAAAGTTTTTTATATTTTTTCTATGACAGGAACATAACTTTTTCACTCGAGCAATACTTTAAGTTTGCAGCTTCAACCACACATTTTTACCCCGTTGCAAGCAGCGCGGTGCTCTTATTCATGACATGACACCCAATTTTGCTTTTAGTGGTTTTGTTTTACACCTGAGCTAAAAGCAGAGCGTTTCTCACCACTGTAATACAGGATTCATAAAGAATACCACTTGCCCTTGGACAGAATGGCAAATCAGGTTCTGGGACCAATTAAACAGCCTGTTCTTTCAATGTCCAAGACACTCGGCGATAATTACAGATTTGCTTTTTGAATAATCCCATTAAAGACTCAGCATGTTCCCCTTTATTGCATTCTGAAGATAATGTCATTATAATGGCCAACCAGTTCTTATATTTAGAATAGTGTAATATACTCTACGGCCTGTTGCCGCATAGCACCAATAAGTCAGAATGAAGCTCAGCAGTCAGGACTTCTAGAGTTGGTCGAGACCTGCTCACTGTATTTGCCCTTTGGAGGTGATAATGGCAGGCAGAACAAAAAATAAAAAAAATAAAAGCTTTTTATTGCCAATCCTGTTTCCTTTGGAAGAAATCCTGCATGCCCCCAACCCCCAGTGCCTAAACTCATTAGACAGTAATAAGGACTAAGGATGTCCGTTACGATTCTGGCTTTTCTGCCTCTTCTGCTGGAAGGAATCACTGTGCATTCGCTGAAGAAACAAACAAACAACAGAAACAAAAAAACAAAACAAAACCCGAAGCTTTACATTTCACTGGCCGCTCCAGTCTGCCTTGGATGCAAGCCAAGGTTGCATGGTCCCATGAGATGCATTACACTGATTTGAAATTATTTGCTTGACTTCATTAAAAGAAGTCATTGAGTCTTTTGTTTCACTCTGGGCCTTGCATAAAATACGTTCAGTTTATTAGCCCGTTATTTATACTCTGTCTAATATAGGGTGTGAACTGGGCCAGTGCACAGCCACAGTGGGTAGTACATTCCGTATAATTAGAATGTAAGCCTTGTGAACATGCACATCCTAAGCTACACAATTTGTTCCTGAAACCTGCGCTTCTGCTATTGGAGGGAAATAAATAACAAAATAAATAAAAACAATGAATGATAATAATAAAACTTTTTTTTTCACATGCAGAAAGCTCCAGGAGAAGCTGAGGCTGTTTTCTGCCCTTCTGTGCCGGTTCGGATGCTTAAGAGCACAACATTGGAAACCCGCACATTCACCCGGGCTTCTCTCAAAACAGAGAATCGTGATCTTCCTTCTGAAAGGCGGACTGAAACGCATTTGGCAGTCAGCCTTCTAACCGTCACACGTGTGGGCTTTTTTCTGTTTGACCAAAAAACATTTGCGCAAACATTTTAACATGTAAACAGAACAGATATGAACTACGTGTTCCAGTGCATTCTGTATGTATAATAACGTATTAAACAACAGCCTGTGAAAGTAGCATGTATAAGAAACAAAGTATAAATGGTGTGTGCATGTTACGAGTGCATAATACATGCAAAAAATGTATAAACAGACATATGCAACATGTGCATATGCAACAAGTATAAACACCATTGGCAAAGTGTGCATAAGCAACATTCGTACAATGAATTTACAATGATATGCGCAAACAGTTTGTATAAACAGACTGTGTAAGCAACATTTATGTAAAGCGTGTATAATATTTAAACAGTGTATATGAATGTACTGTTTATATACAGCATGTACAGTAATCTTGTAAGCAACATGTATAAACACAAATATTAACAGCATGCACACAACATTAATATTTGAACAACATACACATGCATGCATGGAAAGCAAATAACCCACACACATCATTAGGCTATGTTCACCGTCCTGTTAGCAGGGGTTGTACTATGTCAAGTATCATTATTCACTAGGGATATTTGCTTCCAGCTAGAGCTGCTGGAATGTATACATACATCCTTTATTGACCATTTTGACCAATCGGGGACAAGCTCAGTACCTGGTCATCTCTCACTCGCCTAGTCGATTTTCCGATTTAACCGTGACTAGCAATGTGGTGGGGCAAGAGGGAAATGGAGGGAAGGGGTGAGAGACAGAAATGTGGAAAGAGAGGAAGGATGTTGTGAAGAGAGATGAAATGAAGAGAGTTGGCGGAGGGAGAGAACGTCAATGTTGTATATGCACGAGTGGAAATTGTTGAACTCTTTCTGAATCTTTTTGAAGAGTTTCATGAAATAATTCTCTGTGACCAATATAGAAAATGAACATGTCTGCCAGTGTTTGAGGTGGGATTTGGCTTGATTAAAATAAATGCCATATTTACGCTGACCTTACTGTCATTTGAAACGCTTGGCATACATGCCAGAGATAACGCTCCGTGCCAAAGAATGCATTCCCTGTTCAGTTACTCCAGCTTTTTCCTGACAGGTTGGGCTTACATAGGTGCTGAACATCTTAACAGCTTCATTCTGTGTGGAAAAAGTCAATGACCTGCTAGCATGAAAAGGATTTCATGGACTGAAATATCAGATTCGGTGTTCCATGTAATGCTTTGTTCCTCATAGCATGAAATAGTACTTTTTGCACTTAGCTTAACTGATCAACTTAACTTTGTAATGTGCTTTCATGTAATTACCAAATATTCTGTGGTTCGTGTCTGTACCTGTGGCATAGATAAGATTAAGCTCAAAGTCCATGGATTTCTTTCCCCTCACATTTGACATTGGTTATCCTCCCAGGACTTTCATGTTGCCAGTCACTGTGTCCTTATTTGGGATCATGTTTGGATTGTATGCGGCTCTCTTGGCTCCCTTAAAACTGAGCTGTAATTTCTCTGGTATGACTATTCAGTATCTTACTAAATAAATGAACATACCGTATGTCCTACCAAGTATGTATATATATATATATATATATATATATATATATATATATATATATATACACACACACACACACACACACACACAGTACACACACTTTGTATAAAGGTTGACAAAAGACCCGAGTCCGTCACAGACCGCACACTGAATGCACACCGTCTGAGTGAAATCTGAGAATGGCCGAAAAACTACCAGGCCACAGTTTTAATGGAAGTTCGGTGCTTTTGTGCAGTTTACTTCATCAACCGTGTAAATCTTCTTCAACCAGTGTTCCTCTAATCCTGAATGTTACATTCAGCAGTAGCCACAAGTTTTCCCCCCCACATGTAGTCAAGAACACCAGGATTGTCGTAAATGATGCTCTCCAAAGGCCCATTAATGATCTGTGTGGTAATCAGTTATCACTACAGAACATTTATAACATTAGGGGAACATTAGTGCTCTCACCTCTACTGCGGGCTAAAATATCTCTACCTGTCAGCAGCTCTGGTTTGCAGTAATTACTTTTAATTACTGCATACTTCATTTGTACGGATAACAAAGTTAGCCTAAATGTTAGCCATAATTATGTAAAGTAGACGTTCATCAGTACAGCCAAAGTTATGGACTTTGCTATTGCCGAGCCTTAATGCCTCCTAAATCATCTGTAATGGTTACAATTTAATGTGTGTGACAGGAGGCGCTTTGTTTTCCTGTTGATTTTTTATTTTTTTACCTCATAATCTACTGACATTCATATAAATTTAGTGGCAGATGCACCAATATTTTTCACATTAAGGCGAAGCAATAAAAGATGTCATTAATCCTGTTTTGTCATTTCCACAAAAATGCCCCAAATCCTCTTCATTTTGAAAGGTAAAGGAAAAGGTGTTTTATTCGTGCAGTTATTCCTTAAAAGGTGATCTCTCAGTGTCGTCAATAAAAGACTGATGTATTAGAACAGTGGGGGAAAAGTGTTATGGCAACTAATTGTTAGCGAACAGAATTACTGTTACATTTCAGAATGGAGAGAGATTTCCTGTACTACTCATATGCGCGTGTGTGTGTGTGTGTGTGTGTGTGTGTGTGTGAGAGAGAGAGAGAGAGAGAGAGAGAGATTTCAAAATAGTTCTTAATCTTTTTCAAAAGTGAACAGTAAAATGCTACCATCTGTTACCATGAGTTTTGCTGGCGGTATATTGACAGAAGTCCAAATTAGTTTTGCAGAAGAATCAGCTGTCATTAGAACTGTCACTCTTAGTTTAGTACAAAATATTGTCGCTTGTGTGTTTTTTTTTAATTTTTTTTTTACTCCTCAGTAGCCTTCAGTTTTTCTAAAAAGTTTCCAGTTTGTTTGCAGAGCAGTGATTGTGTCGACCATGGGAGGACATTCACCTTTTGAAGCATAACTGCCTTTTTGATCAATATAGCCACTTGTTAACCTTTACAATACAGTGCTACAGAATACTCTTTACATAGGTACTCAACCTTCACTGCAAAAGCCCATCCCATCACTGCAAAATCCTTTCACTTTAGGGAAGCCACACACACCCCCCAAAATGTCACTGCAGGAGCTCAGCTAGCATGTTGCAATCACTCACTTGCACCCAAATGACTGAAGTGGGAAAATAGAGAGTGGCAAAGCAGCATGGCATGTTTTGTTATTTGTGTCTCTTTATAAGAACTCTGGTTCTTCAAGCTCATAGGAAATATCCCAAATGAACAAAGAAAGAAAAACAGGAATATAAATGAAAAGACTACAGTAAGAAAACAAGAACATACAAATATATAATGACAAGAACTGACTATTCAGCTCATCTAGACTCAACATTTCCTGCAAGCTACAGAGTAGCACTGCATCAAGCCTGTACTTCAGCACTCTGGTGGTCTCTGCTTCTACACAGAGAACTGTCAATTAGGAGAACAGCTTGCCAGGCCATGGAGTAAAGAAATACTTCCTGATATCAGTGCAGAATTTACCTTGAGCCAATTTCCCCCCATGCTCTTTCTTTTGCTGACAGAATTCAACCTGAAAAAAACTTTTGTTGTACATTCTATCAGCATAACCATCACAAGTCCCTCTTGCCAGTAAGGAGAAGACCAGAAAGTGTGAAATTTGACATCTTAGATCATAAAATTAGCAAAAATGAATGGTTTTGCACTCTTTGATACAATTACACATACCGTATTAGTCAGATTTAAGCCTTATGGATCTCAAAAAACATTTTCTCTTACCTCCCAAAATAAACGTTTTGTGTCCCACATGAATACGTTTTTGGGACTGCACCCCACATCCCTCCATATACAGGTTGGACATAGGACAGACTAATGTTTTTTTTTTAGTTTTTTTTATTTTAATTCAGAGACACTGTCCAGATTAATAACCTTGTCAGTTTTAGAAATGATAAAACGTGTGCTGCTGATTTGCATTTTAATTAATTGTTTTTAAAGTAATAACATTTTGCTCTTCAGAGTAAGTAATTTAACTACAGTGTGGAGACTGGTTTATTTTGATTATAAAGCTCATTATTAAATGGGAAAAGAGTAGGTTTTAAATACATGCTTCAGATGGAGGCACACACATATAAGGCTGCCCCAATGGGGCTGCTCTGTGCACAGTGTATATTTGTGTATGGATAATAGTCTTTTCAAGTCCATAAAATGGTTGGATTGTTTATTTTTTTACCCCTCATTGCTTTGTTTGGACTCTTACAGACACGTTTGATCCTGTGTTGTGTTCTCTGTGGGACGTCTCCTGACAGATTGTGTACTGTACGAACGCTGGCTTTATCCTAACATGTCCTTTGAAGGCAGATTTGAAGGTATACCAATGTGTGTGTGTGTGTGTGTGTGTGTTTGAGTAGAGTGTTAGGATTAATTATGTAATTAATTAATTGATTAAGGGGGTAAATAACATTGAATTTGACCTATTTTGGCTAAAATGCTACATTTTTAAGGCTGAGCGCCTGACAAATAAATACAAAGGCATGAGCTGATGATGGACTGATTTCTCCAGGGCTGACCCTGACTGAATCAAAAGTGTATTTAAGAGCGTTTCATTCCTGTAATGGGAAGAGTTAGTTTAAACATGGACATCTTTTCTTCACCCCCAAAGCAGCCGATAAGAGAAGGTGTGTAACCTCTGGCTGATATCTCTCTGTAATCTTGTGTAAAAGTACAATCAGACCATCCCACCCCCCCCTTTTTTTCTGTGAAACTATGCAAAACTAGGATGTTTCTGTCTCTCAAATGTGCATAATAACTCATTCATGATTACGTTTTCGCTGGACTAGTCCAATGCTTTACTGTAAGAAAGCCTAAGCTCTGTTTTATATACTCTCTGATTAGTCTAGTCTGCACAGTGTGAGGATTTTCTCTAAAACAAGAAAACATGTATCACCTATTACCTTCCCATGGCGCTGACTGCCCATTAAATAACAAACAATTCTGCTCCCTACCACCAAGTAACTTAGCAGGCAAGGCCTGCCATATTTGAGTGAGCTGCTCGTCCTTTGTAATCCTGTTAGTCCCTTCTGCAGGTGTGGATTACCTGCTCATAGTCTCAATGTAAAATCAAAAACTTAAAATGGCTAAAACCGCTTTTGGTCACAGGGCCTTGTAATAGAGAGGCTTGCTTCCTTGTGTATACAAATCAACAGTCACCTGCCAGTAATTAAATTTCTGGCTTTAAACCCATCTCCAAAATCAACAGCCTTCATTTTGGTTCCAAAAATGTTGTGGTTTTGCTTTGTTTACATGCAGTTTACTCCCCTGTGTCACCTTGGTGAGTGCAGTCATTAAATTCTTAAAGTCTCACATTAAATATGCAATACCCCTTCAACCAGACAGTCACAATATCAGGCTTAGGCACTCATATCACTGCTCTTTAGTGATACATTTTTGTAATAAATAGGATATTGGCTTGTTGATAAGTGGGGTAGTTTGTACCTTTGAGTTAATCTCAAAGTAAATTGAATAGGTACCTACCATCCATAGATGAATGCCTTGTTCTAGTGTACTTGTGTTCTCCCCAATTCATGTGGGCCAGTTATGATTCTAACATGTGCATCCTTTGTAGTGCATACAGGCAGCTGCCACTTCTACCCACCAGCCCCCTCTGCTACCCACCAGCTGCACAGTTTTTGTGTCAGAGGACCGGAGGGGTTGCTATCAAGCAACTGAACCTCTCCCACCCAGGGCAACGCTAAAGCCAATTATGCATGCACTCCCACCCCTGCCCTCCTCTCCCCCCCTCCTCATCCTTCTCCTCCTCCTGCTATCTGGCTTCACCTGACAGATGGGTGGCAGCTTGTTGCAGGCTGCCAGGTGTGTGGTCACTCTGTGGGCAGCTAAGAGGAGGAACAAGAGCAAGGAGAGGTCCAGCTTTATTTTTACCTGCGAACACAACAATCAGAAAACAACACAACAAAAGTGTAACCACGTGATCTGAAATCCTCTAAGTTTATTTGGAACAAAAGCACAGCCAGCTTTTTATTTATTATTAATTTTCAAAATAGATTAAAAAAAAACAAAAACACAATAAAATTTCACCTTATAAGAACCAGCTTTATAGTCTGAACGAATGCCTCCAGGCTGACACTGGTGTGGGGCCCAAATGTAACCTTCTCCAAGGGTCTTCTCCAAGGAGTGGCGCTGTCCATGGTCCTGTAGTGCTGTGTGAATGGGTCAGGCGCTGTCCGTAGTCCTGTAGTGCTGTGTGAATGGGTCAGGCGCTGTCCGTAGTCCTGTAGTGCTGTGTGAATGGGTCAGGCGCTGTCCGTAGTCCTGTAGTGCTGTGTGAATGGGTCAGGCGCTGTCCATGGTCCTGTAGTGCTGTGTGAATGGGTCAGGCGCTGTCCGTAGTCCTGTAGTGCTGTGTGAATGGGTCAGGCGCTGTCCGTAGTCCTGTAGTGCTGTGTGAATGGGTCAGGCGCTGTCCGTAGTCCTGTAGTGCTGTGTGAATGGGTCAGGCGCTGTCTGTAGTCCTGTAGTGCTGTGTGAATGGGTCAGGCGCTGTCTGTAGTCCTGTAGTGCTGTGTGAATGGGTCAGGCGCTGTCCATGGTCCTGTAGTGCTGTGTGAATGGGTCCGGCGCTGTCCGTAGTCCTGCAGTAATCATGAGCTTACAGAATGGATAATGCACTGCACGCAGGGGCAGCGCTCTCTGTTTGCACAGCTGCTCTGTCCCCAGTTCACAGCTGTCTGTCAGGAATGCTGGGTATCGGTGTGTTTCCTGTTGGGGTGGGGGACAAATTCTGATGGACAGAGTCAAAAAAGTCAGTCGGTGCTTCCCAAGGTTTCACCGAATGTACAGCCTCAGTCATGTGACTGTGATCGCTCCTTTAACAATGCTATATTCAGTTCAACTTCATTAATTTTTATGATTATAATTTGCTAATCATTCTTTTTACATCAGGGTTATTTTATATATTTAATTGTTTGGACCATAAACTATTCCCTCGCCCAGCCCCCTGGCTAGATCATTCAGCCACTTGTAGTGAGGATCTAAGAATGGAGCCTTTGATTGGTTCATCACTCAAAGCCGAGCTCTTTCGAGGATTCTATGTTCTCTGTCTAGATCCCTTTTGGGATTATGTCTAAGCCCTCGTTCTCATGCAGATGTGCCTGATGCACATGCAGCTCCTGATTTATGCTCATCTCACTCCTCCTGTGGGAAATATGTATTGAATGCTGGAAGCTGGGATACTGTCATAATTACAACACGCTCCACCAAAACAAACTCTGAACCAGGTGCCATTTAAGAGATGGGCCATCCATATGTCAAATATAAGTGGTAGTATTTCAAGGGCCGTGATCTAAAAATGCTCAGCATCTGGACTGTAGCCAGGAGAGTCAGCTGAGGGATGACTTATGGCATAGACTGCTCTTAATTCAGTTTCTTCTTATTTAAAGATGCAGGGATAATTACATTATTGTGTTAAATATATCGATATGTTATAAATAGCAAATATGTTATTTGCTATGCTTATGTACTTATTCGTATGTTTGAACATATTTGTAAGTATGAGTTTGAACTTCCTGTCTCAAATGTCTATGCAGCAAATTTAGCTTCTTTTAAAAAAAATTTATAACAATGATCACTGTGCATTCTGTTTGTATCACAGGCAGTGATTCACAGTCATGACTGGTTATGACAGGTGTTACATAGGGTTTATATCTCATGGTTTGTGTTACTGAAAAGTTGGCTTTACCATCTCAAATGATCATACAGATACTAAGCGCTGTGCTTGGGTTGCACAGGGGCAGATGACACTGCTATGTAAGATGGACCTTTTTCCTCATCTACACCTCGCTGTGTATCCTCTTGTCCTTTCCTTTCCCACTGATTGGGACTTGGAGATGGTAATAGCATTCTCACTTGAGAGGAGCAGTTCACACTACTGGCTGTGGACTGAAATAACTGCTGCTTCAGATCCAGGTGTGGGCAAATGAGAGCCAGAGATTACTTTTAATAATTCCTCTCTTGTAAAGCTGTAAATTGAGAAAGAAACGGCCCTTGGTTTTGGCTGCTGCAGCTGCTATTGCTGCTTGCAATGCAAGGCAGTATTTATTGTGCTTGATGAACGTTTATTTGAAGTTGGTGATTGATAGCAGTGGACCTACCAGCAGAACAGTAACCTTGTCCTGCCACAGTGAGTTCACAGTGAATGATGTTAAATCTAATGTAGACGGGCATACTATCAAACCCACGCATCCAGCTCTCTGACGCCCACGCATGCAAACACACATGCTGACAACCTGCCCACACACACAGACACATACACGTACTTGTGGCACATGCATGTTATCGAACAATTAATTTTGTATTAAAGCCTGTCACTTTTCAAATCACTGTGAATGAAAATAAAACTTTTTTATTTTCTAAAATAAAATAAAATAAAAACATTTTAATGCTTCTATTTTCAAAGTACTGCTTATTTTGAAGATCTCACACTTCAAAATAAGCAGTGGACAATTTATATTAAACTAAGATAAGTTTTCTGTATGAACACGCTTAATGCATTCCCATATCAAACTTATTCAGAAATAAATATTTAGGACATTTTTGAGATATGGCAGTGCAAAAATGCATACATATACATAACATTACCATGTTTGCCTAAGCCACCCACAACATTTTCACACCTGCATATCAGAGAATCACCCCAGTCAGTGTTATTGAGTGTGAGAATATTCAGATTGCTCTGTTGAGACAGTGGTAAGGTAACAAAGACAACACAGAACTTTTGAATTATTAATCCACATTCTCTCTCTCTCTCTCTCTCTCTCTTTTAATATAACTTGAAATAATCTCAATTTTGTTGGTATTCTACTGGCAACAAAGCTTAATAATAGACACTTAAGTGTGAATTAGCATTTGGCTATCTAACCTTGGAGACTGAGTGGCAGAGACTGGAGGGGAGTGGTAATTGGCATGCACCACAGGAGGTCCAGTATCATCCAAATCCCACTGGTACTGGAGCCAATTGATGAAATGACCAGGACGGCCTAATTAAAGCTGCTCAGCTCAAATGCATTGATGTATTACATCTATTATGGCTCAGTTCGATAGGTCTGCCCTGCTAGGCCCCGCACAGTGACTGAAGCCCAACTAAACAAACTGAATAAATAATGTGCGAAGGCCAAAGGAAAAAAATAAGGGTGAATGTGGGGGTTGGGAATTGCCCAGACATGCTGTGACAAGCGAACATCCAGATTTATGGCTCTATAAACATACGCATGCGATGCATCCGGTTGTTGCAGTGAAGACGGGTGTTTTCTCCTCAGTCTGACCACCAGATCACACGGCCTGTGCCAAAAAATAAATAAATAAATGTTGAAAGCTCATTCCTTACGACTAACATTCCCACCCCACATGATCACACAGTCACCACCACAACTACTGTAAACACCACCAACCCCAAATTCCATTGGGGCTAATCACAAACGCCTCCAGTTCTGAATGTTTTTGTGTCTAACCCTTATCTGTTCCATTACTGACCCCCAATGTTTTTGTGGAGCAACCTCGCTCTTGCTAATGAAAATCATCACCTGAAATGATCCCTGGATTTGGGGACAGAAGCTTGTTTCTCTGGTTGTGTGCAATAACCAAACACCACCCACGTTCCACCATTGCCATGACCAGCACCGCCCCTGAGTTATTCTCCACTGACAGGTTTTGAAGAGTGACCTTGGCAATGTGATTTGGTGAGGGTTCACTCTTACTCTCGCTAATGAAATCAACCTGAAATGATCTCTGGTGTCCTGAGGGGAGGGGGGGAGGGGGGTGGAGTGTGAGGGGAGCATGAATATGGGTGAGTTATGAACAGTGCAATGGAATGGCACCCATATTTACACCACGCTGCTATTTCATTTGGAGGAGGTCATAAATGGTCCCAAGTTATGCTGCTCAAAGACGCTGCTACATCCCAAACTGCTTTCTACACACATTCTTCTAATGCAAGCCACACAACCCGTAGCCAAAGTGGTTAAAAAAGACTTACGATTTAATAAAACCATTAATAATGGTTTATTTACCGACTTCTCAACAATGAATTAATGAATGGGTGAATTGCATGTTCTGTAGATGGTTTTGATGACAAACTGAAATTCGTAATTTAAATACTTTATTTCTCATGGGAAGGGGAAGCAGTACTAGCCGTCTTTTTATTGACATTTTGACTACATGGATGTATGATTGAGATTCATAGATGTTTATGACAAATTGGAATAAAGTCATTTGAATAGTTTTATTTACTCAAAAGAAAATGGCAGAGCAGCAAAAAGCTTCAGCAACCTCCCAAAAAATCTGCATTTTAATGGATACAGACATTTATGTTATTTACAGTTTTATTTAATCAGTCTGTTGGCCATAAAGGAAGACTAGAACAGTCACTCTAATGTATTTTGTCTCATTCTGTGACATCAGTCATAATTATGCTTATCCCAACAGTGCAACAGCAAAAACACTACATTGGTATCAGGATATTAGAAATGCAGAGAAGAAACTCAGTACAGTAACACAAAGTATATCTGAAACCCATAGACCCATCAAGTTTGGGAAGATTGCAACTTTTTCATTAAATATTTTACTTTCTTCGTTCCTGCAAACTTTAAACACACTTTTATGCCTCAATTTTACATTCTAATTTGATGGCTTTCTTTGGTCTTGATCCAGTCAATCTTTGTCCTTAATTTTGACAACAAAAACTGAAGTGTCTATTATTTCTTATTCACAAAACATTTGGCTAACTAACTAACTCACTGACCAACTAACAAACTAACTAACAAAAAATGACTACACAAAACTAAATTTAAAAATTGAAGGATCCATTGCAGGTGCATGTACTCTTGAAGCCGGTGTCACGACAGGTTCCAGTCCAGCTTTGGGATGTGCACAGATCTTCCACTTGGGTCTGGCTACAAGGGAGATATGGAGGATAAATCTGAAGGACATCTGTTGATGGGAAATAAAACTCCTTGGTTTATTTCGCAAACAGTGGGAGGCCAACTCAAACAGGTCTTAGTGATCAAGTGAAAAAAACAGGTGTCCCTGCCCCAAGCTGGTAGCTAAATGATAAGGCAGTGAGTTTATTGGTAGGTCACATGAGGAAGGGGACAGGCTCTTAATTATGTCTTGGTTGACCAGAAACGTTAATGGTGAATTTGACTCAGTGGAGGGTCAGCCCCATGGTCAGGAAGCCAGAGGCCACACACATTCCTGTGTATAGTTACTTTGTTACAGCAGTAAATCCAATCTCATTATGCATGCTTTTAATATTAGGAGATATATTGTCATATGGTCACCACAAGGCTTCCATACGGAATTGCTTTTGGCTTGATGTGTTCTGTGCACTCAGTTTGAAACTTTAAGTCACACCAAACACAGTGTGGCTAATTTTAGTAAGATGATAAAATATTCAGTGTAGCTTACACAAAGACTTCTGCCACCAGTGTTGTTCCTTCTAAAATCTTGCAATGTGTAAAAATGATCCCCCGTTCTTACTGTGAACAGTAGCAACAAACCTAGTTGTGTTTTTGGTCCAGTGATTTTGAGGATTTTCAGTTGAGTCTTCTCAGAGCTAGAGCATTGGGGATGGGCAAGTTTAAGAGACAGAAACGTCCAGACTGTCTTTTTAAGAACGCAAGCTTCAGTAACTGTTTTTGAACAAAAGCTAACATTTGGCATAACGTGGGTTTTAAACTGGTAATGGGGTAGCTGAATACACATGTCAGTTGTGGTTTTTAAATTGTACTGTACCTAGGCCTCATTGTTCTCTGAAGTAAATTTTTCACTCTGGCTTTGAGTCAAATTAGTGCATTGCCTATTGAAAGTCACCTGACCTCTATCTATCTATCTCTTAGAATATTGAGGTTTTCAGGTTTTCCTTCTAGATAGGGCTTAATAATGAATCACACAGTGAGTTATTGCACAGTTGGGGGCCTTTAATTTTAAATGACAGTTAAACCCATCATCGTGTTGTTCAATCGCTCCAACGGAAAACAATATTTTCAAATGGCAGACTTTGCATTGTAAAGTCAGTAAATCCACTTGTCAACCCTAGTAGTGCAGCAGAAATATCTGTAGACATCAGTATATTGCTATTTTTGTTCCATCTCATCAGTGTCTTGCATATAAACAATCAACACCACTTCTGCTGCAGTTGTCTCATCAGTCTGAAAGGCAAAAAGAGCCTTATTTCAATTTCTCAATCAATGTTTCTCATAGCTTCATCTCGTTAACCCATCCTTCACCCTTTAATTGGACAGTGGCACTGTTATTTTCTGTAACTGTGAGCGGAGCTTCTGTTTTTTCGCTATTTCAATGCATGATGGATTCATTCATTTTTAAATACGGAATATTGCTTTTCTGTCTATAAGGACTGTGAGGAATGTATACCTTCTTATGTGCATACTGTGCCTGGTCATGTTTCCCATCCTTCACCCTGCTGTGATATAACACAGGAATCTCAGTTTATACCTGCTGTTTGCTCTCTCACTCTGTTATGCCCCCCTGTGGACAACTGTATCTTCAGGAATTCAGTTGGCTGGACTAATACACCATCTGATGCCCTGTCAGATTCTGAGCCTGCTGTCATTAGGCAAGTACTTCTGAGAATGAGGTTATCTGGTCAGACAGGCTAACATGACTGGAAAATAGATTGAGGAATATTGTTCTGTGGGGACAGGGATCTGCAACAGCATGTCATCTCTGTGTACTTAGAGTCAGGAAGTGTTTGGGGAGTTTAGCTTGTGCCCCCAAGGTGCCTGTTCAGTTTATCTGTATTTCCTTATCAAATTGTACCTTTGTCTATTATTATCATAAATTGTTTGCTGTTTTAATATTCCCAATCCTTACTCATTTAAGACAGCTGGTGGAGTATCACACTTCTTTGCAAGGTGGTAACCACAATAAACATTGGGGGGTGGGGGGGATGTGAACCCCTCCAATATTCAGAGAAGATGAAATCCCCTCCATTACTTTGGCAAATTTTTATTAATTTATTTAGTTGTTTGTTTATGAATGGTCATGCTAGCCCATGGAATGCTGTGTCTTTGGAACTCAGGACATTTCAAAATCTGCATTTTATGCAAATTCACTTGTGTTCTAATGAAAATAACAAATTTTCCATAATATGTCAACAAAATAATAATAAAATAAATATACATGTATATCCTTCAAAATTTTATTATGACACTTATAACAGAAGCGGGATGAAACATCAGTATTGGGGAGATGAAATAAGCTAAAAAAAATGTTTTGGTCTTCTGATTAAGACAGATTTTTTGCCACACAGGCTAATAATATAAAAACCTTAAGAGCAATTTCTGTGTTAATTCTCTCATTTGACCAAGCTAGCTGCACATTCGTACACGCGAACATGCACACAGGCATAAACGCAGACAGACAACACATGTGCATGTGCACAGACAGGCATGCGGACACAAAACAGGGTAGACTCCCATCTCATTTCACCATAGTAATCAAAGCTTAATTTATACCCCTGAGTTTTCTGACCTTGGGTCAGTTTGGCTGTTTAAAAGAAATATGGTTGGAGCTTTGATTAGAGGGGGATAAGCTCATTCTGGATCAGTACCAGAGGGCCTACCTGAAAGTACACTCATCTGAAATGTCATTTAAGTGGACAAGTTTACAAGGAAACAACAAAGAGGAGATGGGCGCTCCAGGCAGGATATAGGACTGAACAGATCAGGGTCAAATAATTATATCACCTATCCTTTAACCCTTTTAGACACAGGTAGAATTCCTGCAGATTTCAGACATATATCTTCATCAATATTCAGAATAAAATGACTCTTTTTGCAAAACTAGTGGTTTGATTAGTTTTGTTTTGATCTGCTGGTGTGTTTTCAAACCCAAGAAAACCGGCAGGCTTAAATCCATTGTGGTCCTCTAACATTCAAACATAGACATGACAAAACATCCAATACAATACAGTTAATGCAATACAACCTGATATGACAGAACAGTACATTCTCCTCTGGACAGACAGCATACTGGCTGAATGGCAGAACCCAGTGACTTTCATCATGACACTGCCAGAGGATGTCTCCTTTCCAACAAGTCAGTTCGTCAAATTTCTGTCCTGCTTGAGCTGCCCCGGTCAACTGTAAGTGCTGTTATTGTAAAGTAGAAATGTCTAGGAGCAATAACAGCTTAGCCACGAAGGGATAGGCCACACAAGCTCACAGAACGGGACCGCAGAGTGCTGAAGCACAGTGCGTAAAAATCCTTTGTCCTTGGTTGTAACACTTACTACCGAGTTCCAGACTGGCTCTGGAAGCGAGGTCAGCACAAGAACTGTTTGTTGGGAGCTTCATGAAATGGGTTTCCATGGATGAGTGAATTGGAACACTGCAAGCCAGGCATTATCGCCCAAAATTAGTGCCCAACCTCACTAATGCTCTTGTGGCTGAATGGAAGTGAATCCCCGCAGCCATGTTCCAAAATCTAGTGGAAAGCCTTCCCAGAAGAGTGGAGGCTATTATTGCAGCAATGGAGGGACCAACTCCATATTAATGCCCATGGTTTGGGAATGAGATGATCAACAAGCACATATGGGTATGATGTTTGGGTGTCCACATACTTTTGAACATCTAATGAATTTTTTGAATCATTTTGGTATAATGTTTTTCTATTTATTTTTGTAGTTACAGAACTTAGGGGGAAAAAAATGCAAGCACGCACACACACATACACAGCCTTCTGGTTGGTTAATGCAACAGAAGCTCTAGTCCTTGCTATTCTAGTTTCCAGTTCAGACTGTGCCAGTGCTGACTGCATCTGCAAATCTCATAGGGGGTTACCATGGCAGCTATGCACTAGAGAGGATGGGTTTCAGTTGGCAGGGAAGCCGCTGCTTCACTCTGCATCAGCACCATCTCTGGTTGATTGGCTCGTCTCATAAATAGTAATAAGAGGTTAGATAATAATCATTTTATTCAATAAAACAACAACAACAACAATAATAGTTCTTGTTGTTGCTGTTATTATTATTATTACTACACACTGTTTTAAAATTTCAAATGAACAATATAATGACATTAGTACATTAGGACACTGTTGTTCTGTAGGCTAGCCCCCTATGTCTGTTGATTTTCAGTTCAATGCGTCAGTCCTCTGATGACGACAGTGCCAGCACACGAAACAAAAATGAGGGAAATACACAGTAATAACCCCTGGTACATTCTGCGTCAGAATTTGTATTTATTTGTCAGTTAATGGAGAAAGTTTGGGATCATCGAAGTCTGGGCTGAGCTGTGCATTTGTCTCCAGTGATCTCCGAGATAGATTGTTTACTAAACCGTTCCGAGGTGCATTCAAATTGGTAAGTAAAAAAGTTACAAGTTTTTCAAACTTTTTTCTGTTTTCTTTGTGTTCATACAGAATTGCAAACATCAGCGAACATTTTAAAAATGGTGCATTGGGAAAGTGAATGTCAGATGTGGAAATGTGTTTGGCAGTTTGCCTGATATGAACGCACCTCAGATGACAGTTGATTTAGACTTTGTTTATTCATTGCTCAGAGATGCAGAATCCAGAAGAATTTAATTTGAGGTTAATCATTGGCTAATGAAATTAAGTATGATTCTAAAACTAATTTTGACTGGACAGAAGTAATGTGTCCTGCCCTGTCAGGTAACAGATTATTATTGGGCATCTTTACTTTTGTCAGATGCATAGCAACCAGTTTCAGCTCCGGCAGACCACAGCAAAAAAGGCTGTTACTTTTTACACAAATGCAGATAAGAGATGTCTTCTATGGGGTAGAACTTAATAATTTAACATACACTAGACTTACATTAAAAACTAGTTGGCCAAGATATCAATGCAGACTAAGAGTACTGTTCTGTTATGTCCAGATTAGAAAGGCATGATGATCTCTCAAACTGTCTCAAACTATCTGTGATGGCAGTTTGCATCATGGTTAGGCTGACGCATTGCCCATTGGCCCAAACCCTAACTGAAATGGGAGATTACTGAGTCTGCTGTATGGAGATTCCAGCTCTAGAGCCTTCCAATCAGATATTAAAAAAAATAAGTATGTGAAAACCCACATGCTCGGGCTTCTATGAAAGACATGAGTGAGTCTGGGGAACTCACCTTTATACTCATAAAGATCCCAAACCTCTTTTCTGTTGAACCTGGCCTAGTTCTTGGATCCTGGGTTCAATCCACATTTGTCCTTACCTTGGTTCACATTTCTTTTTCATACTGTTTGGCAAGTTAAGCAATCGATAAAAATACCCGGAAGGAAATGACATTAACATTTGTGTGTAAATGTGAGTCAGCCGCATAAGATGATGACTGAATTGAGGCCCTTGTGTTTAGCGAACCGCCTGCCGCCCGTTAGTTTCCTGTCCCTCGAACCTGCTAAAGGATGTGCAGTTTTGACATTTGATGTTGTATTGATGCTACTCATATTTCTGAAAAGCTTCATGATTTCAACCTCAGGTGCTCCTCCTTCAAAACCTGTCACAGATTTGAAGTATTCCATTGGTTTGGAAGAGTAGCAGCCAGGCATCGGATATTCCCCCTCCCAGAGGGATAGCTGCCACCTGGTACAGAAAGCAGCACATGCTGTAACAATGCCTGATAGACTTTGCTTCACTGAGGTATAAAACAACTCAAAGGGACAATTTTCATAATTGACATGGTAAAGCATGCATATCTACCTAAGCTACCTCTTTTAATGTACTGTAAAATTGTAATACTGCCTTGGCGAAACAACCATAATTCTTGCTTGCCACTCTTTAGCAAATTAATTTCAGATTCATTCCTATTCAGAGGCATTCAAATGAAACCTAATCATAATATTGGAAAGCTCTCAGCATGCAAATACTTAATAAATCTTCAGTCCTCTGTTTTCTTTGGAACATTTTTACGGCACAGAATAAAGTCTGATTTTTGCTCTGGTGTGTCTCTTGAGATGAAACTTTTTTATCAACAGAATTTATTTACACAATTCTTTGTAGCTTCTGGTTTGCCTGCCTGATTCTAAATCAAATCTGTTGTTGTTCTGAATACTGTAGCAGTGTGACTTCCTGAAACCGTTCAGCTAGTCTGTATGCATGCGAGTGCTTGTTTTGTTTTTCTGTGTGCAGGATAGGCTGCGTACATATAATGACTGTGTGTGTGCATGTGTGTGTGTGTGTGCGTGCGCGTGCATTTGTGGTCTTTGGCCTGTGTGTCTACTGTGTGCAAACTAGCCTGTGTGCATGTTGTGTCTGTGTAGAGTGTGCGTGCTTGTGTATATTTTGGGTGTCCTTGTCTGAATAGTGTGCTCTATCTTTGATGGTCATTTAAACACAAAATCTGGGCACAACCTCTTGAGGCCACAATAAATGTAAGCACTTATGTTTCCTGCCAGTTACTGTACATTGTGGAAAATCCTCCACTTCCTTAGTGTAATCTGTCACCATTGGTTTAGCTGGTAATGCTAGAAGTTCCAAGTGAGTTTTATTTATATTTAAATAAAACCAATTTTATTTGTTCATAGCTGAGAATATACACAAGTAACAATGCAGTTTAGATGAAATTTCCATTCCAAAAAGTTGCTATTTAGCTCAACACAGTACATAATTCCATTATCATTAGCCTCTTTTCTCTTTGAAACATCAACATTTTCCCCAATTGATATTCATGTTGACACTGATAGGGTGATTCTCCTGTCAAACTTGATATTCCTGCAGTTGGAGAGTGAAGCATGTTTACTGAGGTCAGCCACTGAATCTCCATTGAACTGCATGCGATCGCTGACATTTGCTCAAGTATTTGTCTCCATCAATCCTGGAGAGCCTTGCATGCCCTTTGGAAATGTCAGACCCAGCATTGCAAGATGTCATGTTGAGGGCTTATAACATACTGAACAAATTTAGAAGTCTGAAACAAAATAGAGCTTATTGTTTTGATAAAGAAGCATTTTCAATCAACCAACTTGTTTTGGTAGCAAGCTTTCATTTTGAGTTTATAATATTTTGCAAAGTTCTAAATTTAATTATGATATTATAAAGCTGCATCAGCTGCATCCATTAAAACATGCAATGATTCATGATGCTGCATCCAACTACACTCTAGCTACATAGCTAGGATCTAGCTAGCTATGTTCAACAGGTTAACATTTGGATAGAAATGACTGTCCATTAGTCAGCATTATATATATGCCAGCATTACTACTACTTTCGCAAATGCACTTAACGTACCTGGTTTATATGAGTTATAATCTGTAGATGAGATGTACTAAAACTGTTGTGTCATACTTATGAATATTGTTTAAAAGGAAAAATAAATAAATAAATAAAACACAGCCATAGCTGCTAATTTGAAGCTACTCTCATGTCAACTTCACGCAAGTACCACCCTCTGTTGAACATAGTATTCTGTAGATATTTGAGAGGCTCTTAAAACGTGTGGCTGTAACATTAGCCACACCAGCCCTTCTTGGATAAGATTGGACAGCCCTGCTTTATATGGATGCATTATCTTTTCACTGCAGTAATACTCAATTCTGGTCCTGGAGAGCCACAGAGTCTGCTGTTTTTTGTTTTTTTTCTTAAGATCAGAGACCGATTCTGACCCAAAAAACCAGGTGAACTGCATTAAATGTGTAATTAACTGCTTTAACTGATCAATTGTTGTGCTTCTGAAGAGAACAACGGAAGCCAGCAGACCCTGCAACTCTACATAAACAAGAGTGAGGACCACTGGCTCAAGACATGCTTTTTGAGGCCTTTAAACTTCCATTCCCGTTCATTTTTCATCCTGACTCTACCCATATTAGACAGTTTTTTTTATGTATTTATTTTTAGAAATGTCGTAATTAGAAACTCAATTGCACAATTAGTCACCTGACTGTGCTGTTAGAGTGCCTATGGGGACCCCTGGAGGATAACCATTGAAATACAAGTTTAAATCCCTGCAGATCACATGGTGGAGACAAACTGTTGGCCCTACCTAATTCCACTGTCTCTCTCACCTAAGACAGGTGGAGTTTTAACATTTCCCGCACTCCAACAGAAAGTGCCATAACTAGCTTGTTCTGAATACGGGCCATTTTTCTGTTGCCAACAAAAACAGCTAGCTTGTGTTATTGCCAGTGATCATTGTCCCCCTCTAAAATGGGTGCAGAAGTCAAATCTTGACTATAGCATGATAAGACTGACTGTGTGTACTAGATGTTTTTTTTATTTAAAATTTTTTTTTTTACCATATAATAACAGATTATTTTTTTCTTCAGTACTGGCCTGAGACATTCTGTGTCTTATTTTATAAGTAAATGTGCTTTACTATGTGGATGGTTTTATTGTGTTGTCAAGCATGTTGAACGTCAATTGTCAAGCATGTTGAACGTGTGGCCTGAATAACTTTAGAGTCCCTAGGGTATTTATTTATTTTTTATTATACTGACAAACCTTACATTTTAGTCTGTAAAGTATATTGTCAAAGGCATCTGTGTCTGCATCACTATCACTGGAATCTGACCTCCAAAGGAGACCCACACTTTGTCTTTATGCATATCTTACCTATCTTCCAGAACACGTGTGTCTGATCTGACTTTGTTTTTTATTACTGAAGGGGTTCATTCAAAATGGCTGACTCTCACAAGGCCTTTAGAGAGAGAGAGAATAATGGAGTTATAAATCCAGTCCAAGCAGCAGTTACAGAAGCCATTACCTGTGTTTGTGTGTGTGTGTGTGTGCGTGCGCGCGCGTGTGTGTGTGTATGAGCTAAATCCCACATTTAGAAAATGGAATGGAAAAAAAAACTACTTCTCCTTGAGCAGATTAGATTTCCCACCCAGTGCCACTCAGGAGAGTAATCAGAATTTTTATATTCCAGCAGCTAATTAAGCTGTGATGGGAAGTATTTATAGATTCTGTTTACGTAGATGTGACAGCTAGCATAAAAGCATTTTAACAGGTCTGAGGACCTGCCTGGACTTATGTACTGCTGTGCTATTTTCAACCACATCTGGTTTAACATTGATTGTAGAGAATCATTTTGTAGAGCTAAAAGGTTTCTTCTCATGACACATAACCACTCCTTCAAGACATGGGGTAATCTTAGAATGCTACACAGCGACACATTTACATGAAACCTGGATGTTCACACATAATAGTTCAATGCTGAAAATCATGTAGTTTTAAAACATAGCTTTAAAAGTTGTGCATTTCTATAATTTTGTTGGGCTACAAACATGCCTTTAAAATGCCTTGTTTGAAATATAGCTTGAAGGTTGTGTTTTGAGCTTGGCAAACATACTCATTAGTCTACACTATTGTTATACATAACCTTACAAAAGGCTACAAAACTTTTTACAACATTGCAGTACAGGCTGGATGTGCAAGTGCTGAATGAATCCTCACAACAACAATCACAACCAACCAACCGACACAAACAACAATCATAGTTCTGAAATGGAATAGCCAGTCTGTAAGTTCAAATGTATTTCTTAATTTTGATTTTTTTGTAGTATTTGACACAGGCACAAACCAACCAAAAAGGCATGACATTGCATTAATTTAATTGGTATTAAATGACCAATATAATGTCACATGCTTTTTGGTTGGTTTGTGCCTATGTGTCAAATATTACAAAAAAATCAAAAATAATAAATACATTTGAACTTGTCTGGGAAAATCAGCATGATTTAACCCTTTACGTCAAAGAAAGGATTAAATCATGCTGGTTTGGCCCTCACGATGGTTCATTTTTGTGATAATTCAGAACACATCACTCTTGTATATTTTGAGCTGAGAAAAATATATATATTAAAATAGAAATGAAAAGAAACAGTAATATTGTAACACTGCCATAATGTGTTACTGTATTGGAGAAGAAATCCATGGCACCTCGTATGGGGTGTGCTTCAGGAAAAAGAAAAATCAATTTTGTGTACGAATGCATTGGCTGCTTGGCAAATAAATTGGTTTGATATGTGAATGTCTTGGTTTGTCGTTGACACATCAATTGGTTCACCATTTACGTCTATATTGGTTTGTCACTTTTGCATCTATTGGTTTGTCATTTATGCATAGACCAGTTTGTATTTGGTGCTTCTATTGGTTTGCCTGTAGGTTTGCTGTATGTTTGTATGGATTAATCATTTGCGCACATCTTGGTTTGTCGTTTACATTTGTATTGGTTTGTCAGTGATGCTTGTATATTGGTTTATTATTTATGCATCTATTGGCTTGATTGTCATGAATAATGGTTTGTTTCACATATATTGGTTCGCTAAACACATGTATTGGTTCATCATTCACGAATATATCGGTTTTATATTTACACACTATAGGTTGATTGTCTTGTGCATTGGTTTACTTCACATAGACACTGCTTACAAATGTATTGTTTAGTCATTTGCGCATTGGTTTGTCATTTATGCTTATATGTCAGTTTGTTATTTACGTATCTAATGGTTTGATGTCATGTATATTGGTTTGCTTCACATTTATATTGGTTTGATATATGTATTGGTTAAGAAAAGTGTCAGTAGAGAAATATTTGCTGTGTCCTGGAAGTCATAAATGTATGTCTCGGATGAAAGCAGTATGGGAAGATACTTCCCTCTTGGGTTTTGAACTTTATTAGCTTAATTTTTTGGAGAAACAAACAAAGGATTGAATACACAGCTAGACACTTCAATAAATGGCGGTAGCATTCCCACTTAAACTACACAGTCTCTGTTTTCCACAGAGGGCAGTGTGACTGGGCTCAGAGCGACAACAAAAGCAGACAGACCGGTGAGAAAGCGCTGCTGCACTTTCTGACTGTGCACGCAGGCCGGCACAAGGCTCGGCTTTAACAAGATACCAAGCTCTGAATATAATGAATGACACAGAACCGTGATACCAGGGAAGAGCTGGGTAGGAGAGGGGATGGAAAAAAAGAAAGAAATAAAAAATGATCGGAGTTGTCTTGGTGGGGCTGGATAAGAAGGATATACTCCTCAAGGTTAGTGTTGGCGTGCATTAGACCCTGACCCCTGCCAGGAGATTGCACGGCACTTTGCCGGAACTAAATCACTGTGAAAGCGCGTGTCCGCTCCACAGCCCCTTAACAAGATATGCCGCTTGTCGCTCTTTACTCTATAAGCCATAGATTGAAACATGATTTACTCTACCCTGGCGGGGCACGTAGGGTATTGTGAAGAGGGAAGGGTGAGGTGGCGGGGGTGGGGGGTGGGGGTGGGGGTGGGGGGGTGCAGGTAACACACTGCACAGAGGGCAGGGATGACACTCCTCCCCTGGGAGGAGGAAGAGAGACGACAGTCGCACTGTGCCCTGGGGACCGCATAGAGCTGTTGTTCAAATGACTGCAGCTCAGAGGGAGGGAGGTAAATGGTGCCAGGATTCATTCATTCACAATTATTCAATAATTCATTATTTTTACCGCCAATTCAAAAAACAATAACTATGTCAGCATAAACGACATCGCTGAATGCGGACCTCCTAACCCTAAACCTTATGTGTCTGCCAAACTTTCCTCTTTGTCCCCTTGATGGCAGCATTTACCCTGTAGGGGTACTTACAGTGGTCTCAACATTTGTTCCTTTTGAGTCACTCACTCCAGTGCCAATAGCATTTGCCCTTGTACAGGTAATTCCAATGGTGGCATCACCTGTGGGGTAACTCCAGTGGAAGTTTTGCCCCTTTGAACTAACTCCAGTGGCAGTAGTGTTTGTTGGGGTATTTCCTGTGATGGTTGTTTTACCCATGTAGAGTCATTTCAGCAGTGGCCGTGTGGCACTCTCATTAGTTGATCATCCAGGTTACAAGGCCTGGATTGGATTTAATGCTCTCTGTTATACAAATCCCATTTGTGTCTGCATGAAGAGTGAGATTTAAGTGCCCCAACAAAGATGAAATTTGGCTCAAGTGTTTCACTTAACACTGATTTTACTGACATCCAACTTTTTAAATTGCCCAACATAAATCAAGTCTTAATAAGAGAAACTTTGGTAACCAACATACATTGCCATTTCAGAAGATTTAGAAGAAAACAGCAACTCCTGAATGTACAATGTCCTCCAATAAGACAGGATGCCTGGTCAGGCATGTCTGAAAAAAAGATATATCCATATCAATGCTCTCTTATTATATTTCAAGGTCAAACAAGTCAATGTTAAATTCACTTTTAAAGCCCAATGCCCTTTTACTTCTAAATGTGCAATATTAAGTGCTCAATGTAAAAAGTCTTAAATGACAAAGAATAATGATTTCTGTTGGCGGTGCATTGTGGGAATAAGGTGTGTGAATGCACATCAATATCTGCCTGACAGCTGGCAGAAGAGAGGCCACTGCTCCACAAAGATATGCATTTACCTGTAGCCCTGCTATCATAGATACTATCTAAGATTGTCCGTGGCTTGTTTGATCCCTGACACAATGGGCTGTAACACAGGAGAAATTAATTCTGGGAGTCCATTGTTGGTAATTCTGCCAACAATTTCAAAAAAAAAAAATTTTTTTTGATCTGAGAAAGCTCTTTAATGTCTGGAAAGCATTGAATGTGCGACAAGGTTGACAGGTAAACTGCTTGGATGAGGTTCACTCAGCTGGAGGAGGTGGAGGAGGAGGCTGGAGAGTGCGGTCTCAGATTGTTTGGGTAGGGAAAGAATATCGACCTGACATTGACTCCTGTTGAGATGTGGGCCCTCGCCGTTAGGAGCTTCCAAATGCCCTCCCTCTAGGCAAGGATCTTCTCGCTACAAAATGATTAATATTACAGGATCCAATATCCTCAGACAGGCACTTGAAAAAAAATATATAATGGCTGCAGCTAGTACTCTTCTGTCTGTGTAGTGTGTTAAGGTCTTATGCCGCACAGTGAATTGGCCATCATATTAAGCCAACAGAGCTATCTGTCCAAAACTATGGACACTGTCAGTTGAAATGGTAGCTATGTAATGAATCAGCTATGTGTATTGTGCTGTGTAGTGCCCAGAATGTAGTGTTGGATGTACCAGATTAGTAAAAGAAAATGGGCTCATTACAGAACAGGGGTGAGCTGTTCCATTCCTCTTGGTTTTGGAGAGGGTATGCAGGAATTATTCCACTGGTTACCCTGGCTTAATTAGCTCTGTAGTTCTATACACCAGCCCCAGTAAAACATTTCATATAGGGACACACAAGCCATTATCTGCTCTCTTATTGCTAAATTTAGCTAAAATGTAAGATGCTGCAAGATGATTGTGCCAATTAACTAAATAAAAGCAGAAGCTTTTCACGAAATCCAGAAATGGATACACCCCTCCTTGCCCACTTCAGGCTATACTACAGAATGAGTGTTGCCTATGTAAAAATAATTAAATCTTTATTTTACTGGTAGTTGAATGCTGTAGGGCAGGGATGTCAAATTCCCATTTTGGAGGGCCACAGCATCTGCAGCTACATTATTTGTGGTTTCCCTTCAGTCAGAAGCCATTTAATGTCTTGAGAACAAGGGTTGTGTGATTCCCTAACCAGTCAATGCCTGAAATGAATCACAGGTGCTGAAATGCTCTGAAAACCAGCAGACTTTGCGGCTGTCCAGGACTGGGTTGCGCTGCGGGGAAAGGGAAAGGTTTGGTTAACCAGGGGAAAGTGAGCTGCTCTCTCCTGGACTTAAAATACAGCACGTATGCAGACCTGCCAACCTGCATGCATTTTTTGTACCAACTATGCAATTCTTGGTCAAAATACGCAGTTACGAAATGCCAGCTGAAACTACGCAACAACAAAAAAAATATATATTATTGTAATTTAATTACGGAAAACAATCAATTAATACAAAACAATACCGTACATTTATTCGGTATTTAAACTACATCCCTCGGATTGAACCAGATGCTACGACCTTGTGCTTGTGGTTCTGTAACCCCTCCCTGACCCACTCAACATCCACTGAGACGCAGCGGTACTTTATTATCCACCGAGGCGTAACGCTGCAAAAATGTGACCGTAATGTTAACATGTAAAACGTTAAAACCTGTTCGGTAACTTTACGAGATGATGCATTTCAAGGGGTATATCCTAATGAGATAAATTTGTGCATATAGTTAGCCGTAGTAGTAGCTCGCATACGATTTCGCCTCATTACGAGACGTGTGAATAACTGATGGAGTAATTTAGCTGCAGTAACTCAAACGCTGTTCAAACTTTGAATCGCGCACGCTCTGTTGAGCAAAGTGACCATTGCAAAGTGACCATTGACCATTTTATTAATCATGAAAAAAATGGTTTTAAGCAGGTGTACTCAAACTTTTGGCTTGCAAGTATATCATAATATAGCCCAGTGCGGTGCAAGTGATATTTTAGAATCAGGTAAAATTATACAATTTTGCCTGATCACTTCAACAGTCAAATCTAGAATTATGAAGAAAGGCTTGTGTGTGCGTGCAAAGCGAAGTGGTGCGAAAGCATGTGAACTAAACGTTACAGTGACTATTGTGGTACTCAAAATATTTTCCTAAGGTTGGCAGGTCTGCGTATGGGACGCAGCAGGTGAGCCAGGGAGCCTTTTTTAGTTGAAACGTCTGCGTGCCATTCGGAAATGTTTATTCGGAAAGGTTGAGTGATCGCGGGAGGGACAACGTTGCACATTAATTGCGTCTTTTTTTGAGCAACCGGTTCGCACGCCATGCGCAACGCAGGCCCTGCGGGATTCCCTCAGGTGTGGGAGGAGTGATGGCACTTGGAAAGTTACCAGTGTGCATCTTCCTGCACACATACTGTGCATAAAGTCTGATGTGAATATCAACTATTATGCCTTATTTTTGCCTCAAAAGACACTGAAGTTCTCCCTCCTTTCAGCAAACTTCCCTTATATCTGTACGTGTACATGTGTGTGATGTAAGTACGCACATGCTTGTACGTGTACATCTATTTTTTAGTGTATTTACATTTCTGGTTTGCCCTGTGAAGTGTTGGCTTTCTTTGGAGAACTGCGGGACACTGTGGCCAACCGATGAGAAAGTAGCTTCTGATGGCCTCATTCAATTTAAACTGCTCTTAGCACTTTACTCGATAATCAATATGTCAAGAAAAATATTAAAATGCATGTGTTTTAGACAGGTAGGTGCCATTGGTTTTGTTTCCTAATTTTGTTCCCTTAAAAACCCCCTTAAAGTGATTTTCAATAGACTCTAACACATGAGGTTCTTGCACATGAGCGCAAGTATTTACCCCCTCAGAAACCCAGGCAGACATAAAATGTATAACAAAGACTCATACAATCAAATTTGGGTTGAATGTTTTGATAACGGAAACTAAAATCGATTCCTCGCTCCTCCAAGAGATGCAAATTGCATTTTAAAGTTTTTAGAATGATTCTTTTCCCTTTTAGCCTCCTAAGAAAATCATTAGGAAATGCTGCCTTTCATCTAGGCTTAATAATACTGACTGTGCAGCCATTCATATTTGTGTGTCCATGCTCACATATTTGATTAAGCATGATTTCCACATCTTTGTTGCATTGGAATTCATAAGGAAAAGCTTGGTTTTGCTGGGCATATAAGACAGATTATATATGACTCATTAGGTACAGAGAGCGAAGCTGGTTTTACATTTGTCACATGGTGTAATAGCCTGCAATCCTTTTCATATCCGATGAAAGCATATAACTTTTTTGCCTTTAAATACAGACTGTGAGTTTTGTTTAATTGGCCACTATTCTAACTTTCACAATCACCCTTGACTATAACCGTTAGTTTCATCTCATTAATGTCAAATAGTCAGTCTTTTGTGCTGTCTGCGCGCCTGTGTACCCTTGCTGTCACGATAGCCTTTGTAAAGGTTATGCAAGACCTGTTCAGTGCCTCACAAGCTGACAAAGTGATAACAAGTTCATAGGGCTCTATTTTCCCGGAATCAGTGTCGCTTGGTGCATGGGCGCAGTCAGTGGCCCCCCGGATGTGACTAGTGAATGTAGGTATTTTTGGTGACCAGAAGGGGTGGGACGTGCAGCTCAAAGTGTGTGGTGCCTCTGTAAAATGGGATGGATTATACTGAATATATTATCAGTGAGTATGGTGCAGCTGGATTCATTAATAGGCAATAAAATGGCCTCTTTTCATTCCCTTTAAGAGCTGTACACATTGCGTAGGGTGTTTTCCACAGACAATTTCCACAGACTACAACTGCAATGGAAGACAAAGATAAGTTTATATTAATCAGATGTTTGCCACATGATGTTCTTTTGTGAGAGGTGCAGAGCTGGGCTGTCACTTTTTTTTTCAAAAATTGAGTTGAACGGATTTCATAAATAAGAGAAATGAATTCGAATTTGGTCAAATTTTCTTTCATCAGAATTTTTATATAACATTGGCTAAATGTTTATTATGGGCTGGTTTTCATTTTCCATTAAACCTGTAGCTAAATAGCTACTAATAATGCTTCTAAGACCACTGTTTCTTGAATCCATAAATAATTAAAAACAAGAATAAATATAGGAGTTAAAATTATAAAAACAAAAAAAAGACCGTGAACAATAAATGCAAAGTACTATGCATTTTTTCATGCTTGTGGGATTTATATCCAAGTCAAATTGAACAGCATATGTTCCCCGAAAACTGCTGATAGGATTGAATTTAGCAATCCACCGTGCGACTTGCGCTGGAAACTTGGCCTGAGTAAGTGGGAGGAGAAGGCACAAATCGCAGACTAGGTGGACACCAAAATTGCAATGAGCTGCACCAAAATTGCAGTGGACTGTTCGATCATGACTGATACACCCCCAGCAGTGGCTTTGCTCCCACTTTGACGCATGGCCCAGGTGTGTTAAATCACCACTGTACCAGTGTGACGGCTCCCAACATGCCATGTGCCATAGAGCCCATAGCATTTAAGGAGAATATCTGCTTTTATATATGTCTTTCAGATATGAGCAATAACTAAATAAAAAAATAAATAAATACATTCCACAGATATTCAAATATACATGTTTCTGTGGTGGGAAATGTATGCTGGATGTGCACTGTGGCTGTGATGGCACTCTGGTGATTTATGCTGAAATGTACCCTTAAATATTATTCAGAATGTATAGCATTAGCATTAAAAAAATATATATATATTCTTACTGGAAATTCCTTAATTTGCTTCCTCCAAAGCTGCATTGTAATATGCGGGGGATTTTCTGTTGCTTATTTTCAGCAATGTTACACTCATTATGCTTTTGGCTGTTGCATAATGTACAGCCCCTGCAATGGCGTTTTTTATCTGGTATGTTTCTTTGTATCTACTGTAAATTGCTCGATAAATTATTTTTTTCTTTGTTTTGTATGCGGTACATGAGTGTACACAGGATTTTGTACTGTTTGTGCTGTATGTATGTCCTTAAACATGATACTGCAGATGTGTCTTTGTACTACACTATGTAAAATGTTCTGTAAATATGGTACTGTGTGTGCGTGCGCATCCACTTGTGTGCGTTTGTGTGACTTTTAGTCAGATTGACTCTGAAGCCATTGCTGATATAAGGGACAAATGGAACTGATTGCAAATCAAAGCAATGCTATGATGTTTGTAATAGAACTAGCAGCCTTGAGCCCTTGGATCTTCCAAGTGCATTCACATACAGCAAAATGGATCTAATGCACACACAGCATCATAATCACTGAAAGAATTTAAATGGAAAATGTGACAGAACTTTAATGACGGGGAAGGAGCAACATTGTAACTCGTGTCTATTCACATGCTAAGTGGCATCTACAGTGAATAGCAAATGTCCTTCAGTCTCAATAATGATAATCCATGGTCTAGGTGTTATATAATGAAACATTCATGCTGTCAGATCTATTTTTTTTTTTTTGCATGCATTTCTTCATGAGATCATTAATGCAAGAATTAAGAAGATTGTGACCACTCAGAGAGTAGCTAAATTCCAGTTCAGCTAGTGAGAAATACATGCTCAGGGGGGCGGGGCGAGACACAGAGAAGGCAGAGTGGGATTCTCTGGAGGGAACCATGAACCTGACGGACGTTCTGCTTCCTCCTTCCTGCCAACAGCGGGCACAAGACATGGCCTTGAGTTTAAGTTATGTTTGCCCGGCTGCCTTTTTTTAAACTGGACAAGACACTCTCAACCTCCATAAAACACATTTGTATATTTGATCCGGGAAAATATACGACTTAGTTCACAACAATGTTTAATTTATCACCCACCACCCCTCCCAACCCCCTCTCCATCCCCCCCTCTACACCTCTCATCCCCCCTCCCCATCCACCTCCAACCCCCCTTTGACATCAGAAGGTTGTGCAGTAGATCACGTCCTGCCATAGTATCGGATGGCTCTTATTTAAAGAGAAAGGCCAGTCATCTGTGCAGGGCAAGGTTTCTTCATTCTCTGTGTACATACAGTATCCCCTTTTAAAGTGGTGGCCACTACACCCTTAATTCTAATTTAAGGGTTCCATTTAGCCTTTGTGGAAGGCTGTATAATAAAGGTCCATCACTGTTTATTGTGGATCGTAAATTCTTTAGTATATTTCTCATTCCCGCTTGTCTGCCCAGTCCTCCTTAATTTGAGCCCCTGTTTTTTGTCCCAGATAATCACTCCAACTGGATATTACCTTGTTACTTCATTTATATTTTGGTTGCAACTGAGCTCTATAAGCCCATGCTGGATTAGGGATGATTTGCACTCATTAAGAATTTAAAATCATTTGGATGATTGTCACTTTTCCCCGCTGCTCTTTGTGTCTAAATCTACATGATGAGGTCTACTTTAAATGCATTGCCCCTGGTTTGGAGTCATTAGCAGCAAGTGGACTGGGGCTTTGGCTAATCATCTTACATTGCAATGCAATGAACCTCAGACAGATAGTATCATCTATCACCTTTAATGTGAAATCATGCATCTCCACCTGTTGGGAACTCTCACATCTTTCCTGTTCTCCTTGTTTGGATAATCCAGTTGTATTTTTTAGCCTATCGTCCCTCTGTAAATTTAGGTGAGCAGAGATATGAGCACACATTGTCCTCATTCTCTTCTTCTTTCCCTTCTGCAGTCCTCCAGCTGAGCTGTGCAATCACTGCGTCAGAGGGGTGTTCTTTTTGCACAGGTGGTGTGATAGAATGTTTCACTTACCTGCATGTCTTCCAAAGAGTGACACTGGAAGATATTTACAATTCCGATTAAATGTCACAGTACAGGAAAAATATTCAGTGTTAAGCGCTTCTGAGAGTCCAGGAAAATCTATCAGAAATGGTTTGACACTGAAATCTTCACAGTGTAGAAGTGGATAGTAGTGTCCTACCATCGTGATTCTATTCAATTATATGATGACATTTGTCAGGATTCGGAAATTGGAAGCAGAAAAGGAAGGACCATGTCCAGTTATCGTTCTTGGAAACAAAGCAGATATCTGTGACAGTGCGAGACCACCTAAAACACTTTGATCTCTATTCTGCCTCTGAGGCTGATAATTTACAGCTAAGCATTCAAAATGAATGGACTTAAATTTATTAGGCAAATGTCTGCCTGCTTTTTAAAAAATTTTATTTGATCCCATGGGGGAAACTGACCCCGGATATGATTAGGCATTCAGAATGGAGATTTGAAAATGAAGTTAAGCCTTTTCTCACACTCTCTGAAGTGTATTTCTGAGACCCGGTACTTCAGGAAATGGATGACTACAAAAGGGATTATGGGATTTATGGAGAATGCTCATCTGATGTTTTTGTCCAGTGCATGCTCATTGGGGCTTGGATAATGCCTGTTAGTCATTCACAGACAATGGAGCATTTTAAGTCAAGTTAATTTCATTTAAATGTACTTCATTTTAGCATTATAAGAAATACTAAACTATCATCTGAGAAACTTTGAAAGAAATCTGTGAACGACATTAAATAGACTAAAAAGTATCTGTATGCAATCTTTCAGAGGGCAGCTAACATTCAGTCACCTATTTGACCTTTTCAGATATTCCTTGTGAATATAGACATGACTTAGAATAAATGGATAACTTGTACAATATTATTCAGACCCACTATCTCTGAATAGGCGTGCGTGCACACACTGGGCTTGGACTTGGTTTTTTGTAAAAAGGCAAATCTAACAATTACTCATTTAAGAGATACAAACTGTGTGTATATGTGTCGGGGGAATCATTTTTGTATGACTTCACATTATATCCATGTGGCTCTGAAAGCATTAAACTCCATCCTTCTCAAATGGTTGGGATGTAGAGCACACTTCAATTTCTGTCAAACAGACGTGTGATCTATCTGTGCAAGACATTTCATGCATTTACAGTTCAAAAATGTCAACTGTGTGGATCAGTATGGAACTGCACAGAGTGTATGTACAGTGCAGAAAATTCAGCATTTTCAAGATAACCTTGAGTGTGTCTGTCAATGGTTCTCGTCAGTGGTGCATGATGGGTTCTGTAGGTTTAGGTTTAGGCCATCATGACTGGGACTCCAGAGCAGCCGTACACAGCTGCTCTGGTCCCTAAAGGGAGAGGGTGGGTTTAAGTCAGAGTGGCTGCAGCCAGTCTGTATCATAGGTTTTTAAAATGGCAAAGTGTCTCTTATAGTTACTGTGTAGGTTTGAGCCCTGGTTATGTCATTAACCTCCTATGACAGATTATGTCCCCTCATGACAGTGCACAATTGGATATGGTGCACTTTAACAAGCAGTTTTTTCATGTTGTTGCACTTTTGTACATTGCTTTGGATAAAAGCGCCTGCTAAATAAATTAATGTAATGTAATGTGGAGTCATATCTGAAATGGTACCATATAAAAAATTGTACATTTTCTCTGGCAAATACTTGAATAAAGTAAATAACTCATCAAACTGTTTTTGTGAAGAACATAACATATACTTGCCCTTAACTGTGAGTCAAAATTAAAAGGAATAATTATTTAAATCAATGCATGAATGCATCTTTACATTTATATAGCACTTTTACAGATGCACAAAGTGCTTTAGAGTGATGAGGAGGAACTCACCTTACCCGCCACCAATGTGTAGCACCCACCTGGGTGATGCATGGCAGCCATTTTGTGCCAGAATGCTCACCACACATCAGCTTAACTAGAGAGGGAGAGAACAATTAGTTATAATTAGTTATTTGAATCCAGGCCTTTCATTCCATTAGTACAGGCACAGGTAATGAGCATTATTAAAGTTATAATCCCTATAAAATCAGAGACCTGTAACCACCAAAATAGCACAGAAAACACATTTATAAATTCACTTCACTGTCAATTAAGTTTTACAGTAGACATCCAAATTTGCTTCATTAATCAAATATTATTTTTTCTGCACATATATTTAATGCCAGTTATTGCATTTAAACTTAGTAATATTGAACATTTAAATGCCATTTGTGACTGCACTGATTTTAATGTCAACGCATTGTAGGTAGCTTATTTTCTTGAGTAATTAAATAAAAATTAATTTGTACCTGTACGTGTATCAACTTTATATGGGTTTTCTAATTTTCCAGTTCCTTCATAACATAGTCCATGCACTGATATTTGACCGTGTACAGTATATGTAATAATGTTGAAATAATGAGTACATCTAATTGGTCTATTTGAATGGTTTATTGCCAGTGATGTGATCTATTGGTATATAAGTTCAAGGCCCGTAATGTCATCTGTGCTTCTGATTCATAAAATCTACTGGTCTTTGCTGTCATTTTTAATGTCATTACATGTCAGAGCACACTTGATACCCTTCACAGCAGTAACCATGGGAGGCAGAGTCATGTGTAAAAGGTCAGGAGCTTATTGAGAGACTCCAGTCACATACAGTGTAAGGGCTGTATTGGCAGATACAGTAGGGCTGTGCAGCTTGACGGATTGTGCATGGAGGAGCTGAAAACTCCTTAGTATACACAGTGTAATCTCACTGCCTGCGAGAGAAACACTGGTTTGGACCTCTTAATTGAGATCTTTTGAAGTGCCTGTCAAAGTAAATGTGTAGCTGTGTGCTTTTTCCTCTGGTGATTTGAGGCTAACAGGCCTGTATCACATACAACATCAAACACACGTACACACACACGCACACGCACATGCACACACAGAAAACCCTGTGTGTGTGTGTGTAGCAGTTAGATGTGCAGATGTTATAATGGCACTTTTATAGCACTTAGTTAATAGCACTTTTGGGGGTATATCTGTATAGTCTGTGACTGACATATAGCCATTTAATAGTAAAATGAACCATATAAATTATTCTTCACATTCTAATGAAACAGAACATAATTAAATATTCTAATAATAAAAGCTTGTTGGTGACTGCTGTGAAGTGAAGGATGTCAGACTGATTGGTACATTTATTATTGACAAATCGATGATTGACTAATTGAATATTGACAAATTGGTGGTTGCCTAATTGATGATTAACTAATTTATGATTATGAGGTTAATTAATTGATCATAACATGTGCACAATTCCCAAATACAGGTAATTGGACTCACTCATAAAAAAATGTTTGTTTATAGTGTGCAATGTGGCCTCTAATGGAAATCGATGCACGTGTGCATATATGTACTGTATGCAGGCCCTCACTGACAGTTGGTTATACATGTAAATATTGTGCTTAGAGGCATATGAGGTGGTCTTGCAGTTTTTCTGTTTCCTGTATTTTTAAATTTTATTTTGATTTGCCTCTTCATTATATGCTGTGCTTTCTGTATAACATGACGGATACATTATTTTTAAAAACTCCAGCCAGGCACTTTTTGACAGGATCTCTGACCTCCCATGCTTGTATGTTCAGTTTGTATCCCAGTTTTCTTTGAGCCCCAGACTTATTATGTAGCCCCATTCTCTGCTTTAAATGGGAATGGCAACAGGAGGACGAATTAAGACATACAAAATAGATAGTTAATAAAACTATCTTGAAGTCTACTAAAAATGATATGAAACCCCATTGTATAAAATCAAAGCACTTGATGAAATTCTTGGTTCCTAAACAATTAATGGCAGCCTATATACGCTATTAAAAATGCAATAAAGTCTGATATGGCTAGAATGTGGAAATAAGTTATCCTTCTGAACATTAAAACGTCTGGCTCCATTTGAGGCTCATTTATAGACCTATAGCCATTAAGAGTGCATTAATACTGCAAGTAGAGTTGAAGGGCATTGTGAGAAGTACTCTCTAAATATTAAATATGGTCATCACTGAAAAATATGCCGTCAGCAGCCTGAAGAATTAGCCCAATGTAAATTTCATTCCATTCTTTTGAATGACAATGCAGAGATCAAAATCAAAGACAGACACACAAGTGCAACATATTACTAATTTAAAAAAATCTTATTTCCTATGTAGATGATTTTGAAAGCCAATGGCAACATATGTCGTAAAAACATTTCACATGAAGGCTTGTAAGTATAATTTTAGGTGCACCTGTGTGTAATAAAATTCTGTTCTCTGCCCCCAAGGTGAGTTAGTACTGGGTTGGGACAGGCCCACAGACCAGAGAAACAGCAGGGTGCTGAATAGTAATGGAAGACTCTGTGATATTGCTTTTCAGGATCTTAGTGAGTACGTTTGATCAGGTTTGAGCCTGTGTGAAGCAGGGACTGTTGTTTATTTATTATTCAAGCTGCATACATGCCCATCCTATAATTTAGTCTTGCTCATTATTTATTTCTGCATTAACTGCATTAATTCTCCTTTTGCCTGGAGTCACATCAGGTATTCCCCCTATGATTTTCAAATTATTAGCTAAATGGTTATGTGTGTGACCAGCCAGAAGGTCCTGGCTCTGGAGAAGAGAAATTCAGTCCTGATAAACCTTTCCCCATCCTGTCTACTCTATGACTGCCTTGGGAAGCAATGACCTTGAGGCAATTTAATATTCTGTTAGTCATTCTGGCCATATGAAAACATTGTGGGGTTATGGAGTCCATAATGCTCACAGTTACAGTGTGCAATTTCTGAATGACCAGAAAGTGTAATAAGTCTGAGGGATGCATTTCTGTTTTGATATTTTATTACAAAAAAAGAAAAAAAAAACAAAGCAACATGGAGACACACACACACACACACACACACACTGTACCAAGTCTTGTGTAAATGCTTGAACCCTCTGTTTTGGAGACCTCATTGTATCCAACCTGTTAAAAGGGGTGAAACGTCATCAAGTGCTGGTTATCACTTGTTTGACTTTACTGAATCCCCATATCATGCTCCAGACTAACATTGCAAATGGTAACAACCTTCATTTTCAATTTAGGAAAATAATATGACCCTAGATGTATGCTAAATATTAATATTTGTGTGGAGTATACACAATTGGAGTACACATGAAAAAACTGACAGTATATGAAAGATGTCAGATTTAATAAAACATGTTAATATGTAGTGCATCAATGAAATTGATTTACAAAAATATTATGTCTGAGCTGCTCCATCATAAGTGCTGATTTGAAGGTTATTTGCTTTGCCAGGACTTGTATTTTGACATTTTTCCTGATCTAGTTTGCTGACCATTCTTTCAAACCAGACAATTAGAACAATCTGGCTTCCACAGATTTTAAGCAAGTTAATACACTGAATGAGATGAAATCTTGGCTGCAGAGATTCAGTTTCTTGAGTAGTTGTGTCGGGTGGGTGAGAATTTACACACTAGACATTCACTGTTTGGGAATGCATCTCATAAATTAGACAAATTCATTTCTGCTTGTGTGGACGTGGCCATTCTTAATTCAGATAGAGCGCAGATTAGAATATTAAAATCAATTGCTCAGATTGCTTGTGAGTAATTATTTGAGGCATGTTGAGCAGAGGGTTTGGTGATTAATCAGTTTCTTAATTCTGTTGGGTCACCCGGAGGTTGGACACAACTCATTCTTGGAGGTGATAGGATGGTGATTAGTAGCTCAGCACTTCTCCTGTTCCATCACTACTCTGTCAGCCAGATGCTGTTGTGTTTTTCCTTCCCATTGCCTCCTAATGTAGTTCAGTTCATCACTGTGGGTTTTCTGCATGCAGAAATCTAGTGATTTACAGGCCTGGTTTATTCTTCTGTGCCATTTGCTGGCATCCAAGGTGCCTTTGACACCTCTTACACTTCCACGGTTTCCCAAGAACTTTTTGAATAAGTTCTTTTTATTTTTAAGCAAGACCGATGTAACACATGTTTTCATTTGGGCAATAAAGAGCATGAGGATCTCTCGCTTTCGGCCTAGCAGTGTGGTCACCCTAAAGAATCTATAGCTCATACAAGCATGGAGAATCCTTTGTGTGTCAGGAATCATTCTTTGGTTCACCCAGTAGTTGACTACTGACTCAGTAGTCAACAGTTTTACAAATCTTAGGCATTAAAAGTCATTAAATAGTGTTAAACTTATTAGGTCTTAATTTCAACATAAACTTTTTATCTGATTTTATTTATTCATTTATTTCATCTTCTTCAAATTAGTTGAGTTCTTCTGCAGTACAATCAAAGTTTTGGTAACCTATGAAACACAAAGAATACCTAATCCTTACCTCTATGCTGAACCTAATATATTTACCTTTATACTTATCTGCTGCACTTACCTGTTGTAAAAATGCCTATTCTAAATAAAAACAACTCCATTTATACTTACCTGTCATACTTACCTATAAAGAGAAGTCTATGCAAATCCTAGTACTGAACTACCTGAAGCCCTGTGGGGAAACATAGAAGGCCTTTAAGCAGATGCCTGAAATGCTGAGCGAAGACGTGTCAGATATCCAGTTTTTAAATGATCACCTTTGAGAAACAGATATGAAAATATTAGTTCATATAATATATAGTTTTATCGGACAAACTTGCTCTGTGTAACTGTAACAATGATATATGTTCTGTGTATGTTCTATGCCCCGATTCCCCCTCCACACATATCAAAGGAAACATCCTTGTGGCAACTGGAGTCACGCTGAGGGGTCTGGTTTTATCCCCCTCCCCGCAACAAGCATAGAAAGGTGTTTATCAGAGAGGCACCATCAAGTAAACATTTTAGTCTTTTTTGCTTTTAAATGACATTTATTTTAATCTGAAACCACAGAGTGTTTGTACAAACAATGTAATTTGTTGAATTAACCCATAGATCTCGTGCACAGCAGTGGGAAAGGATTTTTCTAGTCAGAGAACATTAGATTAGGGAACCTCCTATCCACAGTGTCCCTAATTATTACTAAAAAATAGTTTTGGCAATGCCTTTTTACCATGGAGCCCAACCAACCGTAGAAAGTGTGTTTTTCTACCAGTGTCCGGACCTGGAGGCATGGAAATCTGTCTAATCGAGGATGACCATCACGGCTTGCACTGTTGCTGTACAGCTCTTCTTAAGAATCCTGAGAAATAACATGGGTGTTGTGGGTGGGGCTTCATTCTCAACAGGCTGGAGTGATGGGTCTGATGGTGGAGTGGCGTAGCTGGCAGCGATGGGCGTAAAGATGGAATGGCGTGGTTGATGGAGCAGGCGATGGACTGGCCAATGAGCACAGCAAAACGCTTGTTCGTGGAGATGGTGAGAAGGTGGGTGGTGCCCATTGAGGAGGAGGAGTTGGCAGAGATTGTGAGAAGGTAAGTGTTGCTGATGGAAATGAAGAGGAGGTAGATGGTGCCCATGGAGGAGGTGAGTGGTACCTGTGGTGCAGCTGAGGTCAAGCAAGTTGTTGGATTGCTTCATGACAGGCTAAGAAGAAATGAATGAATATTCATATGAATGGGAACACAAGCCAAACAAAAAAATTATATCAAATTGCTAATTAATAACCTCGCTGTAGCAAACTACTGAATTTTTGTGGCTGATTATATAAATAGCACATAAATATATCTGTCTCACACACACAAACCTTTAATGCATAATGTATCATTGTTTTTCCCACCATATTTTTGGGCTCCTTTAGCAATTTCTTTGGCTGCTATTAAAATTAAAATCAAAAAAATTAAAATTAACTATCTATTAAAAATAAAATCATCATAATAGGTGTGGCACTTATGCTAATTCTGAAGTATTTGTGATGAACTGTATAATTAAATTCAAGTATGGGGTTTTAAAAGGTGACAGATTATGGGAAGGGTCTATACTTCAGTCCTGCAGTTGCAGTACATAGCCGTATCAGAGAAGGGCCAAAGACTAGACAAAACATAATGTGCTCTACTGATGTGGACTCAGACTGGGCTGAAAGGGAAATCTGATGTGTAAATGGAACTGAAACACTGGCTTGGCCTCTCAGGCAGATTTATGCACTTCAGTCAATATGACCTAATGGTCTTAATTCAACTAAAACCAAAAATAAAAATGGAACACACAATCTGATGAAAAGAGATTTTTTTTCTTCAGAAAACATAAGTATGTATGGTTATTTTCCACTGTGTAATTTTTCAGAGTAATAACAGTCAAACATCTTGAGTTGCATGAAGATTTCAGTTGAAGGAATAATGTTTATATTAGTTCAGATAAGTATTAGAATGCATGTGATTTTTTTTTTTTTTGGCAATTTAAGTTTCATTCATTTTCCACTGGGTACAATGCTCTGTACTATGTTAGCGGTTTCAATTTCAGCATTAGTTTTAGCTAAAAACAAAATCAGATAGTTACAAAAGCATATTTTTCCTGTGAAAGCAGTTCTGAGACCAACTGTGAAATAAGTATCTCAGTTCTGTGAGGAATCCTCGTGTCTAATGAATCCTTTGTATTGAACAGCCAAAAGGATTAAGGGCTCCATCTTACACACTGAAACTGGTGTCTTTGCTAGTTTCAGACCGACGCAGTTGTCATTTTCCCGTCCAGCGCCCACGTTGTTTAAATAGCAAATGTACTTGCGCCCATCTTAGCGCCATCTGAGCGCCCATGGGCGTGTTGGTCTTAAATTGAGGTGTGGTCAGGCGCATTGTTGGCGCATTGCTATCTTGAGGCAGCGGAAAGCGATTGCGCGATTGACCAACGAAAACCTGGTCTTAATTATTAAGATAGCAATATGCGCCTACATGGGCAGGTGCACAACACGTGATAATTAAAAAAAAATACATGTCATAATGGTTCCGTTTCTCTGCAGAGAAGCGTTCTTTCCTACTTCTTGGCAAATCCACCATTATAATAGCAATCCGCCAAGGTGCAAGCACAGCTGGCTTTTAAAGAGAATGGGAGGTGACACTCTGATTGGTTTATTTCATGTTACGCCCAAAACACACCTATGATTAATTAAGAGAATAAGTACAATCCCTTTGAACCATGCACCTTACTTTGCGCTCAGGTTATCCGCCGTTAAACTAGCAAAAGTGGATTTGGATACGCCCTAAATGCACTTGCGTCATGCGCTTTAGACCGTGCGCTTAGATCGTTAAAATATAGCCCATAGGGTTTTATACATGGAAAGGCCCATGGGGCCTTAGCACTGTCTGCCTATGGTGTGTGAGCTGAAATAAAAATGGCACATACATTTTCTCCCACTGAAGTTAAAACCCAAAAGCAGTAACGCTCCCCAAAGAAAGAAGGATGAGACTGTCTCAGCACTTACACTGACAGAAAAAAAAAAAAAAAACCCAAATCCTGACTGAATAAAACCTTTGTGAGAGAAAAGGGCGATAGGCACTGATGTATATTATATATGGAGGAAACCTTAGTGTGCAGTTACAACTGTTACTATTACTAGTACATTACATACATGGGTAACCAAAAAACATGAATTACAAACCACTGAGAAAGACAAATGTCTGCAGCCCAGATCTGCTGCAGGTATGCACACCTACCACAGGTAAACAATTTGACTCACTAAAGGTGTGCCCAGATCAGATGAAGGTATTATTATTGTTTCATAAATGAATGACAGCATGCAGGCCTGCATAACATCTTGTATTAACTGTGCTGGATAGTCTCATGAATAAACAGACAATGATATACAGAAATCACCGATCTTTACTCATTCTGCAAGAAAATCATGGGTATTTTGGGTAATAAGGCTTATCAGCTGCATGTGGTGTGCACACTGCACTTGCAAGTAATGCTGTTCAACACATCTTGGAAATGTATCAATATAATGTATTAATTTCATAAAACTCTAATTTCATGAACAGTCAAACCAATTTTCACTTCATAGTACTTTTTCAGGAAGATAAATTATACGAAAATATGATAAGATAAATTATTCCTTCCCATGTCTTAAATATAATTTGTATATTTTTACTGTGAGGCAGTGGAGGCAATCAAATGAAACATTCAACTGTAATCACACTACAAAATTCATTTCTGATCAAAGGTGGCATGAAATCTATACATGGCTGGCAAATTATTATTATTATTATTGCTACTACTTCTACTAATAATAGTAATCTTGTGTGAAAATAACCAACATAAAATGAAACCTTTTATATATTCATTTGAACAATTATCCTTTGTGATGCCCTTTGTGAAGTACATTCTGTGTAAGACATATTGTGCTTCCATGTAGAAATGGTAAATGTTGTATTAAATTATATATGCGTGATTTAACAATCTCTTGTTTCTTAGGCCTTGTACTTTCCTCTCTAAGGTATTGGCACAGGGGAAATAAAAGAAGCCATTTTACCATCATCGCATTTCTACGCACAGCAACATTTTCAGCATTAAATCAACTCTATCAGTTTATGCGAGTCTATAGGGACCATCCTTATACTATTAGAGTCAAAAATACTCTATCAGAGTTGATTTTACACTAAGCATGTGCAGGCAGTGGCTGATGTGCTAACGTTGGTGTTGTTATGAATTCGTATCACACCGGTGTCGCCTGGCTGACAGCCTACAGGCTCATGCTACATCCCATAGTGCCAGCTAGCGTGCAGGGCATCAGTAAGGGTCTCCACTTCAGGCTGTCCCGGGCTGAGATGGTGCTGTTAGAGCTTGCCATCTACTGTGTTGCCCCATGTTATCTTTGTCTGTCCTCTTCTGCGCTTGCCCTTAGGTGTTTGATGGAGGGATCTTTAAGCGTTTGGCCTATCCATCTCCGGATTCTTCTCTTGAGAGTGTTCCCACAGGCCAGTGATGATTGACTGTAGCACTGCCCAGGGCGGGTGTGATTATCTGAGTCTGGCCAAGCACTAGCAATCTCCACTGGTTGCCTGGGTGCCCCCAGCCTGCCTGCACCAGCTCTGTGTGAGGTGTACAGTCAATGGATGTAGCGACTATGCAGCTCAATTGACCTATCCCAAGCCCCGCCTTATTTTCTTGACCCTCAATCACAGCCTGACAGCTGTCTCTATCCGCCATAACCTGGGTCAAGCTGTCCGGACTTCACCAGTCGCGTCTTTGTTTTCTATGGACAGATTTTGTAATTTAAGCCTCTGAACTTGGTCGAAAGATGCACCTGGATGACTTTCTTTAACAGTGTTGGTGGTTTTATTTTATCCATTTCCAAAACCCAAAACAAAATTACTTCAGTGTCAGCTTTGGATTCCTCTCTGTGGAAGACCACACCATCAGCTGTTATTTTTTATAATTTACATGATTTTTGTGATTTTCATATTTACTTATTTATTTTGGCAATTGTGGATGGTAACTTTAAACCTTAATGTAGCCTGCAGTCGGTTATTGCGTGTTGTACAAAAACAAACTTTAAAGAAATAAAAACGGACTCGGGGTAACCATGAAATTCGAGCATGCTGTTTTACGTTTTGTCAAAGAGGAAAAAGCATGCTCCTTCCTGATGCATGAGATCTAAAGGTACATTTACTGAATTAATGCTTTTTTTAAAAACTGTGATTTATGCCTCTCTTTTCAGTTTTCCATGATTTTTAACAACTTTGCAGGGACTGCTCTTTGACTGCCAATATTTTCCTTTACAAACACCCAGCCTTATTCATAATGCTCCTCTGGTTTGGAGACTAATCCACTGTATCGAAAACCACTGTGTTAATACAAAAAAACTGATAAACAACTCTGGTTTGTAATGTTTTTTTTCTTCAGTCTCGACTGATAGCTGTTTGGGATGCTTTTTGGGGTAAAGCAGTGGCAGCTGGTGACTGGCGCATACGTTTAAGATGCCTATTGATACTGATATTATAAATATTTATGAATTCCAGTACATTGCATCAAGAAAAAAGTGTGTTGGTAGTCATATGTCTTTTTTAATTTACAGGGGAAAAAATGCTGTTTCTGCATTGGCATTTCTCAGTCTTAAAATCAGTGTTTTCATTCTTTACGGACAACAGTTATATGTTATATGTGAAGTTACTTATATGTGACGCCTCAGTTGTTCTCATTTTAACCGTGTTTTGATAATGAAAAGCAGAATATTTAACAGTCTTTTTTTTTTGTCTTTGAAATAAATTTGGTGAATATGCACAGTGTGCAAATACATTATGCATTATGTCTGCACCTTGTGCTGGTCTAAATTCCCAGGGTTAATGTTCTGAGCCCTCTGTACATTGCGGAATAAATTTATGGAAAGCTACATAAGAATACATAATGTTGAGAATAGGCCATTCTGCCCACCTAGGTTTTTCATTTACCTACAGACTAGAGGGCATCCAACACTGCATCAAGCCTGGGCTTGAACAGCCCAAGAGTCTCTGCCTCTACTGTTCTACTCTGCCTCTGCTACATGATGTCTCACAAACTGTTCCACGCAGTGATAATGCTGTAAGAAATAATCCTCCCTGACACCTGTGTTGCACTTACCCCAAACTAATTTCCACATACGCCACCTAGTTCTGCTGACAGAACTTTACCTTAAACTTTTGAAATATTTTATAGTTACTTTTTTTGATCCACAAGTGTGACATGTGCCTTGTATGAGGGGAGCTCAAACATGTAATGTCACTGTGAAGGTCACATGAAATCACTTACTCACCAAACACTGGATTTGCCCATGCCGCTGTGGACCAAGGTCCCTCAGGGATGAACCAACCAATTAGCAAGTTTCTTATCATTGTTAATTCAGTATTCATTGTGGATTCATTAATCCATTGAGCTTTAGAGACTCTTTAAAAACACACCAGATACTCGGCTTTGTATTTCTTAACATTTAAATGCTTGTCTTCCTTCTGTTGATGTCGAAACATTCCAATTTGATGCATCTTCTGTAAATTCATTTGCGGGTGCGACTAAGGACAGAGCTTTGGCAGCAGACGTTGTGTACTGTAATATAGCACTAGAAACTCCTGGTACCACCCAGAACCCTGTAGTTCAGGAGATAATAGGACAGAAGGAGCTTATTATCTTTTGAGTCTGATGGCTAAAGAATGTGTGGCTTGCCTACTCAGGAGACTCATTCACATCGCATTGAATAAACATAAGCTATATAATAACCTCAGTTAGGTCTGCTAAAGAGAGCACACAAAACAAGACCCACAAAAAGCTTAGATACACTGACATCTTTATATCATCAACAGTGCCAGCTTTCTGTGCCAGTGGGGGAAACCAATTTGGAAGGAGATCAAAATTAAAAGTCAGATTGGACCACTTTCAGAATAGGGCATCTTCACTTGAACATCACAAAAAAATATATATGAATGAATAAATAAATGAAAAACATTGGTTATCAAACTCAAAAGAGGGATTTATGTTCTCAGTGTTTCCCACAGAAAAACTTTATTACTGGGTGGTGGTGTGAATGTGGGTGGGTTGGGAGGGGTGTGTGCACTGGCGACAACATAGGCTACATTTTTGAAATATAGCTGTGGTAATTAATTAAAGAGCGGGTGGTATACGAGTAGTCTCCTTCTGAATCAAAGGTGACACCAGCTCAGCTGTGTGTATACTGCTCTGGGAAAAGACAGGTGAAATTAAGAAGCGATGGTAAATCTCGGACCTTGCACAACTTTGCGTACGCTCTGTGTACTGGGTGCTGAAGCACCCATAGCCATCTCAAAAAAAATAAAAATGAATAAATACATCTAGCTTTTATTAGTAGTACTGCTGCTACATCAAGCATCTCACTATAGCTACTCCTTTTGTCCATTTTTCCCCTCGATATTTTCCAGATGAGTATTGCAACCAATAAGGAAGTAACTGTCGATGAGGAAGTGGATACAATCGTTGGTAAGCAATGACTCGTCCCCTTGATTTGATGTGAACAGGTCCATTTTAGAATGTTGTAAACCATGAGTTTTGCACAGTCACCAGTTTGTTGTGTCGTGAAGTTTCAATCTGAATAAGCCTTTAGTTCAGAGGAAAAAGTGATACTGAATTTAAAATACTGAATTTAAAACATTGTGGCCTGGTGAACACCATAAACATATGTGACATCCAAGCTATTATCAGCAACAACAATCTCCTGAATGGATTTATTATGATATGAAGTTGCATTTCATGGACAAAATAGCAATGAGAGAGCTACAGATTATTCTACTGAAAACCTATAGTCTATGCTACAGTAAAGTGAACTTTTGTTGCATACAGCCTATGCAGTTTCATTTTGCATTGTGGTGAACTAGAAACTGTTGATGGGGGGTGGGGGTAAGGGGGGGCGGGTGTGGGATAGACGATTAGTGGGCATTGCTTACAGAAATAAACAAGTAAATACGAAAATATATCTACCACAAATCATTCCATATTGAGATAACAGGAATTTAAAGTAAAAAAGACGCTCACATTTATGGCCTGTGGCCTATTTGTGTTGACCCCAAGTCCTTTTGATTTGTGAATATGAAAGGGAAAAGTGATCATCTTTTGAAAGAAATCAATGAAAATGATTTTGTTTACATTTAGTAAAAAATATGTTATTACAGTATGAAAAGTACATTAGTTTTGTATGGGTAACAACAGTACAGCTAACAGTTGATCAGTGGTACCATGTGTGTAAATTAAAGCAGTGCTTGAAGGCAGCTGCAGTGTTTCAGGTGACATTATGGGTATATTAGATATGGTAATACAGCTGAGAACGTGTGCATTTATGATGCATATTTAATCGTACGCTCTTCTGTGAATTTGGGACTGAACAGACGAGTACACAGTCCCTCCTGAAGCACGTGCTGTCAGCCACCGCCTCTCTGAACGAGCTTAATATACGTCCCACCTGCTTTAGACTGCGGAGAAGCAGGTGGTGTTTCACCACCGTGTTCTCATTTTACCTTAATGATGTGTAAATATAAACAGGAGAAGGTTCCAAAAGTATCACAGGTGGTCAAAGTAATGCAGAAAAGCCCTGGTAACCAATGCTTATAAATCCTAAAAATGGATGAATAGGACGTTGGCAGCAACTATTGCTGTGAAAACAAAGACCCTGACTTATAAAGCACCACAAATTGAGGCCAGATGCTGATTTTGAGCTATGCTACAAAGTGATATGACAGCAAAACTAAATCAATTAAAGTGAAAAGTAATTCCATGTGTTTACTTTGATGATTTATATTCTTCATTGTTGGCTTCAAATGAAGCAAATTAAGCTTTCTGGAGTTTTTTGTGTTATTTCAGCTATGAGCAATGAAGGACAGTTTAGATACTGAAGTTTCTGAAGACCTGTCGTGCATATGTGTGGTACACAGGCATAAACTGGTTTGTGGATTATGGCAGGAAAATGCTCCAAGTCATGCCCAGCAGCTTGTACCCTGATGTTATGCACTGCAGATCTAGGTATCTAAAATATCCTTCATCACACTCAAAATCTGTCAGCACTAATTGAAATAATATTTTAAAAGCACAGAAAGTGAACTATTCCTTTCATACCATTTTTCTACTAGAAATATTGCTAACTTTTTCAATGCATGTTTGATAATTATTCTTATTTTCTTTATCAAAACTTTTTAATCAGGAGGCCTCCCGAGTGGATCAGTGTACAAGGGCCTGGGTATAATTGATTATGGCCTGGTCTGTGTTATTAGCCAACTATGACTGGGAGTCCCGAGCCATTTTAAATTTAAATGAATTTTTATAGATGTTAAGAAAAGCGTACAGCAACTTTCATTTGAAAGGTGGTAATTACTGTTTACTACTGTTGCTAACGATGTTTTCATGTGGAATTCTATCATGCTAAAATGTGGAAGCACTAAAAAATATTGAAAAAAGAGAGCATAAAAAGCAGAATAGTCTTAATAGTATTTTCTTTTACTTATTTTAGCAACATTATGCATGCATCTCTTTCTCTCTCTCTTACACAGGTGTAACAATGTAACTATACACAAGAACTACACTATACATATACAATGAAACAAAGTAATATTTTTGAGGGATGTTTTTTTCACTACGCATGTCCTGTTGTGTCAGGGGACAAGAATGAACTGTTTACAAATACAAAATACAAGTCACAAGGCATTTTCACTACAATTTTATTTTCCAGTGTTCATTATAAATCAGCTGTCCATGGTAATAAGTTGACACAAGTGAGGGGGTCATACATTTCAGTCAATTTGGAAATATATAGCAAGTTTCAAAATGGAGCTATTTTATTATTTTTGTCTCTAAAGAAGCAAAGCAAAAATGTCCTTTATACAGCATTCTTTTCAAGCTGAATACATGTTGTCACTTACTTTGGTCAAAAATTTCTGTAATTAGTAATTAGAACTGAACATATTTGGGCTGAAGGACAAAGGCTCATAAATTGTAATCATTTTTGTACTGTTCGTGAAAGAATAAATTCATCAAACAATGATTTTTCTTCCTATTAACTTATACTTATTATATGAGAAAAATATACTAATATTTATATTTGTCCAATTTTTAATAAAGCTTTTTTTATATCTAATTGCTAGTCTATACATAAATATTTATAACATTTATTACTTGTCAATGTTTCAAAAATTATTTGATTTAATAAAGACTGGGAGGTAAAGGCTGTCACAAAACTATCCATGCTTGGGGTAAATACCAGGGAAGTCATTTCAGAAAAGTGATGGGTAAAGATATCAAGTTGCCGTGAAAATTAGTATCAGTTTTCAGGTCTCAGTTTCATGCTCTGTGGTCATATCTGTTGTGCTGCAGCATGAAATCCTTTTAAGTGTGGGACTTCAAGGTAAATATGAGCCTGAAATGAGATATAGCTCTCCCTTTCCTCCACTTACCAGATTCAATTATTGTATGACATTTACGATTTTAAGATTAAATGCATAGGGGAGATGGTCACCTCACAGTGTACCATGTTCTTAAATCTATGCATATCTTGTACGGCATACTGATCAGCTCATACCAAGTTTTTCTCTGCCTTTCATAAGAGAAGAATGACATAAAGGTAGTAGAACGTATCAATATATTCTTTTAATTAACCCTTAAAATGATAATATGTACTGTTACCCCAGTTTGCAAATTATGTGAAACAGTCTGTGGTGTAGTTTTATTTTCCTTTTATGGATGCATTTATGTAGGGCTCAGGGACCCCCCATCTTCAGCATTTTTTATTCAGATAGGAACCACAAATTCATCTTGGTGGACTGGGATTGGTTGAAGTCGATTGTTACTGGAACAACCTTAGCTGTTGCTACGCTGGTGCCTGCATCCCTTTTAATAACAAGGCCTTTGAATGATCTGTATTCAGTGAGAGGGACTGAACAGGGAGATGTAATTATTCTTTCTGCTGTTCATACAGCCATGCCCCACTGTTTCTAGCCCACTGGCTGAGTCGCAATCAATGTCGTGGAAGCATCAAGGAGATTTACCATTACCATTACATTTACTTCATGATTTGCAAGTCATTTCCCTCTCTGTGAGTGAAGGCCTCATCATGGCCATGCAAAATTGGCCAGAAAGAAACTTAAATTTTAGTAGTCATGCAATTAATATCAATGTATTATGCAACATGCACACAGGCGTAACAAAACAATGTGTGAGTGCCATGTATAGTGGCATGTGGATCCTGTTTTTTCAGATTATATTTCATTATGACCTTTGCTGTACAGAACACATTAGGCCTCTTTGTTAAAGTTCTCCCTCTTCCCAGACTGCTTTTGTATAACTATGAGGCTTTTTAAGTCCTGTTTTAATTTCATTAGTGGTTACTAAAGAACAGACAAGTGCTACCTTGCTTTAAGAACTTCAATAGATATGGTACATGGACAGACAGTCCGGAGAACATATAGGCCTATATAAAAGTAGCTGTGTCAATTTACCCGCTAGTGAGTGACAGAAAATCTGTTAGGTTTGCAATTGTATTATGGTCAGGTGAGTCATCCTTCACCATATTTATATTATATAAATATCAAATGTTAAAATATAAATACAGTATAGAAATATTTATAATGTTTGGATGGGGGCCCCAAATCAAATCTTGCTTAGGGCTTATGTTCACTAAAAAGTATTAGATTAATGCAGATAATTGTGTTTCATTCCAAATGCCAAATAATTAACTCATCACTGTAATTTTTATGAATGGACTGGTTTGTCTTCACTTCACCTCTGTGTAGGTAAATTCATTGGTATCTGTTTACTTCCAAAGCCATGATTGGAAAGCTCCCGTCCTACTTGTGTTCTCTGTTATCTAGGAATTCCTCAGGTTATCAGCTTTGTTCCAGCAAACTATTTGTTTTTAAAGTCCCCTGGCTGTGTACAGACCTTGGGAAAACGGCTTTTAATTACTTTGCACCCAAAAGCTGGAACAATCTTCAGGACCAACTTGAAATTGACATATTAATACCATTCTCTGATTTTAAACATTTAGTCTTTCATTCTTTACCTGAAAAGTGCACCTGTTTTTTATATCCTTACCTAATTTTTATAATTGTGATTTGCCTTCCGTTAATTTGTCTTGTCATTATGATTGTTAATGTATGTACATGTCAGGTCCCCATGAAAAAATATGTTAATCTCAATGGGGTTTCCTGGTAAAATAAAGCATAAATAAAATCATTAATGAAATGAAAAATAGAATAACATGGATAATTGAATTGTTACAAGCAGTAATATGTAGATCTTCACCATTTTCATATTATCCTGGCTAGGCTTCATGCTTCCTCCTGCTCTTCTGACACAGTCCCTAAATCCATGTCAACAAGCCAAGATTTCACTTTAGCCATACTGATGAGTTTAAAAATGAGTAAAATCTTCCAAAAAGCAAAGGAAAAAGACAATTATTTTGCATACATGTTGTTCTAGTAAAGCTAGACCACAGAGCTTGTTGTTTCCACTCATAGTTTATATAAGTTTAACAATCTCAGGACACCGGTGTCCTGGCCGCTAGGAGGCTTGCGCAAAGGGGTTACGTAAAGAAAGAATCAACCATTCCAGAGAAGGCTATGAGTGCGCCTGATCCATGCCAGGAAACTGTGGCCCACGCCATAGCCATTCATTGCTGGAACACTTATGTTTCCATTTTTTTTTTTTGTTCACTACCTGTTGTTAAGATGGATTTTTCTTCCAAATTGCTCTTGAAAACCGTCTGATAACAGAAATCAAAGTTTGAACCAATCTTTCAAAAATGATTTAAAAGTAGAGCCATCTCAGAGTTGGTAATAAACTGAAATCTCTCTGTGTGAGTAGCAGCTACAAATACAAACAAGTCGAAACTTGGACTGGGACAAACTTTTAACAGGTGTAAACACAAACATTTGACATGGTGCAGTCTCTGCTAGCATCAAGATGCTTTAAACATGTTTTGTCCATTGGGATAATGGAAATTTTCCTATGCAAATTAAATAATTATTTTAATGTCTCAGCATATGGAAAATATTTTATCAAGCCAAAAATGTATCAGCTCCATTTGCATTTTGTAAATAATAACACAATCAAAGTAACTCACTTCTGACCCTCAGTACTGTTGGAATCAAACTCCATTTGTCATCAATAATGGTGAAATTAAACTTTGACTCATTCCAGGGGTCACAATGATACAGAATATATTTAAATACACATATGACCAAAAGTATCTAGACAGCCCTTGGTCTGGGGCTGGTTTTCAAGATTTGTGCTTGGCCCCTTAGTTCCAGTGAAGGCAAATCGTAATGCTACAGCATACAATGGCCATACAAGGTTATTATAGCAGCAAAGGTGGACCAAGTCCATATTAATGCCCATAAGTTTGGATGAGATTTTGGATGTCAAGTGTCCACATACCTTTGACCATGTAGTGTGCATGTGAGCCATCAGAGGAAATGAAAAAGAGTTCTAAAAGAACAACTAAATAATTTCTCTCCTGCCAGTGAGACAAACAGGACACTTCCGTTCCTGTATTTTAGAACTGCCCGGTCACCAAAATTGATTGCAAAAGTACACGTGTTTCCCTTGTACACCTTGTATCACCAATATTTCAGCAATGTCTTTTTGGGCACCCTTGTGAAACAAAATCTCTGCCAAGACGAGAAACACATTTATCTGCTTTCCCTCAGAATAGGCAAGAAATCAAAACATGGAAAAATATGTACTAAGGACTACAGATCAGTGGCCCTGTAGCTTATTCTATTTTCAATGCTAATTCTGTAATGGTAACCCTTGAGATAGAGAGAGAGCGAGAGAGCGAGATAAAGAGGGAAAGAGACAGAGAGAGAGAGAGACTGAGAGAGAGACAGACTTTGAATGACATTTGGTATTTTGTCTTCTGACAGTGTGATCATTGGAGACACAGTGATTGTGTTGCGGCTAATGTCTGAAACAAAACATTTTAAACATTTGCTCCCTATTGGGGCTACATCTTAGGTAATGTGATGAATTTGGAAGAAAGCCATTAAGACATGTTAAAATAAACAGCCCTGACTATGCTGTTAATCAGGAGTCCCATGACTAATCAGCCAAGCCATGTAATACATTTCAAAATTTGTAATATGGTCATAGTGAATTTAGTAGAACATGCAAAAGAATGTGAGAGAACATAAACACATAAGTCAACTTTGCAGCATTTTGAGACCACCAAGTATGTGTGCAGCATTATTAAAGTGATTAATATAAGTTAACTTACACCAACCTAGAACCATAATACAAATACAAATAATATAATGTATAATGTAAATCTAAAATCCAAATGGAATGCATAACCATGCATATAAACAAAATACACATTCATGCAGCAAACATTTATATAAAGCCATAAAGAAGGTTCTAACAATCCTAAGGTAATTACATAACAATAAGAGTGCATTTATAATAGTGTCATGAATTTATGCATGCATGGGGTAATTAGCTGCATATTTCATGTGGTGGAATTATGTGTAATTGACTCCTCTTCTGGGAAGAGGAGCCCCTTTTAACCCGGGGGTTCCCAAACCTTCTGAGCACAACCCAGTTAATTAGTGAATGTATGTGCTGTCACCCAAAACATATTGTTTTAACATACACATATACTTGTATGCTGTAACTAGGCCAACGCAAGGAACAATGGTAGTATTGCACTTGACTGGTGTGAAAACCGAATGGAAAGTCTATACAACACAAATAAGTTACCGTTTTGGTTTGTCATCTTGTGGCCCACCCCTCAACCCCTCCCATGACCAGTCAGCAAGTCCTGAACCCAATCTTAAACTGGCTGCATAAAGAACTTATTTCTTTGAACAGGGACACAGGGAACAGATACATTTCTGAGACACAGATCTGGAGATCCACAGGTGATGAAATGCCTTGTGACCCCTTAATTGTGCAATCATATGAACTGGATGTGAAAGCAAGGTTTGATTTAATCTGTTGATTTTGTGTGTGTGTGTGTGTGTGTGTGTGTGTGTGTGTATTATATATGCCCATGTCTGTGTGAGCTTGTGTGTGCATCTGAATACCATCAATGTCATATTAAAACATTTTATTTCCGTAAAGAAAATGAGCCATAGAGTAAATATGTGTTTTTAAAAAACCTGCAATAGGCCATGTTTATGACTGTCATCCGTGTGGATAATACCTGACACCTCCCATATAATAGCACTTATCATCCAAGAGGGTGCCCTGCACCCCTCCAATAACAAGTGGGTTTCTGTTATGTCATGGCAAGGTCAAATAATTGTGTCACATACGTGAAAAGAATGTGTAGGAAGTGCTTCAGGTATGATTGAACATTTTGGACAAGTGACATGTTAAGCCTGAAAATTCTAAGGTCTGACATTTTTGACTTTTTGCTTCATGTTCACAGTTGAACAGACTAAAGGAGATCAATATTTTCAATCAACTTAAAAAGTTAATCGTACATTGTAGAAATAAGCAAAAATATCACACTTGATGTATTAATAGCCTATTTACAGTGGCAATGGTAACATTCTGAAAGAGACAAGCTCTCACAAAAAAAAAAATTAATAATAATAATATCAAGAAATACAGGAGTGTTTTCAGCTTCTTAAGAGTTACTGAATTTCAAATAAGTATTTGTTCCAGGTCTGACCGTGATCCTTTTTTTAAACATTCGACTCCAGGTCAGACCACTTTGTCTGAATTTCACTTTGTCTGAACATTCACTATTGTCTGGCTCTGTTGACAGGAACAGTGATTTGCTGCTGAAATTTTGGCAGGTACAAGAACTAAAAAAAAAAAAGAAAATAAACTACTTTTTTGCCTCTTGGAAAAATTTAATTTTGTGTTAGAACCTTATAATGATGGATTTATGAATTGTGGTAGCATAGCGACTAAAGCATTCAGCTCCCAAAGTAGTCATTGCTCAGTCACAAGGATAATGAGTGTGATCTTTGTGTTCATAAGTTCTAAATTGCTGCTTTTCTTTAAAAAAGGTGCTGTATGTGAAAACAGTATATCCAAGTACACCCATTTTCAAAAAGGAAATTTTAAAGTTTGTAAAAGAAGTTTGTACAAGAGAGATTTGTGCTTGACCAAAAATAGGCACCCCTCCGAGAGCAGTCTTTGAGTAAATTCTGTTATTTGTAAACAAATGGTAAGAAATGTTTGTAGACTTATCATATAAATGTGGATATAATGTGCTGGTTTAATGAAATGTACTGGGTAAATGCAATTCTTGTACCAACATGAGATGTGACCTTTTTTTTTTTTTGGCTGGTTTATTGTGGGAAATGAGATTATATGTAATTGGGACTTTTTCCCAATATGGATATGGCATATACCACAGTAAATAAAAAAAATATTGTTTTTCAAACAATGACACTAGATTATGACACAGCAGTGCTATTTTGTTGTAACATTAGAAGAGCCACACCATTTCATTAGGCTATTTGGGTATCACATTTATAATTATACTGCTATCATAAACTACTCATTTCACCATTTGACTAAATGGCTTTAAAAATATCTGCCATTCTTAAAAACTCAGTAAAAACAAATGTATCCAGCCGCATCTTACTATTTGAGCCAGGCAACAGCCCTTGGCACTGTTTCTGACTTGGGGGCATGAAATCCTTCAAAACTGTTAGACAAAGGCCTTTTGACAACACGGTGTGATGACTCCTTCTCAGCTATTAGACAAAGTCTTTTTTAAGAGAATGTGTGAAATGAAACTATAAACAGTATCCTGCCTATTGCAGGATAAATATGAGAGATAAAATGTAATAATTCATAATGATGTATCACCCAAATATGTATGTTATTGCTGGCAGAATCCACTGTATGCAAATGTGATAAACTTAGTTTTGTCAGAACTGGCATCATTGAGACAAACTTACACTTGTATACTACACTGTACAGTTTTCAAGAGAGCATGTGTTTACCATTCTACCTAATGGCATAATGGTAAAGTGTGAAGTAAGTTCTTAATACCATACATGTTGCGTTGTCTATGCTCCCCTCAGTATGAACACGTTTTTTGATATTTGAAATTAATCTTTGGTTGAAGCCAGAGGCTCCACACCTTTCGACATTCCTTTGTGACAACAAAGTCTGTCATTTCAAAGACCATTGAAGCTAAAGACTTGGATACAAATAGCCTGCTCATTGAAAATGCAGAGCTGTTGATGTTATTGACATCTGAAATGGTCTTTTCAGGCTCATCCACACCGTAGGACATTGTCTCATTAGGCTTAACCACCCATCCCAGCTAAATCAGTATTTTGTAATTAAGTCATTAATTTACAGAGTTCATTTAAATTTGGTGTTTATTCACAAAAATAAGTTGTATACATACGTACAATAATATTTAAACTTCAAACATATCTTACCAATAGATAAGCTAAAACATATCCAACCAATGATGTTTTAGCTTTGAGTCTTTTCGTTCTCCTTTTTCATATTTATATCAATATACTTTAGCTCTGCTGATCTCGGGAGGGAGAGACTGACCAGTCACGTGTACTTTCTTTCTCTTCGTATTAGGTGGTGCTCTAGGCTATGAAGGCAGCACCAACGTTCCTGTAGGTGGTGATTAATCAACAGCTGCACTGCCCACTCCGGCCACTTTCAGTTTCTGCCTTCAGAAAACACAAACACCAAAATCGGAAACGCTGTGCACGCGCTGCCACGACTCGGTCAGCCACACATTGATGAATGGCCTTTAATATGCAGGGAACACAGCTTATGTAACTGGTGTTAGTGGGCTGTCACATAGCGCCTGTGCAGCAGAGAGCCTTATCTAGTATGTTGGGAAGGAAGGACTCAGACACTGTGAAACAGGCTGTGAAATTCAAATTTGAGGGGACATTACGTGGCGAATTGTGTGAATGTGCTTTTTCAGCCTTGCTGTCACGTCTTTATGCTGCCGATGAATGCAATCGACCAGACATATTGTTCTGAGAGACCTTTTTGTCCTTTTCATATATTGCCCAATAAAGATTAACTTAAAATAGCAGAACAGACTAGATGTTTTTTTTTTTTTTTTTAAATCTTTAATATAAGATACAACTGGCTATTGAATCGGGAGCGCTGTTGTAGCTGAATCACACATGGTGACACATGACAGATGGAGTTTGTAGAATGTTATTGGATCTTTGCGGTTTTATTAAATAATCATTCAGAGGCATGAATAAGGCTGGAGAAGGCCAACCTGTAATTTATCTCACACCAGAAAAGAAGCAGAGAACATTAATGACCTGGCTGTGGAGCTCGGTGTTCAAAACGAATGTTAAAATGAAACCTTCTCCAAGAAGCCGTACAGTGCATTGCGTGTCTGAAAGAAAGGAGCCTTTTCACCAGTTTGTTTACGAGTATAGTGTGCATGTGTCAGCATGTGTATGTGCCATGTGTGTAAAGATAAAGAGCATGTCCTAGTATATGAGTTTTTGAATGGCCGCTTTTGTGTCTTGAGGTAAATTGATATATTTTTTTGGACGCTCTATTGTAGTATATTTTCCTGAATGGGGACATTCTGCATTCTGTCTTATTACAACTGAATATTGTCGTTGTCAAAACAATGTATGTCCACTTTTTGTCTTTTTGAGGTTTTCTTTTTAACACATTAACTGGTGAAAATTCTCCTTCAGCTCTATATAGGCTACTGTAAATGCCTTATAACTCCCTAAATCCCCTGATTTCAACATGTACAGCTTTTCAAAGCACGTCTAAAAAGGGTGAAACAAGTTTCAATATTAACACTTGCAGTAATAATTACTTTTATATGTGTAAGTTCACATTTGAAATAGTTACATTTAAACTGATGCCTCAAACAATGAAAGTAAATGAAAAAGAAATGAAACCGTTTTCATTTACAGATGACATTAAATGACATTAAGGCAGTTAATTATATCACGAGTAAAGGAAAGTATATGATCAATTATCAAAACCATCCAATCAGCAATTAATAAGAACTCCTCCTCCATTGGACAGAATAGCCTCTTTATTCAGCCAACCCAAACCAAGTCACTTGGCAACTCTATCAAACACATTTTTACAAAATCAACTGTGGCATGTGTTTGTAACTTACTAGTTTATTTAATTATTTTAAACCAAAACAAACACCCTTTTTGGAATCTCCTCTGGTATGCATCTAATACAGAACAGTGACAAATGGGACCATATTCCACGATCTTCCCAGGGATTTGCAGGAAGAACAAATTGCTTGTGGATACCAGCATTAAATATTTATTCACAAAATAGTAATTGGTTTTGTGCAGGAGTGTCTCCAAAACAGATATTTAATTCATCATTCAAGATGGTGCATTAGATCAGCTTAGCCTATGAATCTCACAGTCGCTGGAGTAGGGAATGTTCCAGGCAGATAGTGTTCTGAACATCACAATTACAAATGGTCCTTCTTTTGTATCTCCTCAGCTACTCAGCTGCAGATTAGATTCCTGCTGACACCTTTAGTGTTAAAATAGTCAGATGACTGGAAGATACAACACCAACATCTTTGCAGAATCAGGGACACACATTTATGAAAAAAAGATATGGTGACAGGGATCCTTTATTACAGTAGGTGTGTACATGTTGCTTCTAATCATGCTTATCCGTAAAGTAATTTACGTTTAAACTCTATTTTTATTTCCCTGAGGGCTTCATGTGAATCACCACACAGTAAACAACCAGCTAAAGCGAAATGATTCAAGAGCACTGGGGAATGTTCTGGGTAGATTCCCATTTGGTTGTTAGAACTTTCCCCAGAAAGTCTCATAACATACTTATTGTTCAAAACAAGTTCTGTCAGATTCAATGAAAAATGTTTCAGACATACAAACTTACTGGCAACATTTCATGTAGTTATTTAATTTATTTTTCTCAAGGAGAGCAGAAGGCAACCCACCATTCTTTTGAATTTTTTCCACTTTATTCAGACAGGAGGAAGGCAGAGAGGGTTACCGATTAGGATGAGATCACAGGACAGAACATGGCTTGGCTGGAAAATAAATCCCTGGGCACACAGGGGGAGTCATATATAGGTTTCAGTGTCAGTTACACTATAGACTACAGCATACAGTCTGGCCAGTGATTTTGGCTGACCTGCAGCTATCTTGTGCTCTGTAATAATGTCAGTTTTTATGTCCTTGCTCAGCATAGTTCATTTAAATTACACTGTAAAAAATTGGCTGTAAATGTACAATAAATTACTGGCAACTAGTTGCAGTACTTTTACAGTAAGCTTCATGGTAAATTAGTGTTAACCTATTCACAGTAATTTACTGTAAGATATTCACAGTAAATTGTTATGTTTGCATTGGTCAGCTCTCCATGTAAAACAGCAATTTTTGAACCTTGATATCTCTGCTGTTTCAACCAATCTCAATGCCTTTTCATAGGTGGACCACAATCACCATGGACTCATCAAAAACCAGTATAGCTACGTTACGCCATTACTTTGTTGTGGATACCCCTACAACTGAACTCTCAAATGTGCATTTGTCTTTGTAATGAGGGGTTTATGCACTGCAACCATACTATAATATCCCTCTCTATGTAATTGTTAACTGACTTTTTTGCTGACACTGTCTGATCACGTCCTGCATTGACATTCTCAGTAACCTGAGGAAGCGTTGCTCTTCTGTTTTTCCTTACATATCGCGCTCATGCATGTGCATCACGGTCATTGAATGTGCTATTTTGATTGAAACTCAAGGTCAACTGGGCCTGCTCAGCATTTTTATGCATGCCACAGAGCATGATCTGCATTTGTTATGTTTCAAAAGTAAATATTGAAATTTTGGATTCACTGCTAAGACTTTCTGCCCTGAAACCAGCGAGGTCCAGCCAGATGGTGCTTGTCTAGGCACGCAAAGACCACAAAGAACACAGTCAGTAGTGGCACAGCCCATGTCCTTGGGTTGGTTTTTACACACCATACCGCGACTCCATCTGTGCAGTTTCCACAGCTGGACACCTGGCAATGAAATAAACCACCCTCTGTTTTCTCCCAGTCAGTTCATCCCTGCCTCCATCATTAAATCTTTCATCTTATCCCTGCTTGCTGGCCCATAATTGATCCACAAACCGCTTCTCTGGAATCCTAATGCAGATCCCAGATCACCAAAAAAAACAAAAAAGAATAAGCCTTCTGAGGGCCTGGTTTGACCTGCTGAAGGGTCAATCGCCCTTCTGTGATTATTAGTGTTGTTTCAATTGACTGGCTCAGCAGTAACAACACCAATTCTATTAACACATTGCCACAAGAAGAGTGCATGTGCAGCCGCCCAGTTAGCTATGCTCTGCTTGCAATAGTGCGATTACTGTAGTTACCAATGACAACACGCACGGCTGCCATTCATAGTTTTGCTAGCAAGAAACTGGGCCTTGGGTGTGTTTTTATGAATACAGCTCCTGGGCTAGCTCTGAATCTTTTATCAGAGGGAATGGAGAACCCTTTTCGCAAATTATTTGTAAGGTGAACAGTCAGGTGTCCTTGAAATAATTGATATGGCCAGTTTTATTAAATTGAGCTACACCGAAAGTCAAATGAGCCAAAATTAAGTTATTCCCTGCATGGCATTTTTGTGGACCTCTCTGAACCTTTGTCAAGACGTGACACATTCATTATGCATTGATTGCAACTATATGGATAAATGGAGCAATTTACCTTTGTCCCCTAAAGGACTGTATTGATTTTTATGAAAATGAGTTCAGTGGCCTGCATTAGTTATGCTGATGAGACTCGGAGTAGAGTATTTGCAGAATCATAAGTTCACAAAAGCACAATTATGTGTTTAACAATTATCCCTCATAGGTCGAAATATTGTAAGTAAATTGACCATACTGGCATAAAATATTATTAAATATTTTAATATTAAATATTTATTAATGAATTAATAAATTAATTCATGATTAAATGCAAAAGTCCCAGCTTATTTTCAAAATCCCTTCACATTTCTCCAAAAGGCACACACCATAGCAGTATGGATTCAGGATATAGGGTGAAGGAATGAAGGCCTCATGAAGTGTTCATTAATATTAATAACAAAATATATACCGATTATAAACATCTAGTTTATGAAGGAGTATCTACTCATTAACAAATTCAGAGCATTGTAAAGCTGTAGAAGTTTTATGCTAATTGTTGTATCAATGGTAGGCATTATTTGACAGCTTCTGATCATTACTTACTGTAGAGTTTAAGCTAATTAACTAACTCAGTTAAAACACTGTTAAATATACAAAGCTAATTCTATTGTTAAGGTAACACACAAACATGTAGCACACAGCCTCTGCACCTGAATAAAAACATGGCTTATTGTTTTTACTGTTATTTTGAGGAGCCTCGGTCATTCAGAAATTTAAGTCAGGAGAGAGATGTTCTCACCTTGCTTTTCACAAGAACACTGTGTACTGCAAAGGCAGATTATTGGTAGATGTGAAGGGGACTATCATTATATCATCAATAAATTTAGGACAGGCATGATTTATGTCTGTACCTTTTCAGTTATTAAAAAAAAGACCAAAAGGTTTTGGTAGGTTTTTTATCAAATAATACCACTCTAATAAATCCTTGCTGGTGTTGGCCAGACTGTTAATTTTGTACACAGTAAAATGTCCAGCATTAATTTCACTCTAACAGAGTCCAATAGGAACCTATGTAACACGGAACATTTTACTGTTTGCTCATGTGTATGTGGTTGTCGAACAGATGTAGAGAAATGCAGGCTGCAGTGGTGGTTCTGGGTAATTTTGGAATGCTACCCCATGTTTAGTCTCCCACCTGCAGTGCTACTTTAGCAGCTAGTTTGTAGTGAAGCACAGTAAAGGTGCGGTAAAGCGAAGGACTCATAGCAGGTCACCGTGACAACACTCTGTGGTGACACAACCCTTAAATAAGTAAATAGTTTGCCCTTGGTTTGGGATGAGTTTGCCTTTAGCAGATGCATTTCCATTTGCCCATGAAACAAATGGAAGAATGAGAAGCCCAGATTAAAATCCTAAATTACTTGAATGTGATTTAGGAAACATTGAGTACCATTGCATAACAACGTAACTGCTAGCTAGTTTTGGCAAAATGGTTTGTGAGACTACGGTATTTTCATTTAGATCTTTACTGATATTTTACTGATTTTTGTTTTAATAGTTATATGGAGAAAAATAAGCAATGGAAATTTGCAGAGAACTTTCTTTTTAATGTTAAGAAATACTTCCAAAGTTTTTCTTTTTCCACTCCCTTTAGCTTGTGAATAATTTACTGTGTAGCCTACTTTAGTATGTGGACACAGACTAATGTGTGTACACAGTGTGCCTTAATGTGGAGTAATAAAGTGGAAATGTTATTTGTTACTCTGGTATCATACCAGATAAACTGCTGTCTTCTCAGCTCAGAGCATACTGTGGCTGCATGTTGGATTAAAAAAACGCAGAACAAAAACATTTCAAAATCATGCCTCGTCGGTTGATTAATCTGCCCACAAAATAAAATCGCAAACATGAAAGTTGAGCAGACTGCATTTGTAATGATTTTCTCCCTCACTATCTAGGCAGACAAAAAGCAAATCTTCAATCTCAATGAAAAGAGGCTTCTGAGTAGCTCATCCTGTAAAGGCACTGTTCCAGTGCATGAGTGGGCTCCACATTCTGGTATCAAATCTAGACTCTGCCAGTACTGTGTCTGGCAGCCCTGCAGCACCACACGTAATTGGCACGTTGAGCTGTAAGTCTTTCTTTGTATCATGTCTATGCAAGGCCAACTTATCGGCTGAAACGACATCATGTGCTTCAGAGAGCTTGACAAACCGTATTGGTGAATATAGAAAAAATGCAACAAGTGTGATTCCATATTGTCTTAGGCGGACTTTGGCACCATGCAAACCACGCAATTTCATGGGGCCCCAGAGACTTGGTCCCCTGCTGGCTACAAGCAGCAGCCTCTATGTTAGCAGTGTGTTCCACAAGCACCAGCTGGATAGCCGGAAATTAAAGCATTTTCAACCGGCCCACTTTTTTTGCTGCTTTTTTCTTTTTTTTTTTTTGGTGAGTACTGCTTCACCTGATTCTGATCACCCTATTCACCCTTGCATCCAATTGAGCGTAACCTACATCACAAAAACGAAAAATAAACCGTAGTGCTGAGCGAATAACCGAAATGTAGGTTTTTTTTAATTTATTTTTTTATTTTGTATTTGCATCTTGATGTGAAGTGTTGTTTCAGAGCTCATTTGTCTTTCTACTCTGCCTTATGAAATTAGATTTTAACTTGTGCTTGCGCTTGCATATCTAATGTTTATCTTGTGTGTGTTTATCATGTCAGTCACACTTGGCCACTGTAGTGCACATAGGCACATTTATGCGATTTGGCAGACCTAATTGTTTAGTGCTTATTTCTGTTGAACCCATTTGGTATTTATTACAACAGAATAATGAAAAATAAAATGGAAATGGAGCTTGACATTATTTTCTTAACCAAACTATCAGCGTTGACGGCAAGCAATGGTAACCACGTGCATGCACTCTTTAGTGTCTGATAGTAAAGTCGATTCTTCTTTCGGGTGGGAATGATAATAGCGGTCTCAGTCAAAATCAAACGTTGATATGGACCCATAGAGGGGTGCTGCTTCATCCCTCTCACCATTACACCTTCATCCCTTTAGCATATGCAGTAGCTAACAGGCTAGCTAATGTCACACTAAAGAAAAAGAGAAGCAAGCCCAACTCAGAGGACTCTCTTATTCTCTAACACAAAAAAATGGTTAAGGGAATTTGGTTCCCTTAAAATGTGTATTACTATTTCAATCCAGCTGGGACTTAAATTAACCTTGAATATTAGTTAACATATTGTCAAAAAATAACTCTGTTAATTACGCATTTTGGGCAATATGGCAGAATTTTGCTTGATGTACTTCAGCCTTTAAAGCAAGTGGCTTTGTCAGTACACTGTAAGGAGGAGTTTTGGGAGCCTCAAAACTGAACTTAGATTGGGGCCCCAAAATTGATAGATCCGCCACTGAATATTGTGATTAACAGTCAGATTTTAGGGCAACTACAAACTACATGTTGACTACAAATTTCAAATATGCATTTGAACTGCCTGCATGATTTGTATAGTTTTCCTCGTTTGTGATATATTTTTTTTTTCCTCAGTCATATCACTCACTCGATATTGCAGACTACAACAGTGTTGATGATAGAAATAGATGGTAAATGCTAAAGAGCACCCTTGGGTATGAAGTACTATCTGGAAAATTCAATTGGCAAACATTTCTATTTATATGAATATTTGAGGTTGATACATTGAGAGTAAAAAACCATATAAATAACAATTACGTATATTTTTGTAGAGAAAGGCTGCTATAAATTCTTTGCTGCTATAAATCGTTTGTTGTTCTCTGTGAAAATGGTTATATTATGAATGACAGCAACATTAACTCAAGGTATGTTCTCTTTTCTGTTTATTAGCTTTATTTAGATGTTTTCAGTGAGTTAAAAGTGGCAGATTGTGCTTGTAAGTGTAATATAGGTTTGCTGTCTTTGTTTTGTGGTAGGTCTGGGAGGTTTACTGGAAATGAGCTCTCCGATATATATCTTGTCCCCTAGACCCTCAGCTCAGTTGGTGGTACTTCCTGTCAAATTGCGAACCTGGTCTGGGGGGCTCCCTAGTAGTGCCTTTACCATGACCTGATCTTGTAAGTGCTCATTTAGTGACACAGCAAGCTCCACCAGGGACTACAGATGAAAATGAGCTTCCAGCTATTGATATTAATTTAGAATGGAAATTAATGTTTTAATTGGCCTGTAACAATCATCTCTGCCAAAAAAAAAAAAAAAAGGAATGAATGAGTGAATAATGTACAACTTACAAAGAGGGGAGAATATAAAAGCACTTCTACTGGTGATTACAGCAGTCTGTGGTGAAAATCATGGGTTGGGTTCATGCCAAGGAGTTGTATTTCTTTGAGGTCATGTGTGTTTGCCATTCCTGTAACTACTTAAATAATTAACTGCAGGATGTCATGCTAATTGATGAAGCAGCTGATGAATGCTGTAAAAGGTACACCAAGCTGCATTATTTCTCTCATTTAATTCTGTTCTGGAATGATTTGCAAATTACATTTCTGAATTAGTGTGTTCTATGCAAATATATTTAAATATGTAATATATTCATGGGGTCAGGGAAGAGCGATGAACTGTATAAATTATGTCAAGCAAATTTGTCACGAGGCTTTTCGCTGAAATAACCCTCCCCCTGCCCCGACCCCCCACCGAAGTGAGCATTATTGGATTATTAAAATGGCTGCATTTATAATCGACAGTAGCCAGCAGCCAAACCTTGAAAATGCATTTGAAAATGTGCTCCCACTTTTTAATATTTCTATCACAGGGCCAGCGGAATGTACTGGAAGCCTGCTGTGTCAGTATGTAACGTACAGACGCTTAATACTTCTGACAGTTCAATTAGTCAACAGGGTATAGGAGTGCAATTGGCTGCATGAGATTTATAAGATTAGGACAGGCCTAATCTCCTCAGTGCTATCGATTGTGTTCTGTAGTAACAAAACCCAACACTCTTAATGAGCGGCTCAAGACAGCAGCACCCACTTGTTCCTACAGTACCCATAGTCCTCTCTGTGGAGCCCTTATTCTTATCTGCTGGCCAGACAATTCTCTGAGTCAGGAAGGAAAATAAAGTTCATTTTTATTTTCAATTTTAATTCCATCTTTTAAATCAACTTTTTAATTTTTATCACACAATTAGTCACTAATGGTGTACAATGCTTTTATTTCCAGTTTTTTCAGTTATGACATGTAACACTTAAAAATATACCAATTTTCAGTATGTGTACATGTAGTTGACAGTGAGTAAAGAAATCCCTTCTTAGTTTGAGGCCATTTTGTGGTCCGCTAATGAGTTAAAGCAAGTTGCAGTTGCTGTATCATTCGGCCCATTTTTTAAAATTATGTTTCAAAAATGTTTGATCAATAACACTTTAATGGATGTTTGAATAAGCTTACTGGAAATGTAAATCTGTCTTAAGCATGACCTTCAGCAGGACCTATGATAAAAGTCATTCCTGTATGACACAGTCATATATATATATATATATATATATATATATACTTTATAACTCAGGTCTGTGCTGTTTGTCCCTTGCTACACTGTCAACATTATTAGAACCTGTGACATTGGCAGGGATGACCATTTACAGTTGTTCCATAGTTTCCTTGAGCATTTTTGTAAATCTAAACAATCCAACCTGCTCGATAGCTAGTCTTGGTTTTTTGCTCACACTTTTGATTTTACACTTTGCTTATCTTCAGTCACATTACAGAGTAGAGCTCTTGAGCATCTGGCACCAAGTTGGAAAAGCAAAGTGTTAAGGCAAGCTGTGGAGGAGGAGAAAGAGAGGGAAGAGGAACCAGAGCAGGAGGAATAAAGGAAGGGAAAATGCAAGGAGGAGGGTAGAGAATGGAGTGAAGGAGGATAAGAAGCACAACAAACGGGACAGTGGGTTTCAGCAGACGTCCCGAATTGGACGTTTAACCTGCAGTTCAGAGAGATTCAGGGGAGTGCTATGGAAGTGTGTCTCTGTGGAGGAAGCCTTGGCTCCATTCCTCCCTCACGTCCTCCAGCTGAAAACCCAGTCTGAAGGCCCCAGGGTGTCGGTGTGAACTCCACTGAGAGATGCAGGTGATCCCTGTATTGATTAATAGCACACACACTGAGCATCCCTTAGGCACCTCTCTCTCTCCAGTTCAGGAAAGTCAGTCTCTCATTTAGGGATTTAAGTGGAATAAGCAGTATTTACACCACAAGATGGTTCCACTGCTGAGTTTCATTCATTATCTGAGATGCATGTAATTTTCCTGCGTGTAACCTGAATGCTCCTGAAGAAATGTGAAAAGTGTGTGTGTGTGTGTGTGGGCCAGCAAATAAGTGTGTGTGTGTGCGTCTGTATGGGTGTGTGTGTGCGCGTGTGTGGGTGTGTGCAGATATTCATGTTTCAGGTTATGCTAGCTGCATGTGTTTAGGGGTGTGTGTTTCTGTAGGTGTGTGCAGATGGGTAATCTGAATGCTCCAGGTGTGCCAGGTGTGTGTGTTTAACATTGAAATATTTATGAAAATCACCTCCTTAATCATACCATATTTTCAGTGGAAAGAGAGGGCTTGGCGTGTTTTGGAATGTGTTAACATAATATAAGCTGAAAATATGGACCCTCTTATCCTGTGGGACACCAGATTTTAGTAATTATTCTTCATAATTAGTGGTCTGAGGTGCATCTTATTAGGTTTAGAAGTATTTTGTTGACGAATTAATTTTGGGCTGAGATCCACGGCAATGTTAATGTGGTGTTTAAGTGACTGATCGTCATGCCATTTATAATATTCAGCATAGATATTAGAGTAAGGCAGAGACAGCCGGTTGAAACCACCTGCTGTATAGGTAACAACATTGACTCCTAATTCAGCAGTTGGCTGAATGCCCTCTCCAGTGTTGTGTGAATCCTTCTGATAGAGCATTGGCCTAATATGAAAACGGACATGCAAAAACAAGCGTCGTGTCATACAGCCAAAGTAAAAAAAAATAATTGAGCCATTCAGAGTTAAAGTGTGCCTGTGTAAGGTAATACAGCTTTCGTCTGGTCTAAAAAGTGGATTTAAATTGTTTGGCTTCTTCTTCTGGCTGGAAACCATAAAGATATATGTTTTGAAATGAGATCAGGTGTTATCATAGGCAAGTCTGACTTACACATAACTGAATTCTTTTTCAAGGTGTCCAGATCTTTTTATTCACAATCTTCTTGCTGTTTGGCCTGACCTGGTCTTCCCTCCACAGTCAAAGCTACTGTAGATTCCTCTCTATAATATAGCGCAAATCTCCTAAGGACAGATACTTTATTTGAATTACTTTAACCTTGTCGTCACTCCTAAAATTTCTCTATTTTCATGAATATTCAGCATAAAAATTTGTATGTTTCAGTTAGTAAAATGGTTGGTTGAAAATTCTGAGATCTTAAGAAGGGCTTTAAAATTTTAGTGGCATTTAAGTAAAAAAGAATGCATTAAAGTATATTGAAGTCTCTCTTGGAAGCATAAGTGGTTTGGTGCTTTAGAACATACGTTGATGGTCTCCTCCATAAAAGTATGTTAAGATCTACAGAATAATATGTATCAGTGATGTATTTTTCAGAGTCCAATATTTTTATGATTTTACAGATATCTACAAGTTATCATTTAATACTCCATTGCTTTTTCTTTTTAGAAACAAAAATAACAAAGGGATTTGATTGCGTATTCATTATTTTTCACAGTTTTCACAAACCTATAATATTATTTTGAGGCAGCATAGCCTCATCATTTTCCGAGACAAACAAATCCGTACAGAGCTGGTTGGGGCTATTTATTTATAAATAGGCTAGCTTGATTAACCAAGCACATCTTTATGTCTTTTGTTCAAGTGAGTGCGTGTTTGATATCATCACTGAGACCGGAGGAAATCAGAGGTCTTCAGTTTACTCTTTGGATTTGTATTTGTATTTCTGGTGTGTAAGATGGCCAAGTCGGGTTTCCCCCCCCTTTCCGTACCACGAAATGGAGGTGAGATGCAATATTTTTCATTTTGTGCACACTTTATACCTCACCCTATTTGAGAAACAGGTTCAAAGCTATTTCGCAGAGAGAGAGGGAGGTCAGTTCTACCATAGGCAGTCCTTCAGAGGGCACAGATTGAATGTTTTTTTGGTGACAGATCTACCTTCTTACCCACGCAGGTGAACCAATTCACAGGCCGGGCCACATGGGCCCTAAATTAACTCATCATTGTTTTGTGGTTTCGGCACAAAATTGAACAACAGCGAAGAAATGTGCTGCACAGCATCCTGATCAGCAGAGCAGAAAGGCCAAGACTAGAGGTGGAAGTATGAAAAGGGTTATCCAGCGGTCTCCACAACCTCCGTCTCAATGAAGTAACAGGGCATGGTAAGGCACACTCTGAGACAGGGCCGCGAGAACGCAGCGGACTGCTCACACTGGGGAGAATGCACCTTTATTATTCTGTTATTTGGCTGACTCTACAATCCATATAATTTATGTAATGTTAGAGGTCACATGGTGGTAGAGTACCAGCACAGCCACACACAAACACACGTATCTACACTTTTCCACTCGCGTATGGTTCTTGCATGTCTCCCTCTTTCTCTCTCTCTCTCACACACACAGACATGCATCTCCGCACATTTTTTACACTGACGTATGTCTTGTGTCTTTCGCTCTCTTTTTCTCTCTCTCTCTCTCTCACACACACATACAAATCTCCATTTGACAGTTACCTGGGGAGAACTGAAATAAAACCTGCTGCTGTTTTAAAATAGTAAGGAAGTGTGGATCTTGGGGCAGAGGGTGTGACGGAGGAGATTTGGAGCCATCATGCACAGTGAGGAGGATATCTCAGGGCAACGAGAGAGTACAGCTTTTGGCTTTTGTGTCACATGTCACGCATGTGCCGGGAGATGGTGTCTGTCAGAGGCTGAATCCCACTCCACTTGCTGAATTTGCACCCTGCTTATGTTCATTCAACTTTCTCACTCTTCCCCAATGGCTAGCTTTGCACAGGACAGTGTAGTAGATCATATATGTGTAGTTCATGTGTGGTGATAACTCCATCCACCCTTATTTTCCATTTGAAATACATTTTTTTTCATTTCATTACATACAAAGTTAATCTCAATATTAAAATGTTTTCCTTTCTCATGAAATGTTACAGAACCTCCCTAATTCCCTTTTACAAAAATTATCTCAAAAAAGTTACCGTCTTGACAAGAATTAAAGGAGGGCCTGTTAATTTGTTTGTGTGTGTGTGTGGGTTTCACAAGTGAGCATGCATTTGAGCATGTGTGAATGTGCTTGTGTCTGTGTCTGTGTGTGTGTGTGTGTGTGTGAGAGAGAGAGAGAGAGAGAGAGAGACTGTAACAGAGACAGACAGCGGAAAGCTTCAGGGGTGTATTTTTACTCAAATCCAGGATCAGGAACAGCATCATCTCTCCTATATTGCTGAGGCCCTGTGTCATTCCGCGTGGCTTTGGAAAATTGCTTTTCTCTCTGAACTGTCAACGTATTTAATAGTGGTACTTCTACTGAAACATTTCAAAATTTCCTATCCATTGTTTCTAGTGCGTAAGCATTTACACACTACCAAAAGGATGTTGTGCATGGTGTTGTCCTGATTTTGTGAAGCACAGATGTCTTGAATTTAATATTGAATAGATGTGTGTTCACCATTGGTACTCATTTCATAAAGGGCTCTACAATTCAGTGCACTTAATCCAAGCCAAATAGGACAGGGTGAAATAAAATAGCTTTAATTTGCACATTGGGCCAGGTGCAGCTTCTGGAAGGTACTGTGTAGGTATAGTGCTAAGCTGCACAAATACAGTATTACTTAAAGTCAGTGCTGGCATATATTAGATTGTCTGTTCCATTACAGTAACCTGGAGGCATGCAGATGAATATGTATTCAGCACCTCCATCATAGATGCTTTCAGAATTAAAAGCGCACTGCACCTGTTTTCTTTGAACTTATGGGCTTTCAGCTGTTTATTGAGTGGAAGGCAGTAATTAGAATGCTGCTTTAGATCCATCATATCCGTTGGAAATCATGGATCCGACACCTTGCTTCACTTCAGCACTGCGACACAACCACCAACATTTAAATTATTATTATTATTATTATTATTATTATTATTATTATTATTGTTATCATCATGTAGTCATAATAATAATAATAATAATAACAAATGTAATACTAGTAGGAATTGAAGGGTTTAAAAAATAAATAAAAATAACAGACTTATAAACCCTTAAATACAATGCTCTCAGATGAACAAGGTGAGATCAAGCTCTCCATTTAGATCTACCGAGGGAGAGATGATATCTGCAAATTAGGGATAGACAATATATCAGCAGCTGCATGGGCTGATATTCGTTAAAATTTTCATTATAGTACTGGTCAGATGCAGCCGATATGGCAACCCATAATTATTTATCTATCCCATAATTATTTCTGTATTTTAACGTCAAGTGTGTCATCCTTGCACTGGGCCGTGTCGGGAAACAGAAGGCTGCAACAGCATAATTAAAATGGCCTATAATTTGTTAAAAGAAACAATATTATCCTAGATGCCTGGATATTTCATAGCAGTCCATGTGTTGGGTTGTGTGAGTTAGGCTATTGGGGAAGTAGGTCAAGGTTGACTTCAGAACTGTGAACTGCGCTCATCCCAGACAGTGTCCGGCTGGTAGAAATGTTAACAAACAGCTACTGAAAAAAACAACATCACAACTAGCTAGGTTGATAGCTTGCTTACAAAAGCCTACAAAACATAATACATCACACCAAAAAGCACAAGAAGAGACATGGTTGGGCACAGTGACTCACATTGTAGTAGGCTAGGCTATGTAGAGGCCTGAGGCTAATTTTATTCTTTTACAGATTTCCCAACTCTTCACTGGGCTAGGTTTTCACCTGCCAGCTACTTTTATTTCCAGCTAATATTGCTATACGTAACCTGCATAAAACTTAACCATTCTAGCTAACGAAAAATCACCTTACATTAAAATCCACCGGTTACCACCTTGACACTTTTGCTCTCCTCAAAATCTCAAAAGCCACTAGGGAAAATGCACAGTTAATATCATCCAAACAACGACACCAGTGTTTGCGCTATAGCCCATGGAACGCTGTATCTTTGAAACTTTTAGATTAATTCACTTGCATTCTAAATAACATAGTTATTTTTTTACACAGGTATAATATACCAACACAATAAATGCATACTCTCAAAATGTGTTAAAGACAACACAAGTCATTTTTTTAACAGCTACATCTCTAGTTCACTTTATGTTACTTTCAACACAGTCTGTGTTAAAAAAGTTTCCCTTTGTAACACAGAAATT